>NW_027186296.1:99200641-99233463 GCF_028583685.1 Petaurus breviceps papuanus | reverse complement strand
ATACCATACCATACCATACCATACCATACCATACCATACCATACCATGTAATTTTATATGAGATTTACCATACCACATATAATGTGATATAATAATATACTACAATATTATATTATTTTTATATAGTATGTGTGAGCATGTATCAGAAGATAATCTTAGAGGAAAATCACTAGTAGAGGTAAGCACATGGGAGACAAAGAAAGGCTTCTTACAGAAGATGGGTGTTGAAGGAGGCCAGAGAAATGAGGAGGCAGAAGTGAGGACCTCGAACTTTCTAGATATGCTGTATAGCCAGTGAAAAGGTATGGCCAGAGCAACAAGTTCAAGGAATGGCAGGAAGCCAGTGTTGCTGGATCACTGAGGTGGGTGTAGGGGGGGACCAAAATCTAAAAAGACTGGAAAGATAGGAAAGGTAGGAAGGGGCTAGGTGATGAATTGCTTTTAAAATCAAACAGATGGTTTTATACTTGATAATGGAGTTAATAGGAAGTCATTAAAGTTTGCTGAGGGACTTCCCTTTTCATATGCATGGTTTGATATTGTATAGACATGGTCAATGGAATAGCAATGAAATTGAGGATATTTTCTACTTTGGACTTAGTTTTACACTCTGTCCCATAACACACCTCTTTTTTTTTAAATAACTGTACTTATATGTCAAAATTGTTGTTGAACACTGTAGTTTTTTTTTTAAGGTGAACTATTTAGAAATTCTGTACACTAATTGAAGAATTAACATCTTCTATAAGCTATCAGGAAGTGAGAGACTCCTTCTGGATGAGTCTTATTTTTTGATTGTGGAGCAGGAAAAATGGATAATTTTCAACATGATGAGCAATGATTTATTGCAGTGATTTATGACCCAATCTAATCACATTAGTGAAATGACATGGGAGAAGAGCAGATCTCAAGCATGTGGGCCATATCCTTACACCATTAAATTTTATTTTGGACATCTTATATCCATCTCCTCATTTGATCTTCACAATCACCTATGTTAGCAGGTAAGGTTTTACTCATCCTGTTTTATAGATGAAGAAGGTGTAGCTCCTACAGATTGAGTGACTTGTTTTAGAACAGGCCTGCACAACATATGACCCACAGGCTGCTTGTGGCCTTCCAGAGGTTTTCAGGCAGCCATGAAAAATGTTGGGTTGCCACTGCATACACTTCTTTTTGTCACGTGACCCAAGCAACCAACCATCATCCATCTGTCTCTAGTCGAAATTATCTGCGGCAGGAAGAAGTTTAGCCTATTTTAATTTTGCCTCTTACCAAAGTTCAAGTCTATTTTAGGTCATGAAAGTGAGAGTGTCAGAATAAGGACTCAAATACAGATTTTCCAATGATGAATCCAATGCTTTTCCTATTACAGTGTAACATCATATAGAACATTCATATTTTTCAAAAGTAAGCCCCTTGAGGGAACTATTGCATTTTCATTTTTGTAACCAGAGTGCCTAGAAGAATGAATCATACATAGTAGGCAGGCACTTAATGCTTGTATCCTAAATGAATGAAGAAAAGCAGTCTGATGCTTGAAGAATTGTTCCTCCTCCCAAAATGGCCATATTGATCCCCAGTGTTTTACAGTATGAGTATCTCTAATTAATGTTGAAAAATTTATGGAATCTTCCATTCCTCCCTTCACTATGATAGCATCAAAAATTATTAGCCCCTGTTGACTGGAAAAATAAAAGGCAACAAAAAGATACTATGAATTCAGTGATACTTCAAAATAATTTATTTTATTAGCAACAATGGCATCTATAGTATATACATTAGAAAAACGTGTGAGACATTATTCAATCTGCAGAAAATACATGTGTTTATCATACTGAGTCATTTAATGAGATGACTGGTGTGCATATGGATTTACTGACCCCTTGCAATAACTGTGCAGACCCCCTGCAGCCCACAGGTTGGGACCAGTTGATCTATTGTTATTTCCATACTATTAAAAATAACAAAAGATAAGTTGTCATTGGCATGACTTGTAGCTTAAAAACTTAGCAAGTAGACTTACAAATGAGAAAGAGAAACTTTGTTGGGCAACCTATATAACAAACTTTATGGACTTCCTTAGTAATATGATTTATAAACATGGCCTTCTTGTTTACTGTTCCAATATAAATCCTTCCTTATCTTGAATGAGTAGGGGAATGGTGCTTCTATGTCTGAATTAGAATGTAATTTCTCAAGTACTGAGGCTGAAAATATGTTTTAGATGTGTAGTGGGAACCATTCTGGCTGTCCTGTTCTCTAGGTCAATTGCACATAATGGTCCTGGGAAGCATCGCTCACAATAACATAAATCATAATCTAACTGGTCTCTCAGTGTCTTGAAACTCAGAAAATGACCTGGATTCTTCTGGTGCAATGTGATGGGATGACAGAAGATAAATAAAGGAGAGCTCAACTCATGGGTGTTGTAATGAAAAGGTTTTCTTTGAGTAAAATAGTCTGTGGCTCCAAGTTGAGACAGATGTTCACACTTGCAACTCTTGTTAGAGTACTTGAGAAAACAAATTCAAGATAAGAAAAAGGGCCACGTGGAACCAGTATGGCCAGGGAAATTTCCAAACACTTCAAAACACGGTGTACTCAAGGCATCAAGTGAAACGAGATTGGAATTATCCAGACAATTCCACATGATTTGTCCTGGGATGCCCAGATAGTTGGAAAACCATGGTTTTGACTCAACTTACCTGGAAAATTGTTTTAATTGCATCCTTTACTTCATATGTATATATTTGAATGATCACTTTGGATAATAAGTTTAGAACTGGAAGAGACTTTGGAGGTCATTTAGTCTGATCTCATCATTTTATAAATGAAGAGGGGTTGGAGAGATAAAGTGTGTCCAAAGTCATACAGATAGTAAATAATTGTCCAAGTTGGGATTTTATTCCCCTTGAAATTGATTACTCCTTCATCTTCCATTTTTGGAAAGGGCAGGGAAATGGATTGGTAAGGACTTCTGAGACTTTGGTTCAGTTTGACTGTTTAATGTGAAGGGTCAATCGCCCTAGCAGAGTTAAATAGTTCAGTTGCCCAGTAGTCAACAGTATCATTTGTGAATGTGGTATAAGTGTCTGCTCTGAACTTTTCTTATTCTTTTTTTTTTTTTTGCTTTTTGGAGGGGGAGAGCAGCGCATTTGGGGTTAAGTGACTTGCCCAAAATCACACAGCTAATACGTGTTAAGTGTCTGAGGTTGGATTTGAACTCATGTCCTCCTGACTCTAGGGCTGGTGCTCTATTCACTGAACCACCTAGTTGCCCCAACCTTTCTTATTCTTAATATTTCAGTTCATATATGTCAGCCATTTAATAAAAAAAAAATTTCTTAAGCACCGACTATGTTCCAGGTGCTGTGCTAAGATACTAAGTCAAGACAGTCCTTGTTTTTCTAAGGAGTTCAAAGTCTAATGGTGAAGACAAGATATAAACAAGTATATGCAAACACACTTTATATAGGATTATGGTATACATAGGAGAAAACCAGCAGAAGGAAGTTACTAGAATTAAGGGAGAATGGGAAAGATTTCCTATATAAGATGGAATTTTAGCTGATACTTGAAGGAAGCCAGGGGGAAGCATAAGGGAGGAGAGAATTCCAGGCCAGAGTCACGAGACTAAGTGTCTTATGTAAGGAACATAAAGATCTCAATGTTTCTGCATCGAAGATCGTGTTGGGGAGGAGTGGAAGATACAAGAGGACTAGAAAGATGTGGTTATGTAGGTTAGAAAGGCCTTTGAGTTCTAAGCAGAGGATTTTATATTTGATTCTGGAGGTGATAGGAAGTCACTGGAATTTACTGAGGAGGGAAGTGATATAGTCAAACCAGGAGCTTTTGCGTAAGATCACCTTGGCCAAAGTAGAGGATGGGCTGGAGTGTGGACAGATGAGGTAGGGAGACCTGTCAGCAGGCTATTTCTGAGGGCCTGCACTAGGGTGGTAGAAGTATCAGGGGAGAGAAGGAAGCACATATGAGAGATCTTCCAAAGGTATGATGACTAGCCTTGACAGCAGATTGGTTATTGGGGGTAGAAGGGAAGGAATTCAAGATGACATGTAGCTTGCGAGCTTGGGTGACTAGGAGCATGGTGGGAGCCTTGACAGTCATAGTGAAGTTAGGAAGAGGGGAGGATTTGGGAGGGAAGATGAAGGGTTCAGTCTTGGTCATGTTGAGTTTAAGATGTCTACTGAACATCCACTTTGAAATGTCTGAAAGGCAGGTGTTGATGTAAGACAGGTCTTCAGAGAGGTTTGGGCTGAGTAGACTTGAGAATCATTAGCACAGAGATAATAATTGAATATATGGGAGCTAATGAGATCACCAAATGAATTTGATTCACCATTTGGTTCAGTATTTAGGGAGAAGAGAAAAGCAGCAGGACAGAACCTTGGGGGACAACTAGGCTTATTGGGCATGGCCTGGATGAAGATCAGCAAAGGACACTGAAAAAGATTAGTTAGTCAGGAGAACCCCCAGAAAGCTAGAGAGAAGAGAGAATCAAGAAGAGAGATGGTGATCAACAGTGTGGGCTTCAGAGAGGTCAAGAATGATGGGGATTTTTAAAAGACCATTAGATCTGAGAATTAACAGATAATTTGATAGCTTTGAAGAGAATAGTTGTATGTGTTCAGAAGGCAGATTGTAGAGCATTAATAAGAAAGCAAGAGGAGAATAAATGGGAGTATCTATTGTGATTGCCTTCTCGGGGAGTTTGATCATGAAAAAGATGAGATATAGGATGCTAACTAATGGGTTTAGATGGACCAAGTAAGGGATTTTTGAGGATGGAAAATCTATGGGCACACTTGTAAGCAGTAGGGAAGCAGTTAGTAGATAGGGATATATTGAATATGAGTGGAATAGTGGAGGTAATGGAGGGAAACCTGCTACAGAAGACAGGGTGGAATAGAGAATCATTTGTGCATGTAGAGAGGTTAGCCAAAGAGAAAGGACCATTTCTTCATGTGAGGCAGAGGTAAAGAAGGAGAGAGTGGCAGATGGCATCTGGATCGTATGAGATAAGGAAGGTGGAAATAAGAGGGAGCTCTCAGAGAATGGCATCACTTTTCCCCATGAAATGTGAGGCAAAGTTCTCAGCTAGGAACCTGGGGGTGGGTGGGAAGGAGAGCTATGTGGAATTTGATGAGGGATGATGAGACTTGGGTAAGACACTGTGGTGACTGGGATAGTCTACTAATTAGAGAAGTATAAAAGTATTGCTTTGCCATGATGAGATCCCAGTGGAGATTATGTGACATAAATTTATAGTGAATCCAGTCATTAAGGTTTTGTGATTTTTCCCCAGCTTCATTCAGCAGCATGTGAATAGGAATGAAAGCAGCAGATAAGGAGAATATGCAAAGGCAGAAGCCTGGAAGGGAAAGATCAGTGATAGACTAAAGAGGGCAAATGACCCAAGAGAAGAGGATGTGGTAGAGTGGAACTGATTCACCAATGGGTTGATAGGGAAGGGAGGAGATTGTAACTAATATAGGGGTGATGATATGGGAAAATATAGAGAGACTGAGGGATTGGAGGTCACTTTGAAGATGAAGAGGATTTGGAATTGACAGGCAGGGGGAGGAGGCATGACAATAGATTGTGATCAAAAGAGAAATTTCAGAGTTCATGGTGTTTATTTATGAGTGATGGCATTTTTCAGGGTATAACCATCTCTGTGTGTGGTTGAGGTGAGATGGAGGAGTAAGTCATGGTTTAAGTAAACTGATAAACTGGGAGATTAGGGTGTTTGAAGGAGACTCAAAATGTATATTGAAGTCTCCTAGTATGAGGGCAGGATTAGGGAAGCAGAGAAAAACTGTGTCTGGAATTAAACTTGAGGATTGAGGAAAGAAGGGGAATGTTCTGGAGGTCAGTAGCCAGAATTTTAATTGTATAGGAGATATGGATTGAATGAAACTCAAAGGAAGAATGATGACTAAATGATGGTGGGTGGTAGAAAGCCTGGAAGTAACACTGAGGAACAAGGAGCATTCCAGCTGCCCCTTTGACCAGTGAGTTTGGGGGGGGGGAATGAGTGAAAGTACAACCAGTGCTGGAAAGGATGTCCAGGGAGGCTATGTCACCAAGAGGGATCCTGGTAGTAGTGAGAGCCAAAAGATGGAAGGATTGAGAAAGGAAGTTTTAAGATGCAAGCAAGTTCATTTCCCTTGAAGCAGGCACTCCAGAAAGTACAGTGGAAGGTGTAGATAGCCTTAGAGTGAGACATTGGTGGGATTGTGCTGAAGGAAGTAGGAATGTGGGATTAGGCAGTGAGAAATGGAGAGCGAGTTTTGAATGATGGAATAGCTAATGGCCCCTAGATGAAAAACCTGATGGAGTTCAATGTTTTGGGGCAAAGCTCTGGACATTTGGAGTTAGTAAAGGCTCTGATAAATGCTCACAAATATTCAAGCACTGCTTTCCGGCCCTCTCATTTTACAAATGGGAAACTAAGGCCAAGTGACTCAAGTATACAGATATAACTTTTAAGCAGCAGATTCAGGATTTGAACCTGGGTCCTCTGACCAGTGGTTTTTCCACTCTAATATTAGGCTGTTGATAGATAATGAATGAATTTATGTGAATGATGTGGTATTTGGCACTTGCTCCGCAAGTTATAATTTTGGACAATTTCTAGAGCATTATGAAGTTAATAACTTGCCCAGGATCACTCAGCTGGTATGTGCCAGCAGTGAGACTTAGCCCTGGAATCTACCTACCTATCTATCTATCTATCTATCTATCTATCTATCTATCTATCTATCTATCTATCTATCTATCAATCTAGCACTCATTTAACCAACTTTTTACATATATACATGCAGCCACATAAGTTTGTGTGTGTGAATTTGTGAAGACATCAGCACAAGGACTTCTATCCCTCCACCAAAAGAGATCCCAATTTAACTGTGAGATAAAACTGTGAGAAGTCATGACTTGCTCAGGGTCACATAGGGATTTGAACCTTACATTCTCCTGATTTTAAGTCTACTTCTCTGTTCATGCTGGCTCATATGTGTGTATATATTTACATAGACACATATCACAGTACTATATATTTTTGGAAAACAGGAAAGGATTCCATTCCTTGAAATGGATGATTGCTTTTAAGGTTGTTGTAAATGTTGTTTTTCATATTCAGATGCCTAGTGATTTTCTTTTGAGAGTCTAGAAATACTCATGCATATTTCCCACTCCCCGGAACACAAGGAGAGTCATACAGTTGAATTCTTTTTCATTTCCCAATGTTACACTCTGTTAGTTCACATGATGATGGTCAAATATTCCCATTTTTAGTCAAGGGAACTAGAATTAGTTGCCATATACTGCTACTAATTGTGGCATCCCTGGGGTGACTAGGCTGAAATAACAATGTACGGACCTTGTTAAGTAAGGTCGGTAAAATGAGTTATGGGCTTAGGTTTGAAGTTTCAATATGGGGATTACCAAAAAATAAAGTCCTTACTTATATCATTATACAGAGTGCATCTGGTGTGGCCGCACATGCAGGACACACAGTAAGTATGAAAACAAGACCTTCAAAGTCAGATGTTTTCTATTATTAAAACTTCATTCATCATAAATCCCCAGGAAAGCTGAGCAGATGTCTGAAATCCACCAGCTTTAGCACTGATACGTTACTTTTTCTCGACTTCATAGCTTGTTCACTTTATTCCAGCAGAATGATAGACCTGTAAAAATCAGTACAGTGAGTTTTGAAAATTTGGTCCTTTTTGGCTCATCCTCCAAGATGGCTTTATAGTAGAAAGGAGAGACCTGTTCTAATAGACAGAGAGGAGGACCATGCCCATTTGTAAAATAAAAGCTGAAAAAAATCCCCATGAAATATGTACAGTGAAATATGGTTTCCTGACACCAATTATAAAAATCAATAGAGTTTGCTGTAGGGTATACAGAATGCTTCCTTGGCCCTTTCATGATAGAGGCAGAGGCAACAAGACTATGCCTGCGTAATCAAAGCAATAAATTTCGAGTGTCACAAATGCATGCATTTTTCAAGCTGGTCTAGGTTTTGCTTTTTTTTTTTTTAAATGGGGAGGGAGGAAAGGGGTTCCTTGAGTCTGTTTTTGAGGCCATCTTACCTCATTCTTCAGAAAAATCAAGGAGCAATAGAAGGCTTTTGTTTTAACCAGCTTAAAATAACACCAAGATATTGGCTCCACAAATCTTTCAACAGCTCTGCCCTGTGAGTAAAATATGAGGCAATTGGAGCAAGGAGGAGCTGAAAACTAATCTGTGAGCTAGTCGGGAAGGCAAGGCCAGGAAGACACTGATGTGGGTCTAATAGAATAAAAGAAAAGAGATCAGGACCTGCTCACCTGCTTCAATACAGCTTGAAGCTTCATTTTAATTCAGGACAATGTGAGAACAATTAACATTCTCCCTTCCTAGAAGAGCTGCAAGGGGAGGAGACTGGGGAGAAGGGGGGGCGGTCATCAGGACCACATCCCCTACTCCCTTCCTCCAGTAAATTTCATTTTCCTTCTTTCCTACAGCAATTCCTATAGGAGTGGCAGGTCAGGGAGTTCAATCAAATTGCTTCACATGTTCAGTGACCATATATTCAAGTTCTGTTTGACAACTTAAGTACTCTGGCAGTTAACAATCACACTCAGAGGCAAACCTCATAAATCAAGGGGGTGATGTTTAAGCCTCCACTCTGTTCATTCTTAGGAAGCATGAGTTCTTTCCTGGGGGGAAAAAAACAAGACAATTGATGGACAGCGCCTGAATTTTTGTTTTGTTTTATTTAATATTTTATTTTTCCCCAGTTACATGTAAAAACAATTTTTAATATTAATTTTTAAAACTTTGAGTTCCAAATGTTCTCCCTTCCTTTCCACCCCCCTTTCTTTGAGAAGGCAAGCAATTCAATTTAAGTTATACATGTGTAGTCATGCAAAACACAGTGCCTGAATTCTTGATGGAAAGTTAGGGAGAGGGAGCCCCAATGTTGCTACAAACACCATAAACATTAGGTTTGGGAATAAATGTGGGACTAAGTTAAATGAAGCAGTGGTGCTCAGAAAAAGCAAAAACAAAAACTTTATTTCTCCACGTGCATGGAAACAGTATGGTAGACATTAAGAAAAAGGAATAACTATCTGATAATGCATTAATTTGCTCAAATTTCAATCTCCCACTTCCACTCCTTTGCATCAGCTGCCCTACATGCCTGAAATTCACCACTTCCTTCCCTGTCCTTTTAGAATCCCTAGCTTCCTTCAGAGCACAGCTTAGGTACTACCCTCTACAAAAGACCCTTCCAGATTCCCCCTCAAGTTGCTAATGTACATTCTATTGTGAAGTTACTTGTGAAACTTTGTATTTAATTTCTATCAACTTACTTATATATGTGTTGTTTCATCTCAGTAGGTCCTAAGCCCTCTGAGTATAGAGATTGCTTCCTTTTTTTTCCTCCACATCCCTAGCATCTGCACAATACTCCAGATTTGGTCAGTAGTTAGTAAATGTTGATTTGAACTGAATTGAGTTGAGAACACTTCACATCCTTTTGTGGTAGGTTTTGTAAGAAAATAAGAGAGGAATCAAAAAAACCCTACAAGGATGAATGAGATTTATTTTTTCTCACTCAGGAGCAAAATATCTGTGTCCTATTGGATTAAAAAGAGATGTATCCTATAAGGTCACCTAAAAATATGTGAAAGCAGCAGAAGCCAGGGGGCTGGTGCATTGTTTCATGTGATGTGGGGAATGGTGTCATGTGGGCCACTAATTCAATTAAGCAGAACTATGAAGGAGTCAGCTTAGTAGTCTACCCCTACTTCCAAATGATGAAGTCAATTGGATCAGTAACTGTCCTCTTGACAAGTGAGGCAATCTTGTCATGTGCTTGCTTCAGCTGAAGCTAAATGCAGAGCCTGGGAGTGCTTGCTTTTGGCTGACTGGGCATTCTGACTCGGTCCAATTGGCCTACTCCTTTGTATAGGTGGCAGGGAAAATAAAAATTTTCTGGATATGTGACTAGCACCAACTAAAGGTTGCAACTCTGAGCCAGAAGCCACATGTCTACTTCTTATAGTTCTGTGCCTGCTGTTGAGGAATACCAGTTTCCATTGGAATGGCCAGTTAGGTTGAAAGTGATCAAATGTATAGGCCTTAGTAGAGTAGAAGGGCAGCTTGATTTGGACCAGTGGCTTTAGATGCAGGGCTGGGAGGGATCTTAGAGATCATTCATACTAACCTCTTTCATTTACAGATGAGGAAATTGAGACCCAGAGAAATGAAGTGGCTTGTCTAAGGTCACTTAGCATATCCTTTGACTTCAAATCCAGTTTTCTTTCTGCTAAACAACCCTGCTTTATTCAAAATACAATGTAAATGTCTTTGCATACTGTCAAAAGTTTCACTTTCACCACCACTGACCATAGGATTGAACTGAGTTCTAAGGATAGTGTATGGGTGTGGCAGGGGAAGGGTGCTAGGAACAAGAATATCTATTTTACAGTCTTCTTGTGTTGATGACAAACCAAGTAGGACTACAGAAGGGGGGTAGCATGACTTTATAGAAAAAGTTCTTAGCTTTGCCTCAAAATGACCAGGGTTCAAGCCTCGCCTCTAACACATACTGGCTGTGTGACCCTGGGTCAGTTATTTAAACCCTCGGGGATCTAGGAAAAGTTTTAATAAAATTTCTAATTTGCACAATTGTTGGTGATCTGTGTTAGAAGAGGGGATTTACTCAAGGCAGCTCCCTATACCACAATAGGTCAAGACCAAAAAAAAAAAAAAAGTAGGACTCCATAAAATTTTTTTCTAATGCTTCATTGCAAGTTCTGGCAAATTCTGCCATGATGGAAAGGCTTTGAATTTCATCCCAAGAACAGGTTTTGATTTTTTTTTTGAGATATAGTCTTCAGAGTTGGCTGCTTGGTGATTAATTCTTTGTTCATGGAGGGAAATCTATATATGCAAGACAAAAATACAAACTGGGAAACTATATATATGTGTGTGTGTATACACATACAATACATATATGTGTATATATATACACATACACAGATATGTGTGTGTGTATATACACACATGCACAAAACATACAGATTTTTAGGTGGTTAGCATGGCAATGTCACAGGAACTCAAGGCTTCTTTGAGGCACCTGCTCAAGTGACATCCCCTGACGATTTCATCAGTTTGGGTGATCTCATCAGCAGCAGCATCTGTTCAACAATGGCCGATGAAGGCACACATTGTCCTTATCAGCAGGGATATAAAAGTGAGTTTCTTAGACTGTAACTGCTCCAGCAATTCCATACTCTCCTAAAATGAAGAAACTGCCAGCCTTAACAGGAAGTCCCAACAGTAGCCTGAGATATGAACAAGATCACTATTTGTCAGTCTTAAAAAAAAAAACAACAACAGACCAAACCAAACAAAAACCAAACCAACAAAAAAGCCCACAGGCTTCAGCTCAGATGGTCAAGAAGCCTAAACTCCTTCCATAAAAGCCCTGAAACCAAATGGTTAAGCATAATCCCTGAAAAATTGGTCATTTCCAGGATTTAATGATCTGCTAGTCTGGTAGTCATCATGAGGGGAAGCCAAAGGTAGTTAACGCTTTAAAAACACAGTTGTTGTTAACAACGGTAATGAACCGTATCTTACCCTTGTTATTATAAACCATAATAAACAGTGTAAAACAGCAGTGAATAATTAGAAAAAAATAAGAACCACTGTAGGGGAAATTTGAAGAGCTTGGTGGCTGTAGAAATTATCTTATAAGAAAAAGCACGTGTTCAAAGTATATTTGACAGGCAAACCATGTGTTGAAAAAGTGGTCTTTTATTTCAGAAAGAAGCCTCAATTAATGTGGTTAGCACAGGGCAAGGTGGGGGATGTGGAGTGAGAATAGGCTGACTTCATTTCTGGTATTTTAATGAACATTTTGAAACTTCCTTTATTAATTGATTAATAATGAATTATTTAAAATAATATACCTTGTTGACTAGTTCATAGATTTTGAACTGGAAAGAATCTGAGAGGTCATCCAGTCCAATGGTACCATCCTCTAGTAGAAACAGATCCTGTGAACTACATATTGACTTAGAACAACCACAAATGAGTATTATATGGTTTATATCATATTTTCCTTTATTTTGCTACATATTTCCCATTTATGTTTTAATCTGGTTTGGGTAGCATGCAGGAGTTTTGCAGGTGGCATATGAGGCCCATAGCCAGCTTGTCACTTCTGTCCAACCTCCACATTTTACAGATGAAGAAGCCAAGGGCCATAGTTGATAAGAGTGGGATTCAACCCTAGTCCTCTGATCTAGCACATTTCCTATGCAGTGTGCAGTGTTTTAACTTCTAAAGAGGTTGTATGGTCATTACAGAGTCAGAAATGGACAATATCTTTACAATAAATACTCCTGTCTCTTTTTTTTTTCAATAGGTTCACAGAGAAAGTGTGGCTTAATGGACAGAGTATGGAATGTTAGCATTTAGCACAGTGCCTGGCACATAGTAAGTGTTAATCTTTCACAATCTAATTTTGAAGTTTTAAAAAGTCCAATTCTTGTCTCAAAGAGGGAATACCATACACACTCAATTAGATATAAAAATTTTATCTTAACTTACAGGGAAATAGGAATGGAAGGGGACAAAAGAAGGGGAAGGGAAGATTGGGGAAGGTGGTGGTCAGAAGCAAAACACTTTTGAGGAGGGACAGAATGAAAGGAGAGAGAGAGAAAGAGAAGGATAAACAGGAGGAAAATAGGACTGAGAGAAATACACAGTCATCATAAATGTGAACAAAGTTTTACAGCAAGTTTCTCTGATAAAGACCTGACCTCATTTCTCAAATATATAGAGAACAGTTACATTCATAAGAATATAAGGCATTGCCCAGTTGATAAATGGTCAAAGGATATGAATAGGCAATTTTCAGATGAAGAAATCAAAGTTATCCATAGTTACATGGAAAAAATGCTCTAAATCAGGGTTGATTAGAGAAATACAAATAGAAAAAACTCTGAGGTACCATTTCATACATATCAGATTGGCTAACATAACAGAAAAGGAAATTGACAAATGCTGGAAGGGATGTGGGAAAATGAGGACACTAAAGTACTGTTGGTGGAGTTTTAAACTGATCCAACCATTCTAGAGAGCAAACTAGAACTTTGCCTGAAGAGCTATAAAATCATACAAACCTTCTGACCCACCAATACCACTAATAGGTCTGTACATTTTTTTAAAAAAGGAAAAATGACCTACATGTACAAAAATATTTATAACAACTCTTTTTGTGATGGCAAAGAATTGGAAATCGAGGGTATGCCAGTTAATTGGATAATGGTCAAAAATGTATATGATGGTAATAGAAAATTATAGTGCTATAAGTAGTTATGAGCAATATCCTTTCAGGAAAACCTGGAAAGACTTATATGAACAGATGCAAAATGAAGTGAACAGAACCATGAGAATATTGTACACAGCAATGGCAATACTGTACTATGATCAACTGTGAATGACTTAGCTATTCTCAGCAATACAAAGATCGAAGATGACGATCCAAGGGACTTGTGATGAAAAATGTTCTCTACTTCCAGAGAAAGAACTGCTGGAATTTGAATGCATATTGAAGCATACCTTTTTTGCTTTCTTTTTCTTTTTTTTGTCCGTGTTTTCTTTCACAGCATGACTGTGATAGTAATGGCAATTAAAGATTCCCCTGTATTGGCTTGGTTTTCAAATTGATTGTATTAAAACCCAGAGTTTGTTAATCCCACCTGTGGGATGGGCTTGTTGATGTGAAAAGAAAGTCCTGAAGTGGGAGGAGCTGGTGATGTAGATTTGGAGAGACAAGAGAGAGGCGGAAGTTCTTTTTGGAAGCTGCACCTCGTGGAGAGAGACTAAGAGAATTGCTGGTGGCCGCTTTGAATTGCCCTGGACTTTTGAGACCTGCCCCCTGAGCTGCCAAGGACTGAGGAGACATGGCTGTTTTGCTGGTACTTTGTCTGTCTGTTTTGATGTTATTTTGCCAGATTTGTCCACTGGTGAAAGACTGTCCTGTTGAAGAAGTCCTGGAACCTGGCATTTGGTTAAGAAGGCCTGAGACTGTCCTGCAGACAGAGAGTGAATACTGTCCACTGGTGAGGGACAGTACTGTTGTTGCAGGGGTCTGGAGACTGTCCGGCAGACAGAATGAATACTTCCACTGGTGAAGGACAGTGCTGTTGTTGCAGGGGTCTGGGAGCCTTTCTGTTGGTTCAGAAGCCCTGAAGAAGGATTTTCTTGTTGTATGTTTACAGAAATCCTGGGAGAGGGCTTTGCTAATGTGTTCAGGGGTTCTAGGACTGTTTTACAGACAGAGGATAAATTCATGAAGGGACTGGCAATGTATCTTATGGCCTTGCTAAGCCTTGTCTCCCCAGGAACTAAGATTGCTGAGAACTTGCCTCGTGTCAAGATGAAGAAAAGACCTCCACTTGGGTATTAAGTGCTGTGTTTAAACTTGATGTAACTCTGGGGTAGATTCAATTGTGATCCAGGGGTGGGGAACTTTTGACCTTTTTGTGTTCTATGGTTGAGCAAATGAATGTATTTTACTTATGTTTGGAAACTAATCTCCATTTGAGAAGAGGGGCTTTGTGGTGGACTTAATTAAGGTATAGCCTAGGGGTGGAGAAGTATTTGGAACAGAGACTTTGTAATTGATTGAATGATTGGAAAGTCCTGGGGTGGGGTAGGCCTTGGAGATGATTTAATCACACTTAGTAAATGCTGTATTTTGAATGATGTCATGTTTTGATCTTCTCTGTTCTGGGTTTGTTACTGAATAAAATAGAGAGCACCTATGCTGGTATTTTGAACCTGGGAAGTTGCCTTTGCTTGGTATTACACTACAATGACTAATGAGGAAATGTTTTGCATTACTGCACATATATAAGCTATATCAAATTGCTTGCCTTCTCAATGAGGAAAGAAGGGAGAGAGGGAGGGAATTTGGAACTAAATTTTTTAAATGAATATTGAACATTGTTTTTTAATATAATCAGAAAAAATAAAATAGTAAAAAAAAAGAAATTCAATTCAAATCTCTGGGCCTCCATTGCCTTGTATGCCAAGCAAATGGTTTGGACTAGATGACTCTTAGGGTTTAAATTCTACTTTTAGGTCATAATATGAATACATTCTAGGTCTTAATATCCATATACCTGGATTCCTAATTAAAAACACTTTAATTTTAACAAACATTTTAAGTACTTACTATGGGTCTCACACTGTTATGTGGTAGGGGATATACAAAAACAAATATGATGTTCTCTCTGCCTGCACTAATTTAACTCACAATCATGGGGAAGGGGAAAGGAGAGGTAGGATGATACATAACCAAAACTGTACTATAAACCATATTACATAACCAAATAACATTACCATAAAATTATACATATAGAAAAGTGAGTAAGAGAAGTATGTGGTGCTATTCAAGTTTTGAGGTAGAAAGAATCATCACTGATTGGGCATGGGGAGTGGGGGAGTCATAGAATAAAGTGAAGTTGGTAGCAAAATATCCTGAAGACTGGAACTTTGCTGAAGAGAATCCCTCCCTATCTTCCCTTTCCTCCTCTCTTCTTTTCTCCTTTTCTCTCTCCTCTCCCTTTCCTCCCTCTCCCCTTTTCTCTCTTATTCTCTCTCCCCTTCCTTCCCTCCCTCTCTCCTCCCTCTTGTTTTCCTTTTCCCTCTCCCTCTCTTTCCCCTCCTCTTCTTCCCCCTCCAACTTCTCCTCCTTGTTCAGAATGTACCTCAGATCCTTGTCATAGCTCAAGACTTTCATTATATTTCAGAAGATGAGCTTGCTAAAAGTTTTCTGGGTGGCAGGATGCTAGAGAAGTTAGATTTTATTGTAAATATATGCTCCTGAATAATCATACTATCTTTTGAGACAGTAAAAAGATATCTGAGGTTCCTCCCCCCTCTCCCCCCCAAAAAAAGCATAAGTACCACCAAAGTTCAGAATAGATTGGGGCTGAAAAACAGTAAGAACAACAATAATAACAAAATTATTTCTTGTTTGTCTCTCAGGGAAAAAGAAGGATTAAAGAAGGGATAGTAGCAGTAGTGTGTTGGTCAATGTTTAATAACCAACTTGCAGGAAAATAAAAGTTTGTATGACTCCCTTTTAAGCTTGATTTGCGTTATTGATATTTTCTCCATAATTTTAAAAAATCTAGACAATCAAAAAACAATAAATTAATTAGTTGATTCATTGGATTTTCCAGTTTACAAGGTTTAAGTGCTTGCACTGAAAATTTAACAACTCTCAGGAGCCAGTTAGAGCTGTAGGATGTCCCTGGATAGGACCACTCATCAGGGGATGGAGAAAAGATAGGTCTATTCAGCTCCTGCTCTGTTCCCATTTTCTCAGCCAAGGAAAATAATTTTTAGGAAGGAAAGAACAAGGCAGAAATTTAATTCAGTTAAGGAGTTGAAACCCAAAAATGGTAGAGAGAAAAAAAAGCAATGCTTAGCTGTCCTTGATGAGTTCAGGGCACCAATCCCAGAGAAGTTACATTTTCAAGTAGAGAAAGAATGGAGGCTATGATTACTAAACTCTTGTCCTCAATTTTAAAATGATTATGAAGAAGTAGCGAAGGGTACATTTTTTTTTCTCTCAACTGAAAAAAAGGGAAGACAATAGAGTCTGTAAACTGGACACCTTTGACTTTGATTTCAATTCCTAGCAAAACTCTAAAACCAATCCAATTATTCATAGGATATTTAATGTGGGTCTCTAGAAAAGGAAGCAGTGATCAGAAAGACAATAGAACTTCATTAAGAACAGATCAAGTTAGTCTAAACTTATTCCTTTTGCAACAGGGTTTCTAGACTGGTAGATTAAGGGATTGTGCAGATATAGGTTAAATGGATTTTACTAATTTTTTAAATTGTACAGATCTATTTTGTTTGGGGGCAGCTAAGGGGCACAGCACATAGAGCAACTAGAGTGGAATCAGGAAGACTTGAGTTCACATCTCACCTTAGTCACCACATACCTGGGTAAGCCTCTTAGCCCTGTTTGCCTCAGTAGCTCCTCCTCCTCCTCTTCCTCCTTGTTCTCCTCCTGAATGAACTAGATGAAGGAATTAGAGAACTAGATGAATGAATTAGAGAAGGAAATGGCAAACCACTCCAGTATCCTTGCCCAGAAAACCCCGAATGGGGTCACGAAAAGTTGGACATGACTGAAAAAGACTAAACAAAATTTTGTTTTTACATTACCTTCATTTTCAAAAATATATCCTTCCCTTCTCCTTTATGCAAATGAGCCATCCCTCATTAAAAAGATGAAAAAGATAAAGATTTTTACAAAGCAGTTAATAAAAATTAAGAAAGACACTAATGTAATCTGACAGTATATGCAATGTTCCAAACCCATGGTCTGTCACCACTGCAAAGAATGGAGGAAAGTGCATCTTCTCATCTCTTCTCTGGGGCCAAGCTTGGCCATTGATAAGTGAAAGGATATGGAGAGGAGACTGACCAGGACAGGGAAAAGCATCATGCCATATGAAAATCAGTTTTTGGAAATAGAAATGATGAACCTGAAGAAAAGAAGATTTGGGAGTGGGGTAGGGGAGAATGCTAGCACTTCAATTATTTGAAGTACCTCCAGGTAGAAGTGGGATTGGACTAATTTTTATTGTTTCTGGAAATCAAAACTAAGAGTAATGGGCAGAAATGGTAGGGAGGCATATTTTGGCCCTGTGGGAGAACAATCTTAATATCAAAGTATTATTATTCTTATCAATAATCTTATTATCAAGTACCATTTTATTATCAATCTTATCCCTAAGTGAAATGGACCACTTTGGGATGTAGTGGTTTCTCCTTTATTTATTATATAACCTCTTCTGGGAAAGACTGGATGGATGATGACCATTCCAGAATGTTATAGAAGTGATTCTTTAGGTTGGGCTACAAGGACTCTAAGGACTATAATTCTGGGAGTTCAGAGGAGAAAGATTTCAATGTGAACCATCAGGCCAGAGCAAACTTCATGGAGGATGTGGAAGATAAACTGAAACTAACAACATTCCTCTGTAGAGTTGCTGCAGTTACAAAGGAAATGGGTCTGTAAGTTTATTTGACCTTTATTTTCACCTGCTCTTTCTACTTCCTTTTTATCACAAGAGCAAAGAATATCAGACAAGATCTAACCACAGTTTATCTGAGCATTCTGTGATATCTACTACTAGACAAGATACTTTAGCTATATGAGCTCTGTTATCACTCACTTGACTTGAGGGGAGTCTGAGAGTTGTGTTATTCTGGTGATTCTATCTCCAGAATAAATGAGACTTCATGGGATTGAGTTTCATTTTTTCCCTCCCCCAAATATCTCTGATGGAGAATGACCCGGGGAGAGGCTGCCTCAGACACAGCACACTTGTAGACCAGTATTGGAATAAGAAATCTTAACTGACTTCAGGTTAAGTCCTCAAGAATATGGAAATTCAGTAAGAAAAAAAAATCAAAGAGAGAACCAGGGAGAATAAGCAACATCCTCTGCCACTCAATACTTTGAAGAGGTTTCAATGAATTAGTGGCATTGAGAGAAAAGTTTTTTTAATCATTTCCTCACTCTTTCCTTGTTGGCTCCATGGATTTTTCCAAGAGACTGTGGCCAGATTTTTATGGAAAACAAATGATTTACTCTTTGTAAGAAATAAGATATAATTGATTTAGAGCATTGATTTAGTTTTCCCCAATAGGTTACCAGATCACTCTTGTCAGTTCTCCCCCATTTTTCTTTCTGTCTTTGGAATCCAAAGAAAGCTTATGTTTTAAATTTGATGTTACTCTGTCAAGTCACTTGGCCTATACCATGGTTTCTTTTTTATAATTTAAGCATCTGCTCTAAGGCTAAAAGAAGGAGGAATTGAAGTTATGTAGGAAAAGCAGAAGAAATTAAGAAGAGCCAAGTAGCAATTGGGGTAGAGTCATTTATTCTTTGTAACAAATCATGTCATCTCATTCAGTTTCTCCATCTTCCTGGGAGCAAATATTATTTGACACATATTGCCTAAATTGAAGCCTTATTAGACCTAAGGTTGCAGGGTTTGGAAATACTCTGGAATAAGACATTAATCATTCAAACGTCTTTCCTACCTCCACAGGACCCAATGCTCTATGGGGGTCAAAGAGGAAAAAAAGACCTCTTTTTACTCTTACACTTCTTCATAGTGGGCAAAAAAAATAATTCTCTCTATTCATGTGAATTCAAAGAGGGTGGGATCCCATATGTTTCAGGGTGCCTAATTCTCATTCTGACACAATGAATGAGATAATGTTGGAGGGCAGGGGGGGTATGGATCATAAAAAACATGAGGCAGAGTCTCAAAGATATTTATTTGAATGAAATAGAATAGAATGTTAGCTCCAGAAAGAACCTGAGAGGGTCATTTCATCCAAACAGTAAATTTTATAAAGAGCTTGATCCTCTAAGAGAGATTAAACGACTTGTCCAAGGTGATAGAGCAAGTTAGAAGCAGAGGAAAGAATGCAACTCAAGTCTTGATTCAACTTGACAAGCTAGGAAAATATTACAGAATCCAATAAAGGTTTTTTTTGACACATTTATAGTTGACAGAATTATAATAAACTACTTGGAAAATGTAGGAGAGACCTAACCTTTCAGTTTGAGATCAGGGGTCACGAAAAAATTCTTACATAGTATGTCTTAGCAGAATATTGGGTCTGACTGGTGAATATTGTGTCCATCCCTGCATGGAAAAGTCTATATCCCTTTGAAAATGTTTTAGAAATAAGGTAGATGAGCAATTATCTGTCTTTCTATTAACCAAGACTCTCTACTAATGGTATGGAATGCCCTTCCCCTCTAAAGTAGAATTAGAACTGATATGCATAATAGGGGCTTTGAGATACTACAAGAACCTAAAGTACGTTCAGAATCATTAAATGAAGATTCAATAATTTTGAAATTGTTGAAATAATGTTGAAATGCATGGTTGCAATATTAAATTATATCTTGCTCTATTCCAGTTCTTTGGAAACTGGCACATGGGTAGCACAATGGTCATGTTGCCAGACAGAGTCAGAAAGACTTGTCTTCTGGAGTTAAAATCTGGCCTCAGGCACTTAGCTGTGTGACCCTGGGCAAGTCACTTAAGCCTGGTAGTTTCTTCATATGTAAAATGAGCTGGAAAAGGAAATGGCAAACCACTCCAGTATCTTTGCCAAGAAAACCTCAAATGGGGTCGTAATGAGTTGGACACAAATAAAAGGACTGCACAACAACTCTGGGTAAATGTGACTTTGCTATTAATCAGAATATTTGAATAACTAAAACCCCTGATTTGGGGGAAAAATACTGACTAGAGAAAAAAAAAAGTCATTGGCTGACCTCACTTGAAGGGAGTGAGTTGGTCATTTATACCTTTAACAATGTATGCATAAGTCTTGAAAAGACTGGTGATGTGTAAGGTGATGAGAGCTGATGATCTCGGGCCGGTCACTTGACTGGCCAATATTGAATCAAAGGTTTAGTCTCCAGGTGTCGGTGCACTTCTGTATTTAATCATCTCTAAATCACTTTTTCTTCATCAGCACACTCCCCTCTTCTATTTAGAAGGTGCTGGAACCAACTGACAGAATTTTTATTTTAGAGTACATTTTTGCCAACAGCCAACCTGTGGATTAATCTTAGATGAAGGCCTTGGTACACTTTCATGTAAATCAAATAGAAAAAAAATCAACCAGTTTATGGCTTTAACTTAGTGGTAAAAGGCCTATTCTACACTTTGAAATCTTAGCTACTATTTAGAAGTTAGCAGCTCTGCTTATGTGACTTTGACTTAAATGCTTTTGACACATCCCCCTCTGTTTCTTATTCTGAGTCGTTCTTTTCAGAGTTCAAAGACAGTCTACTCTGGGCTTCCAAAAGCTTTGTGATATATGACTGTCTTGAAGGCTATCTTACTTTCTGCTTTTAACACTGATCAAACCTTATACCTCAACTTAATTTGAGCCCTGTTCAAAAGGACTTGAATTCTAATGCCGAGGTGGGGGTGGGGGTGGGGTAGAGAAGGAAAGAAGATGTAGGCAGTTTGTTCTGATTTTATGGGGGAAGAAAACAAACAAAAAATCCCATGTTTCTTAATCTTCAAAATGGAGTGGAAGAAAAGGGGTTACAGCCCTTTGCAAAACAGATTCCTCCTTTGGGTCTGAAGTGATGCAATTAAGAAATTGTTCAACTTCTCTTGCTACATTAAGATGGGCAAGGGAGTCTTGAGTCTTTTGTTATTGCTTCGTGAGGAAAGCAGAAATAAAAATGCCCCACCCCCACTTACCCTCCCTGTGGAGCCTTGGTGGATTTTGCACAGCCAAGTATCCCTCTATCTTTGGTTAATTTACTGTGGTGCTTCAGAATTCCCAGTGTGGTAAAAGCCACGGCACTTACAGCTCTGAGGGGAACTTTATTAGGCTTTTCTTATGTTAACTTACGTGTACTCTTCAGCAACTTAGTGCACAAAGTCACAATAAAAGCACAGTAGAACCCCTCCCACCCCCCATAAATTAAAAGTGAGATATTGTAACCCAAGGTCACAATGAAAATGTGGAAAAGCACTCTGGGTAATAATGATCCAGCACCAAGATGATTAGTTGATGGTCCCAAGAGGTCTCTTTAGGACATAATTTGTCTGATCCTTTCACCATCCTTATACCGTGGGAATACTAGATGCAATCATAGATATTAAATTTTTTTTTCCTACTTGTCCCAAGAGAGGTCCTTTCTTAACACCCCTTCCTTGTTTGCTCCATAGCATAGGACCATCGATCTAAAGGGACCTTGGGGCCATCTATTGCAGACTAAGGCAGGGGTGGGCAACCTACAGCCTCGAGGCCACATGTGGCCTGAGGTCCTCAAGTGCAGTCCTTTGACTGAATACAAACTTCAGTGAGGGACTTGAGGCCTTGAGACTGCAGGTTTCCCACCTCTGGACTAAGGAATTTTACTTTTCACAGATGAGGACAGATGAGGAGACAGAGGTCCAGAGAGGTTAGGCAGCTAGATATTTTAGTGGGCCAGGAGTCAGGAGCCCCTGAGTTCACATCCAGTCTTATATCTTAGTTAACTATGTGGTCTCTGCTAATGTTGGTTTCCTCATCAACAAAATGGGACATTGTCTTCCTAGTACTTATCTAGCCGAGTTGGTGTAAGGAACAAATGAGGTCATGTATGCCAATCACTTTGCAGACCCTAAAGCACTATATACATGCTAGCTATTGTTACTGTTGTCATTGTTTATCACTCAGCGTTCTTGTTTGATTTTGGAGCTCCTAAAGGTGAGTCACAAGCACTGAGTACCACAGATGAGATTTGGTGGCAGGTCCAAGGCTAGTCTCCTTCCCACTAAACCACATTTACGGCTGTGTGGTCTCATTCAAGACTGTCACCATGACAGCCTGCAACTGGATTCATAATCTGGCAGAACCTCTAATCTGAAAGTGTTAGGTTTTGAGGCTCTTTTCATTCAGAATTTTCCAGAGGATTGAAGAGTAACTTGGGGGCACCTTGGAGAAAGCCGTGGGCCTGGAAGCAGGAAGACCTGAGTTCAAAACTAGCCTCAGATGCTGGCTAACTGTGTGACCTTGTGCAAGTCATTTCCCCTCTGCCTGACTCAGTTGCCTCAATTGTAAAATAAAAGCAACTACCTCTCAGGGTTGTCATGAGGATCAAATGAGATATTTGTGAAGTGTTTTGCAAAGTTTGACGTGGCATATAAAAGCTGTCATTATTATTATATTAAAAATTAGGTCATTCCTGTACTCAAAGAATCTGCTATTCCCAAGATTTCAACCTAGGTCCTCTATCTCTTATTTCATTATTTCATTCCTTTGTACTTCTGTAATGTATTATTTGCTATTTCAATCAATAATAGTTGGGGGACATTATTTCTGGAGATACATTACTACTCCTTTCTCCACACAAATGATTTCAGGGGCAAATAAATGATTGTACATGTAAGTCAACCTATGATGCCAATAGTGATTTGGGTCAGCCTACATAGGCCAGGCATGACCTACAGAACCAGGAGAGAGCTGACCTTCAGTCCTTGGCCTTCAAAAAGGCCTTGTGTTATTGACAGAACCATTAAACCTGTTTACAAAGAATTGCTCCCCGGGGGCCTAACTAAGCCTTGGCATCTGCTCCACCCGACCTGTCAGCTACTTCCAGACACTATCCAAATAGGTAACAAGGGGCAGACAGAGTCAGGCAAAAGGAAAAAATGCAGTTCTACCAGTCTGAGGAGCTTTTTACAGCCACCCTCCAAGCGACCCTCCTCTCAAGAAATAAACTGCAAACACATTTGAAAAGAGTAAAGCCAGTGGATTCAGTCACAGCTGAAATGGGAGATTTGGGGTGTCTGAGCCAGTGAATCTCTGCTCCCACAATTTTAATCCCTGTTAAAAATATTTGTGGCTATTTTTGAGTGGTAAATCTTGAAATGTTTCCAAACAATACCAAAAGTGGAGAGTGTGTGAGGCAGCCTCCTGGGGGAGTAGAAAGAACTCTGCATTAAGATTTTGAATCTTGTCTTGGCTCTTCACTAGTGTGTTAACTTGGACAAACTCCTTTACCTTTCTTGAGGTCTAGTCTTCCTTATCTCTGAAATGAGGGGGTAGGACCAACTGACCTTTAAGACACTTCCATCTATAAATCTATAACCCTAGGATTTATAGTTTCCAGAAATGCAGGGGACATTGGCCTGGGAAACAGGAGGTCATAGCTCCTAGGAAGGCTCTTCACCAAGCAGCCATGGGACACTGGACAGCTCCCTTTATTTATACTGGGTCTCAGTTTCCTTGTCAGTAAAGTGAGTTTAGACTGCATCACAGCTCAGGTCCCTCCCAGCTTTAAAATGCGTTCACTCTATTCTGCTGTGGACTCTACTGATTGCTGCATAAGAAAAATGATTCTTCTGAAAACAGCAGCAGTCATGAAACTTAGTGGCTTCTAAGGCAGAAAAGGGGGTCTGTTTGCCTGGGCTGTCAATGAGGCTAGCACTACATATTTCAAAAGACATGCTATACCATTAGACTAACCACAATATTAAGTGAAAAGCCAGGCCTTGGTTTCACATTGTACTTTGAGATGTGGTTTGCAAGTCTGTGGTACAGTTGTCTAGAGCTCCCTGGCTGTGAACTTCAACTGATTTGTAATATATTACTCATGTGCAAGTGTTCATGGGGGGCAGGGGTGAGAGGGAGGGCGCTGAGAGTTACTACATTTTGCCCTGAGGCTGCTTTTTAACTAAAAGGACAAAATCCAGGCCTCTATTCTGAGGCTGACCAAGCATAGAGTCATTTCAGAGTCAGAAGACTGTTTATTGGAAGAATACTAATGTGTTCAGGGTAATGTGACTTTAATAAAGCCTAATAACAGCCGAGGCAGCTACAATGCCGTGGAAAAAGCAATGGGTCTGGAGTCAGGGCAAATCCTCCTGACTTGCCCACATGCTATTGAGGTGATCTTGGGAAAGGTGCCTTCTCTAGACCTCAGTTTCTCCATTTATAAAATGAAGGGGTTGGACTGAATGATATCTACACGTGAGCTCTACAGACTGTGGCTATAATATCTATGAGCATTGACTGAGATCAAGTCTTCTTGCACGGATCCCAAAAGGAATCCTTTGGTTGACTTTTCAAGATCTCTAGCGGCTCATGGGTCACCCTTCATAAAAACAGAATGTCTTTTAGAGGCCACTCAGAGAAGCTTTGGGACCACCTGCAGCTTGAATTGCTCAGATACTTTGCAACACTTCTTTGGTTTGTTGCATAAGCACAATTTTTAAAGAAGCTATCAATCCTGGGCAAACTTTCATAGTGTCATTAGATCATAAGCTTTTAGATACCAAAGAGACTGTCTAGAAGATAAATCAACCAAACTTCCTGACTTTGCAATGAAATAATTGAAGCCCAGAGATAGGAAGTTCCAAGGTTCCTCATGTCCATGGCCCAGGACTGACTGGAGTAGCCTTGGTTCAGTTTTTGGCTTAGTTTTTTTTTTTTTTTAAGAAGAAGGTTCAGATGAGAGTTCTGGGAAAGAGGGCTAGATGTGGAATTAGAGAACGTGGCTTCGAACCTTAGGCATGTTGCTTACTCACTGGGATCAGTTTACCTACCTGTAAAATGAAGAGATTGGGCTAGATAACTTCGGAGTTTCCTCCTAGTTCTAAATCTATGATGCATTGGAAATGAATCCTCCATGTCCAGCTTCCATCCTCTTCTCTCAGTTCAAACAGCCTCCTCCTTAGTTTAGTCCCTCTTCACGTCTCACCTGGACTGCAGCAATAGCCTCCTCAAAGTGTTTTTCTTACATCTCTCCTCTTTTCAACTAGTTGCCAAAACGATGTTCCTAACATGAGGACCTGATCAGATCATGTCACTCCCCTACTCTGTAAACTCCATTGGCTCCTCATTTCTCCTAGGATCCAGTATAACCTCCCCTCTTTAGCTTTTAAAGACTTTCACAATCTGTCTGCAATCTACCTTTATTTACTAATCTGATTTTATTATATACCATAGCCCACACATCCCTTGTATGTACAGAGATGTCTGCATGCTGTCTCCCCCATTAGGAATGTCCAAGCTCCCCTCTCTCATCTGTTTCTCTCAAAGTCCTCCAGCTGAGGAAAATGTTTCTACTCAGCAGTCACACGATGTCACACCGCTCCATGTTCTCCCCGCCAGTCAGGAATCACACAGCTCTCTATAAATGTATCATACAGAGGTACACTCAAGAGAACTGTCTCAGGCTTGGGCTGAAGTGGGCTTATAAAATGTGACAAAATTATAAGGGCCAAACTTGTTCTCAAAGATGATAAATGAAAAAATATCTACTCAATTTCTTTGCAAAGGAAGGGGGCTATCAGTGTGGAACACCACATGTAGTTATCCCTTCTACATTGCAACTTTCCCCTTTGTGTTTTCAATGTATTGTATTTCAATATATCACATAAGAAATTAAATGGGAATTTGGGGGCATTTTGTGTAAGTTGAAGACAACACATGAAGGCCAACAGATGACACTGAGCCTATGACCAAATACTTAAGCCAAATTTTACAATAAGTTACTGTAAACACCCCATAAAAGAAAAAGAAAGAATTCAGACTTCTCCTCTGGTACAGAGGGGGGGCCAAAAAATTTGATGCAGATTTTCCAGATCACTATGGCTCAGCACCCCTAAGGGATAACTGTAAAGTCAGGTTTTTTCAATATGTGTGCTTTGTCTTTATTTTTCTCATTTCCATTTTTTGATGGCAGGGATGTCTGTGGAAAGGGAAGAGATATATTGGAAGATATAGGTACTATAAAAAAGATATCAATAAAATGATTTTAAAAAACCACTCCCCAAGTACCAATGGAGCATTCAGGTTGTCTATGTGTTACTTCCTTCAAACATTACTTGCATGGCTTTTATTCCAGTAGTCAGTTCTCACTTAGGTACTCATCAGTTTCATCTACATATTTATTTGTGTGGCTTGTGTCATATTTCTCCCCCCCCATTATACTCTAAGCTTCTACAGAGCAGGTACCTATAACATCATTTGTTTTTATATCTCCTCCAACACCAAATACATTATAAAGATACTTAGCAAATGTTTTTTAATTGAATCGATGAAATTCCTACCATAAGAGTCACTTCTGTGGATGAAGGCTTTTTGTGTATAAAAGATCCTTGCTGAAATAGAGTTAGGCTATCTGGGAGGAATAAAATATGAGGTTGCTAAAATCTACGAAAATGATCATGGATGAATTTATACAATTGGTTTAAAGAACTGGTCTCTCAAATTTATTAAAAAATAAGAGCCATTCCCCAATTGGTGAATGATAAAAAAAAAAAAAACCAGATATGAGCAGTTTTCAAATGAAGCAATCAAAGGCATCTGTATCAAACCATATGAAAAAAATGCTCTCATTATTGATTGGAGAAACGCAAATTAAAACAATTCTTTTTTTTCTTTTTTTTTGTCTTTATGAATTTATTTGTTTACTTTTAGTTTACAAGATTCAATTCCACAATTCCTTGAGTTTCAAATTTTCTCTCCCTCCCTTCCCCCCCACCCCCATGATGGTATACAATCAAGTACAGGATCTGCAAATACTTTCACATTAGACATTAGTCAGGTTATAAGTATGGATTGTATCAGATGGAATGAAAAATGGGAAAGAGGAAACAAAACCAAACAAGAAAAAGAAAAAGAGCAGGTTGTTTGCTTCAATCTGGATTCATACTAAATTCTTTCTAGTTCTTTCTCAGGATGTAGACATCTCTTTCCATCATGAGTCTTTTGGGATTGACTTATATCATTGCATTGCTGAGAAGAGAGAGTCCAGTCTATCAAAGTTGGTCGTCATACATACATTGTGCCTGTAATTGTGTACAAATTTCTCCTGGCTCTACTCTTCTCACTCAGCATTAGTTTGTATAAGCCTCTCCAGGTAAATATGAAGTCCATCTGCTCCTTGTTTCTTATAGCACAATAGAATTTCATTACATGCATGTACCACAACTTCTTCAACCATTCCCCAATTGATGCGCACCCCCTTGATTTCCAATTCTTTGCCATCACAAAAAGAGCTGCTATAAATACTTTTGTACATATAGGTCTTCCTCCCACTTCTATGATCTCTTTGGGATACAACCCTAGAAGAGGTATTGCTGGGTCAAAGGGTATGAAATTATTTATAGCCCTTTGGGCATAATTCCAGATTGCTCTCCAGAAAAGTTGGATCAGTTCATAACTCCACTAACAATGCAATAGTGTTCTAATTTGCCCACATCCTCTCCAGTATTTGTTATTTTCCTGTTTTGTCATCTTAGCCAATCTGACTGGTGAGATGTGGTACCTCAGAGTTGTTTTGATTTGCATTTTTCTAATCAATAGTGATTTAGAGCATTTTTTCCATATGCTTATAGATATCTTTAATTTCTTCCTTTGAAAACTGCCTGTTCATATCCTTTGACCATTTATCATTTGGGGAATGACTTGTATTCCTATAGATTTGACTCAATTCTCTGTGTATTTTAGAAATGAGTCCTTTATCAGAGACATAGGTTGTAAAAATTCTATCTCAATTCCCCACTTCCCTCTTAATCTTGGTTACGTTGGCTTTGTTTGTACAGAAGCTTTTCTATTTGATGTAATCAAAATTATCCATTTTGCATTTTTTAATGCTCTCTAATTCTTGTTTGGTTACAAAGTCTTCCCCTCTCCACAAATCTGACAGGTAAACTATTCCTTGCTTTCTGAGATTGCTTACAGTATCAACCTTTATATGTAGATCATGCATCCATTTAGACTTGATTTTGGTATATGGTGAAATTAAAACTATTCTGAGCTACTATCTCATCTCTATTAGAGTGGTTAATGGGACAGAAAAGCAAAATGACAAATGGTGGAGGGGATTGGGAAAAAATGATGTATTAATGCAGTTAGTGCAGTTGTGAACTGATTCACCCACTCTGCAGAACAATTTAGAATTATGCCTAAAGGGCTATAAAACCATGCCTACATTTTGACCTAGCAATACTACTACTAGGTCTGTATCCCAAGAGAGATAAAAAAAAAAGGAAAATTACCTATATGCACAAAAATATTTATAGCAACTCTTTTCTGGGGGCAAAGAATTGGAAATTGAGGGGATACCCATCAATTGGGGAATGGCTGAATAAATTGTGGTATATGATTGTGATGGAATACTATTGTGCTATAAAAAGTGATGATCAGTATCATAAAAATATCAGAAAAACCTGGAAAGACTTACATGAGCTGATGCAAAGTGGAATGTACTATGTACAAAGTAACAGCAATATTGAAAGATGATCAGCTATGAATGACTTAGCTATTCTCAGTGATACAATGATCCAAGACAACTCTGAAGTCCTTATGATGAAAAATGCTTTCTATGCTCAGAGAAAGAACTGATGGTATATGAATACAGATTTAAGCATACTTTTAAATTTATTTTTCTTGAGGGTTTTCTTTTATGTTTTCTTTCACAACATAACTATTAGGGAAATGTTTTGTATGACTACACATGCATAATCCATGTCAAATTACTAGCCTTCTCAATGAGGGGGGTGGGAAGGGAAGAAGGGAGATAATTTTGTAACTCAAAGTTTTAAAAATGAGTGTTAAAAATTTTTTTACATGTAACTGGGGAAAAATAAAATACTAAATAAAAAATTAAAATAAAAACCTGGACTCTGAGGAAATGAGAGAAAATAAAAATAAGTTTTTACTGAAAAGGAGGGGAAACAGGAGGGAAAAAAATCTGGATAAAGGACCACTGCATGAGTGGTATGCTGGTTGGAGGGGAATTGAGGACAGTCAACAGGCAGAAGGAAGAGACTGGGCTGATGAAGAGAGAAGAGATATGGGATGATAGTTTGAGGGGATTGTAGAGTTTAGTGAAGGTTTTTTTTTTTAAGGATGGAGGGGGCAGCCCTGCTCAGGTTGAAGATAGTAGGGAAGGGATAACAAGAGAGGAAGGAAGGGAGGCAGGGAGGTAGGGAGGGGAAGAGAGAGAGAGACAGAGAGAGAGAGAGAGACAGAGAGAGAGAGACAGAGACAGAGAGAGACAGAGAGACAGAGAGATGGAGGGAGGGGAGAGGGAGGGAGGGAGGGAGGGAGGGAGAGAGAGGGAGGGAGGGGGAGAGGGAGGAGGGGGCAGTAAAGAAAGTGGGAGGGGAAGAGTATACATACAGAGCTGTTGATCTTGGTAAGGAGAAAGGCCACCTCCTCTTTTTTGGAGGTTGGGAAAAAGAGAAAAAAATGAGAGATGATGTTGAGGGATTTTTGAAATGAAGAAAACTGGAGAAAGAAATGTAATGGCCTCAGTAAAGAGGCAAAGTTCTCAACTGGGAGACATGAGGGAAGAACAGTTATGGTGGACTTGAGGAGGGAAGAGAAAGTTTGAGGAGTGAGATAGGGAATCAATTAGACTACAATGAAAGTACTACCTTGCTGCATTGAGGGCCCATATGAAGTTAGTTAATTTCAGTATTTAATGTATACAGCAAATGTATTTCTGAGATTTCTTCCAGCTGCATTTAGCAGCTAGTGAGTAGGAATAGAGGAGCCAGATAGTGGAAATCATCTGGAGTTGGGATTTGGTAAGAGAAGAGGGTCTTTAGGACAAAGGAGGAAAGGGATTCAATAGCTGAGGACCATATAGAATTGAAATGGCTAACTATTGGATTGAACCTGGAGAAGAAAAAAGCAGAAAAAAAGGAGGGATATTTAGAAAATGCTGAGGGGTTGAGGGATTGATTGGCTGTCTCAAAAGAACAAAGAATAGGAACTATCTTTATTATCATTTCTATTTTACACATCACTATATAGGTTCCTCTGTATTTCTTTGCATATTGTCTTCCCCATTAGACAAGCTCCTTAAGGGCAGGGACTGTCTTCTGCCTCTCTTTGTATTTCCAGCACTTTAGCACAGTGCCTGTTGCATAGTAGGCTCTTAATAAATGTTTATTGATTGATTGAATAGCTTTGTTTCTAGTCTCTATTTTGAAAAGCACTTAATTTGAAGTAGGACAACTCACCTGATCATTATTTTTCCTCACTGAGGATGGCCTCAATGGTTGCCACCTTCCATTATAAAAAAGGAGATCCATTCTTCAAGAAGGAGGCCATCATTGTGAAAACTGAAGTAGGAAACAGTCTTTGCACAGAACACAGCTTAGGTAACCAGCAGCAAACAAAACAAAACAAAAATACTGCACTTCCAAGGTACTAGGGAAAGAGAGATGCTTACCTAGTCCAGGCTGAAGAACAGTTTGAGATTAGCAGTGTTTCCTGTATCAGGGAACCATAAAAATGAAGAGGTTACCCATAAAGAGGATTAGGGTTGCTCTGGAGAACCCAAAATACCAACATGCTGGGTCCTGCCGAGTGAATTGGACTCAAGTCTTCTCAGCCAGAGAAAAGTAAAGTTTATTAAAAGTTTGCTTGTATTGGACATAGAGTAAGCCTATGCTAGGTCATTCTATGGTGCTCTCACAGACATGGAGACAAGATGGGGTCTTATATACAGAAGGTTGTGGGAGGAATTTAGGGGTGGTCTAGAGGAGGAGTTTGGGGAGGGTCAATGAGTGATTAAGGGTGGGAAGTAGCAGGAGGCTAGCTGGAGCCTACAGACAATGGTGGGCTAGGCCAGTTCAAGGGTGGATTGATATTTTGATAGATTCAAGGGTGGGAAGTCTAATAACAGAGGTTTGGGCCCAGCCATAAAGTAAGGCTTATTGCCTCATAATTTAATCAGAGTTCAAGGGGCATTCCCAGAGCCTGTACCTCAAAGATTCAAGGAGTGCTCAAGGGGGCTCCCAGAGCCCATACCTCATCACTCAGGATATTGTTTAAAATGAGATACTTTTCTATAAGGAGTGTGAAAGTCTACAGCATATCAAAATAATTCTGTGGAAATGGGTAGTATGAAAAATTTGACATGATAATCTAGTAAAGATACCTGCTGATAACCATACTATTGTTAAGGAGGTCAGAAGTGTCAGATAATAGACACTTTCATCCTTTAAAAAGCTCCACAGAATGATTCTCTAGCCCATTTGTGCCCACCTCTCTTACAGATGTTACACTGTAATTCTAGTTTTAATATTTAAAAAAAAAACATAACTTTTCTTTTGCTTTATTTATCTTCTCGTATTTGTTACTACTCAGTTTAAGTGATTCATTTATTAATTCAAAAGTAGTTAGTATACGGCTGCACCTATTTCAGGGAGAAAGATGAGGAAGACCCAGGTCCTGTACTGTCCTCAAGTTTACACCCTAGCCTAGATAGGAGGTAAGCACGTACAGAACCACAACACAAATCACTAAACATAACTCAGTAGCTTACTTTAAAAGAAAGTGCTAAATGCATCCTCACGATAATCCTGAGACATGGACTAGACAGGCATCATCATTCTCCAGATGGAGAGTTTAAGGCCAGAGATAAGAATTGATTTGCTACAATTTATGCAATCAGAGTAGCATTTGCAGAGGAACCCACACCCCAGCTTCTTGACTCCCAGTCTAAGACTCCATCAACTACACCAAGCTCCCATTAATGTTGGTGAGTCTTGCAATTCTCATGTGAGGGGAATCCTTGGGAAACCGTTTTCATATTATTATATAACTTTCTTCTGTTCCAAGGAAGGAGAACTTACTGGTGTTAGAAGGGTGCCAACTTGATCAACAAAGTTCTCACCTTGATTGCATGCAACTGGAGCTGATTTATTATTGGCTGTCACCACTGCTCCCCACAAGATGGGATGAAGGTACCCAAATGAATAGCCCTGGGCTCCAGTGATTATCCCCAGGTGAACAGGTTGTAGCAAAAAGCTTATTCTTTCTTTTTGAAATGGGGCCAGGTGGCATAGATCATCCAGACCACAATACATAACTCTGACAGGGGGAAAAAGTTCAAAACCTCAGCAACACCTTCCCGCTAGAGAAGCTGTCAATTGGGTGACAAGCAAAAACCGTGCTGTCAAGTATGATCTGACCTCTCAGGAAAACTTTACATCTTTTTTTTTTTTAATAAGCTATGTGCCACTTGATGAATATGCGAAGGTTGTTTTGAAAAGAAGAAAGGAAAAAATGTGGATAATTCAGACTAACTGGGGTTAGCCTAGGGCTAAATTATTGTGGGGGCAATAGTTCCTCCTCCTCCTTCTCATTCTTCCTTCCTTCCTTCCTTCCTTCCTTCCTTC
>NW_027186296.1:99098767-99200541 GCF_028583685.1 Petaurus breviceps papuanus | reverse complement strand
CTCCTTCATCTCTTTTTCTGATGAGATAAGGAAATTGAGGTGATTCAATGGATCGTCTTCACCTGTTCTCATCATCTCTCAAAGATGAAGCTCTTCATATAATTTCCCATTCTCTTTTCCTTTACTCCAACAAAGAGATGCTATGGCTCTGTCTCTCTGTCTCCCCTTCACCCGCTCTCCTCTCTTTCTCTGTTTCCTCTCCTCACTTCTTTCTTATTCAACCTCTTTCAATCTACTGGTTCCTTCTGTATCCCCTTCAAACTTGAAAACATGGTCAGGGTTTTCCCCCATCCTCAAAACAAAAATAAAAACCTTCACTGCCTCTTACTAGACCCTCACCCTCTACCTCTCCTCCCTTTATCAGCCAAACACCTTGAAAAAATTGTCTACACTACCTGCCTCCATTTCCTCTCATCCAGTCGTCAATGTTTTGCAATATGGCTTCCAGCCTCGTTATTCTACTAAAACAGCTCCCTCAAAAATTAGCAATAATCTCTTAATTGCCAGATCTTGTGGTCTTTCCTCAATCCTCATCTGTCTTGTCCTACCTTCTTCCTTTGCCACTGTTCACCTGTGGTGTCAAACTCAAATAGAATCAGGGGCCACTTAAGGATCCCTGTGATCCACATATTAACTTAGAAAAACACAGATAATTATGTATGTCTTTTTAATTAATGTATCAATACATTAAAATCAGTCAAGGACTACATTTTAATCTGGTTTGAGCCATGCTGGGAGTATAGTGGGCTGAATGTGACCTGTGGGCCATGTATCAGATGTCTCTGCTGTTGACCACCCTCTTTTCCTGGATATTTTTTCCCCTTTGGGTTTTTCTGAACCTCCTGTCTCCTGGTTCCCTCCTACCTTTCTGACAGCTCTTTTTCATAATCTTTTTTGAGAAAATAGAGGTTAAGTGACTTGCCCGGGATCACACAGTAAGAGTCTGAGGTCACATTTGAACTCAGGTCCTCATTACTCCAGGCCCAGTGTGCTATCCACCATACCACTGAGCTGCCCCATTCACGCTCTTTTGGTGGCTCATTATCCACAACACGTGCCCTAGCAGTGAGTATTCCCAAAGGTTCTGTCTTAGATGCTCTTCTCTACTCTTTATCCATTTTCTCTTATTAGCTTCCATAGGTTTTAACTGTCATCTCTAAAGCAAATGACTCCAAGATTTATACATCTAGCCCAGTCTTCCCTGAACTTCAGTTCACTGTCGTCAATTGCTCATTGGACATTTCAAAATAGATGCCCTGGTGGTATCTCAATTCAAAATGTCTAAAATTGAACTCATTACCTCCCCCCACCGTGAATCATCCTCTCTTCTAAACTTCCATTTAATTGAAGTTATCATCATCCTTCCAGTCTCCCAGGTTCTGAAGGAATGATTCTAGACTCTTCATTCTTCCTCACCAGACATACCTGATCATTTATCAAGTATTGCTCCTTCTATCTGTACAATGATCACATCTGACCCCTTCTGGCTTTTATATATAGCTGCCTTTTCAAGTTAGGCTCTGATCACCTCTGACCTAGATTATTGCAATAGCCTCCTAATTGGTTTCCCTTCTTTAAGTCTCTTTACCACTCCACTCCATTCTATGTGCTGCTGCCAAAGTAACTTTCTTTAAGCATAGATCTCTCCATGTCAATCCCCTACTCAATGAACTCTAGCACATTCTACTGATTCTAGGAAATGATACAAATTCCTCTGTAAAGCCTTCTTTTCTAAAGAAATAACATTCATTTTCCCCAATTACATGTTAAAATAATTTTTAACATTTGTTGATTTTAAAAAATGTTTTGAGTTTCAAATTCTGTCCCTCCTTCCTCTCTCCTGTCCCTGAAATAGCAATCTGATATAGGTTATACATGTGCAATTGTATAAAACATTTCCTTATTGGTCATTTTGTACAAGAATTGTCAAACAAAAAAAGAAAGGAGAGGAAGGAAGGAGCAAAGAAAGGAAGAAAGAAATAAAGAAAGGAACAAATAAAGTAAGGAAGAAAGAAAGAAAGGAAGAAAGAAAGAAAGGAAGGAAAGAAGGAAGGAAGGAAGGAAGGAAGGAAGGAAGGAAGGAAGGAAGGAAGGAAGGGAAACCACATGCTTGTCTGTATTCAGACATCAGTTCTTTCTCTGGAGGCAGATAGCTATTTTCATCATGAATCCTTTGGGGTTATCTTGGATCATTTTATTGCTGAGAAAAGCTAAGTCATTCACAGTATTTCATCATATAATACTGTTACTGTATACACTGTTCTCCTGGTTCTCACTTTACTTGGTTTCAGTTCATGTAAATCTTTGCAGGTTTTTCTGAAATCATCCCTCTGTTAAGCTTCAAAGCCCTTCACAACCTGGCCCCAACCTATATTTCCAGCATCACTGGATGTTATTCACTCTCTTGCATCCTGTGATCTAGACAAACTGTCCTCTCTGTTCCTCACACAAAATATTTTCTCACCTCTGTGCTTTTGTATTAGCCATCCTGAATTCTTAGACTATGCTCCTTCCTTGCCTCTGTCCTCTCTTTCCTTACGGCACAGCTCAGACACCGTCTTCTGCATGAAGACTTTCCTGATTACTACCAACTGTTAGTGCCCACCCTCCCAAACTATGTATTTTAATTTTCTACAAATTCATATTTTTTTCATCTTATACTTATGCTCCATATAATTATCTATACAGTTGTCTTACCCAATAGAATGTACAGTTCTTTTAAAATAGAGATTATTTTATTCTCTATATTTGTATAGCTTTGCTTGCCAGTGCCTGGTAGAGTGTGTGCATAATAAATGCTTGTTGATTGATTTATATAGGTTTGCCAAGCACTTTACATATATTATCTCATTTAATCCTTTTAACTCTATGACATAGATGCTATTATTAACCCTATTTTACAGATTATTTAAATACATTATTTCATTTTATCTTCATAACTGTCCTGTGAACTAGGCGGGGCAGGGATCATTAGCATTAATTTAAACTGAGAACACTGAAACTCAGAGAGTTGAAGAGACTTGTTAAATTCAAAGCAGATGACCTGGGACCCATAACTAACTACAAGTTCAGTACACTTTCCGCAGTCCCATTGTCCTAGATTCCAGAGGCTGATTCCAAGAATTGGAGAGAGAATCATTTTCTCCTACTCTTTCCCCAACAGATAATATTAAACATTCCTTAAATGACTAGTTATATGATAAATGCTAAAATCATAGCACTACAAGGTGAAAATAAAAGGCAACATACAAACTTCTTAGATATTTCAGTGAAGTTTATTGAAAGATACGGTACAACTGGCTATATCACAGAGTTTAGGGAGCACAAATACTTCCAGCACCCACTTAAGGCATTAGGACTCTAGACTTGAAGGTGACCTTCCAGGTCAACCAGTCCAGTAGTGTCAAACTCAAATAGAAATGCATTCCTGCCAGCCTGTTGACTTAGAAAATCACTAATTAACATTATCTGGGTTGTATTGTATTTTTATTTGCCCTGTTTAGCATTTCCCAATGACATATTCAGTAGCATGCAGCAAACACTTGATACCTCTGAAATTTTTCTAGTCTAAAACCTTATATATATTATAGACAAGAAATGGAGGCCCAGATTGTAGAGTACTTGGGCCTATGTCATTCATTGACATGCAAATACACATGCTAGTATCTGTAAGAGAGTCACAGGACAAATTTTAGGCAGTATTACAGTTTGAAGCTGGTTTGTTCTTGCTTATATGTAGCAAAATTTTACCTCCAATGTTGCTTAGCAGTGAACCCTTATTTAATAATCTATTCTTGAGAATTTGGAGTGTGCTAATTGGTCAGGGTATACATGACTGAGTTGGTGGAACTTATTTTTGAATTCATGATTTGTCATCTAGGCAACTTGTCCTTGGAACACACTCAATGTCTTCAGTAACCTTAGATACAAATGACAATTATCTGAAGAGAGATGGAGAGGTGGGTGACTATACTGGACAGTTTCTTGTAATTAGGCTAGATAGTCATCACATAAAGAAACTGGGAGATGGTTATTTCAGGGAAAGCATAATACCGGTACTAATAATTATCCTAAGAATGATCTTGACAAAGCTACCATAATTTTAGAATGGCAAAACTAAACCCATCAATTCTTCTTGAAAAAGTTACAGAGGGAAAGAAAAAAAACTCTTTTGAACTTTTAGTATATAAGACATGAGATTACAAGAAATTCTACTATGATGAAAACCATTAACTCTTAACAACCAAAAAAAAAAATAATCAGCTGTAGTCAATTCAAATGTTTGTTCTATTTAAGAAAGCAGTTTCCCAAAATGGAGATTGAATTTTTGACTTCAGTATGCATTAAGTGGTAAATGGACCAGTCCCACACAGGGTCTTGGTCCATCATTTATCCTTATTCCTACAGGAAGAAATTAAAATCTAAGCAACATATTGAATTATGACCTGGGTCATAGCAGTCATATAAGTTCCTGGCCAATATGAAGTCTGTCAAGGACAATCTGGTGATCTCCATATTGATTTTTTCTCTTCAGTTGACTGTTGGTGATGGTTGGTCAAGTAAATAACCCAGCCAACCCAAGACTCTTCATTTTCCCTAGCCTCATAAGGCAGATGTGTCCTGATGATTCTATCTCTAATTCTAATTTATATCAGTCTTTTCTCTATCTCCACTGCCACTCCCTCCACTCCCTACCCCATTCAGGGACATGGTATCATGGTATCATTCACCTGGCCTTGTATATTAACTTCTAATAGGTCCTTCTGCCTCCATTTTCTCTAATCTACTTTTCTTATGCATGGAAGGTCAACCATATCAATCCTTTGCTCAGAAACTATCAGTGGCTCCCTATTGCCTAATGAATAAAGTTCTAAATCCTTTTAAGTTTGCTCTGAAATTAGATGGTATTTGAAACCCCTCACAATCTAGTACCATCCCACCTATAAAACCTTATCTCATTCTACCCCAATGCCTCACACCATTCCTCAGTGTCTGTAATAACCTTATACCATGCAGCCATCAAATAGCATTTATCTTTCACTTTTTGTAGGTATTATTTTTATTTCATAAGAGCTAGAATTGATATGTGTTTTAAAGTTTGCAAAGAAATTAACCTATATTATATCCTTTGAGCCTCACAAGAACCCTGAGAGGTAAATGCTATTACCCCCTTTTATGGATATGGCTACTCAATTGCAAGGTTTATAAGGATAGGGATCCTATTTTCTCTAAACTTAGTGCCTCAACCAGTATTTATCAGTCTTCTGCATACAGCAGGTGCTTGATTAATGTCAGCTGAATTAAATTTTTATATGCATGTTCTTTTTTCTAGGCAGTTTGGTGTGTGCAGTAATTGAAATAGTATCTATTTTGTCTTGCTCTGTGTTGACCCATCATTTGAGTCATTATGAGGACACCTCTGGGATTCACTGTTGATACTAATCATTTCCTTTATGGGCCAATAGCCTATACCAAACAGGTGAATGACCAAAAAAAATAACAATATAATTCCCTCGACTCTGTTTAGTAAGGATGTGATAAAACTGTTCCCACGCCATTCTGTTATTGAAGTCTGGCCTCTCTACCTTGCTCTCATATGGGGAAAGTGCTTTTTACACATTTTCACGGCTTACTCAGAAGGCAGCCAGAAGTGAGCCTTATGCCCTAACAAACAAATAATGCACGGTCACTGAGAGAAGACAAAGCATGAATTCTAATAAAAATAGCCTTCTGCTGATGTGATAAATAGTTGAGGGAAAGCTCCAGGGCTTGAAACACAATAAAAATCATCCCACACCCATTTGCAAGGACACCTGGTGCTCCCTGATTGGGCATCATGTCATGAAACCTCTTTAAAAGCTTGTTAAATTGTTGTTTTAAGAGAGTTTCAGTGAGGATACACACTCTTTTAGAAATTGATCTGGAGGCCTCAAGTCAATGTCTATGACTGGGAAAGCAAAGCCAGATAGTGGAAAGAGACCAGAATTTGGACATGAGGACCTGAATTTCAAATGTTGCTTCTCCTGCCCACTAGCTATTCGAGACAATCACTTAATTTTTTTCTGCCTCAGTGTTCTCATGTGTCAAGTGAGCCAGCCTTAATGATCTCTGAAGTCCTTACTAGTTCTAAATCCAGGGAACTCAGAAAATAGGAGAGGGTTGGATAGATAACCTCTGAGGTTCTTTTCAGCTTTGGAAGAATGATGATGCTATGAACAAAAACCTTTTTTTTTAATGTGTTGCTGCAAAGGGGGTAGTTTCCATTTCTCTTGAGAACTGCTAGATCAAAAACATGAATGTGGTCTTCAGAATAAGAAGAAAATAGCAGGAAAACCATCTGCTAATTGGAAAAAATTGAAACAAAGGTTTTGTGTTTTCTATTACATGGGGGGGGTACATATGGGTGTTATTAAACAGAAGGAACCTTAAACATCATCTAGCTCAACTTCACTTGTTTTATAGATGAGGGGACAAGGACTGAGAAAAATTACTTGCCCAAGGTCCCCCAGTTAATAAGTAGTTGAACCATGAATCCAACCTAGACCATTGACTCCAAATGCAGAGATTTCCCCAATACACCACAGCTTCCTAGCTTTTATCCTCTTTTTTCCCCTGTGTATATTTTTGTCCCATGGATAAAAGATAGTGAAGGGAATTAAGAAAGAATAGAGGAATTAGAAGACTCAAACATTTTGAAGATATTTTTAATGACCGCCAACAGACTGAGTAGGAGATTGTCAATAAACATTTATTAAATGCTCATTATGTGCCAGACACTATGCAAAACACTGAGAAATATAAAGAAAGACAAAACAAAACGAACAAAAAAACCCCATTATCCTGCTCTGAAGGAACTCACAATCCAAGGGGGGGGGGCAGAGACAGCATGCAAACAACTACATAAAAAGCAAGCTATGTGTTGGATAAAATAGAGATAATCTCAGGGAAGCCATAGAAAATCTACTATTTGTATTTGTTGATTGAGAAAATACATAATGACAAAAAAAAAAACCCACAGTGACTTCAGGAATGTTTTTTAAATGAATTTGTGCTTATTCATCAAAACATTATCTACAGCCATTTTAAAAAAGTAATGCATAAAGGTGACATATATGTTCTACAGAAGGTATGTTTGTAGGGGCAGCTAGATGGCACAATGAACAGAGCACCAGCTCTGGAGTCAGGAGGATCTGAGTTCCAATCGGACCTCAGAAACTTAACACTTACTAGCTGTGTGACCTTGGGCAAATCACTTAGCCCCAACTGCTCTGCCTTCCCCCTTCCAAAAAGACAAAAAGAAAAAAAAAGGTATGTTTGTTTATATATGCATTCAGAAACCCCCTTTATAGCTTCATGGCCCTCTATAGTGTCATAGTACACAAGTTAGGAACCATGGTTTTTAAGCTATAATTTTCTTTAATAATGAGACCAAATTTTAATTTAAGGATGGCATAGGAAAAATGCAAAAATTTTATTAAATTGCACTTTTGATTTAAGATTAGTCTTTAACCCATGGGGCCATAACTAAAGCCGCTCCATCCATCTAGTGGTAGCTTATCTAAATTGCATTTTTTTTTTGCAATTTCTATTCTAATTGTGAGCTACCTTAAATAAATAAATGAATAAATGCAAATCATAACCAACAACCTTTTGAGTGCTACAGTTGCAAACCTGATTACCAAGCTGCCAGTAACATTATGAACTAATCAATACAAAGATTTAAGGGAAGTGTTGAGTAAGAAAATACAACCCCCAAAACATGACACAGTAGTTAATGGGTTGTAGGAATGTCAAAATGCTTTTCTGAGGTTATTTCCTGTTCCGACTCTTATAGGTACATATCCCTGCTAAACTCTGCTCAAACTTCTCAAACATTAATTACACTTTTAAAGTACATTACCTCACTTTTCAAGAAAATTTGCTATTTGTTTTTTGAACTAGACATATGATTTCATTGGTGTAAAGTACTCCAGGTGCAGAAATTCTCTCCACTAAAGTGGGTCAGTAACTATTTTGCAACTTACTGTCTTGGAAGGACCCTGGGGCACTGAGAGTTTAAATGGTTTGAAAAATACTTTTCAGGGCAGGTTTAAAACTAAGTAGGTGAAAATCATCTATAATATACTCTTAAAATCTCAGGATAGTTTGTAGTTCTTGTCAAAATATACTTATTTGAATACTATAATCTTGATTTATAGCAAAACAGAATTGCAGTGCTTTCCTACTGAAAAGAACCTTAGAAATCACTCAGTGGAGCACTCTATTTCACCTGAGGCCAAGATGGGTGAAGGGCTTGTAATGGTAATGGTAATTTGAAGATTTTCCCTGCCTCCAATGGGCTGAATGTAATCACATGGAGTCTGTGGTAGGTGCTGAAGGATCGAGCGTAACCCACAGGAAGCTGGGAGTCAGAGCGGTTAGAGACAGAGGAAGGAGAGGATACATTTAGGCAAACAGGCTTGTGAGTAAATGTTTGTTTGTGTGAAGGCTAAAGGATAATGTGGCTTCATGCTGCGTTGTGGTGTATTGACTTCTATGTTGCTATGATGGGATTCTATTTCCTGGTGTTGGGATTTGACTCTCTGGTGTCTAAGTAGATGCTTTGCTTCTGTCTTCTATATGGATTGTCTGTTATATTTTGTGATTGAGCACTATGCCAGAATATTTACAGTGCCATTGGTGCTGTGAATACTGCGTTGGTGTTACAGGGCCTTATCTAGTCATAGAGCTTAGTACTGGTAGAATTGAAACTAGAACCCTGATCTACTGACCCCCAGTCCTGGGTTCTTTGTATTTTATTTTTTCATTTTGCTCTGCCTAGGAACTGAGAAAGGCATATTTTCTCTTTGGAATGTCAACTCTCAGCTTTCTGAGGATGGAAGAAGCATCCCTTAATTATTTTGTTTGATACCCAGCTATGTATCGGGGCATATTTTTTGATGTCTTCTCCTTCAATGATATTCTTCTATGGACCTCTCTTTTGTTAAGTCACACGTGAAATCTATTAGTAGATACTGGTCACTGGCCCTACACTGTAACACTCAATGTATTCATTTATTTCCTATTGAGATGTGAGCAGTTTTGTTAGTTATTTGGAACTGTACCTGTAGCTGCTTCCATTCTTGCTTGGATAGATTTCCCAGATCTCAGACTCAGTTTGGGTCTTTCAATAGGGACTCTTGTTTCCTATCTACTTTTCTTTTTAACTTTGTGAATCCATGTCTTGGAGCCACATCCCTGCATACTTGTCCCTTGCTCCAATGTTCCAATAGTTAGTCTTTTTGATCAATTTCAAAGATCTGTCTGATCTCCCAACCTTTCACTTTCCTGTTATAGCCTGCCCCTTTGTGCTAGGAATACAGTTCTGATAGCCCTCTGCATTGTTAATGTATTTTGGCTTAATTGGAAGATCTTTCCCTTCTGTTAATAATTACCTGCTTGAGTCACCTGGAAGCCTGAGTCACATGAGCCTGTGGAGGGAGGAGCTTGCTGAATGGGTGGAGCAGGAAGGGTGGCGCAGTGCTGAGAGGAAGCTGGTCAGAGTAATGAGAGCTGAGGGAGAGAAAGGAAGTAGGCAGGGAGCTGTGAGTATTTGTGGGAAGTCCCTAGCAGGGGGAAGGCTTGGGGATGGCAATTATCACAGATAATTGTCATTTGTTTCTAAGGTTACTGAAGACATTGAGTGTGTTCCAAGGACAAATTACACAGATGACAAATCATGAATTCAGAAATAGTTTTCACCAGCTCATTCATGTATACCCTGGCCAGTTAGGACACTCCAAATTCTCAAGAACATATTGTTAAATAAGGGTTTATTGCTAAGCAACATCAGAGGTAAGATTTTGCTACATATAATCAATGATATTTTTATTGTATATAGATTTCTTTATTGCTATAATAAATTTGACTTTCTGATGTTGGGATTTGGCTTTCTGGTTTTTGAATTAATGTTTTGGTTTTGTCTTCCATGTGGAGAGTCTGCTATATTTTTCAATTCAAACCTGGGAATACACTTGCATATCCATAGCAGTTGCTGTGGGTATCACATTGGTGAAATACCTTCCCAGGGCTTTAGCATTTTAGCATAGGTCTCCCAGAGACACAATGCTTTTTACCCCATAGCAGTAACTTTCTAATTGGCGCATTTCATTTACTCTAGTTATAGAGTTTGGGTGAGGTTAGTTTCTGATCACACCAGGATAGCACATTCTCCCTTTGTGTAAAACTCTGTTGCTCAGAGAATAATACATTTTCATTGTAGAAGACATTAATTGATGTTGTAACTTGTATCATGGCTTTGAATGGAGTCTGAGTCAAATAATTTCCAATCAATAATGTTCCTTCCACAAGTGAGTGATTTCATCACTTCTCTTGGCAGTCAGCAGCTTTGCCATGTAGTACTCCATGAATAATAATGATACAAGCATTTGCACCGATATTTTACTTCTTTTTATTTTAAAGCTCTTTGTCACATTAACAAAACGATCCATAAATTTATACAACTTCCCATTTAAACCAAATGCTCCCATTAGGTTTCTGTACCCAATAGGAGGCAATTCATTATTTTTGGCAGCAGCTAAAATAGAGGCTATGTACAAAAAGAATATGGCTATACCCACTCTTGCTGAATAGCACCTGGAGGTCTTTAGACAGATAATACTACATAGACTGTGTGTAGTGGAGAATGCTAAAGCAGCGCTATTTTCTCTGCATTTCCTCTATTTTATTCCTGACTGGTTGTATTGTAGCCGCCCACACTGTCTTTGACCTTCCTTTCTGCTGAAGCAGCAAAGACAGTCCTCTCTAGTTATCCCTTTCACATTGTGACTTTCCCCATTGTGGTTTCAATATATTGTGGTTTCAATATGTCTCAGGTTGGCGTAAGAAATTAAGTGAGGATTTTTTTTTGAGTTTTCTGAAGCTGCAGATGACATGAGAAGGCCAGGAGATGACATAGAAAAAGTTTAGAAACTCAGAAATGCATAAAGTATATGTATAGTGTTTTTACTTAACATTGACCTACATATAACCTATGATCAAATACTTGACCCAAATTTTACAATACGGTACTGTAAACATCTCAGAAAAGAAAAAGAAAAAATTCAGACTTCTTCGTTGGTACAAAGGGAGGGCCAAAAACATTTACACAGATTTTTCTGAGATTCCTAAGGTGTGGAAGGGATGATTGTGTTAGGGCAGGGGTATAAGAGATAGCTGACCTGAAGAAGAGTCTTTTCTTTTACTGACCACCAGCAATAGGCCTTGTCCAGTCCTGAGGTACCTCATATTCAATTCCCCTCCTGCCTAAATTGAAACCTATAAAAGCTTTGTCCTTTTTTTTCCCAGGGAATCTTCACCCATATATGTGGGGCTTCCATGCTGGTGAATTCAATAAACCCTCGTGGGTTTGAGTTTGAGTTTGACTTTAGTTCTGGTTTGTTTTGGCACTGATTATTTTACCCACAAGATGGAGAAACAAAAGACTTCATGGCAAGGGCAATTCCTTCTCCCTACTACAGTTCACCTACCCTGCTGACAGTAGGAAGAAGTGTCTTGAGCCTGGGAATTGAAAAAGGAAACACAAAAGTAGAAATAGTACGTGCCCTCAAGGAACTTTATGTTCTGGGAAATGAGGACTGGTTAGAAGGGAACAAGCAATATGCGTACAAAAAAGTAATTTCAGGGAATGTTGTGGGGGAAGAAGAAAAACATTAAGAACTGGGGGACCACCAGAAGAACCCTGAGTAGGAGGTGACACATGAGGTAAGCCTTGAAGGGAACCAGGGAGTCCAAGAGGAAGAGGTAGAGAGAGCATGGCTGATATCTTAGACAAAGACATGGAGGTGGGAGGTTGAATATTGGGTATGTGGAACAATAAGGTCAATTTTATTGGAATGAAGAATGCATGCAAAAGGGTGCTTGGAGCCAACTTGTGAAGGGCTTTAAATGTAGAAACAGCTTTTATATTTTTAATATATATTTTTAGCTTATTATATTTTATTTATTTATTGCTTTTTGGAGGGGGGAAGGTAGGGCAATTGGGGTTAAGTGACATGCCCAAGGTCACATGACTAGTTTTTGTGTTGTGTCTGAGGCCGGATTTTAACTCAGGTCCTCCTGAATCCAGGGTCGGTGCTCTATTCATTGTACCACCTACCCGCCCTAGCTTATTATATTTTAGAGACAAAAAGGAGCCAGTGAGATCTGAGACCCAGTAAGTTCTTATATGACCAAAGACTTATTTCATTTTTGGACTGGTGTAGTGTGTGGAACTTCTAAGATGGGCTTTAGGTTTTGGTTCCTAAAGACAAATTACACAGAATCATTGCCATAAGTGATTATAATATTGAGTTAGTTCATTGAAATATTTTCCATATTTAAGAGAATAGGTTGTTAAACATTTACCAGCATATCCCTGCTTTTGACTTTCTAGTGAATATAATGAAATTTTAGTATTTTACTGCTATCAAGTCATTTCATGTACTTTAGTTCCATTTCCCCAGATAGATTGTAAATTCTTTGTAGAATGAGACCAATTCTTGTGAATGATCAAGGCAGGAGGCAACCTGGGAATATAGAGAGGCTTTTTTCTTTGATCCATGGCATGTCACCAGTAATGAAAGTTCTATGTTGAACGGGAATAAAAATGACTATCCTATTCCTAATGAAAGCCATTAAAAAAAACTGCTATTATGACTCTCTACGACCAAGTGGCACCATTGTCTCTCAGGCCATATGGCTTTACATCTAATAGAATTGTGCCATGAAATTGTAGCTTGTATATTTGGCTTACAATCAAACTTTTTGTCCAGATTCAATCTTCAGGAAACCAGAAAATTCATAGTAAACAGTGTTTCAGTTTGGTTTGGTTGTTTATTTTTAGAAAAGGGAAAGAATGAGAAATACCGAAAATATGAAAGTAAAGTGAGAGAATTTTCTCCCCCACAGGGAAGGCTGATGGCAAACACGGGTGGCAAAACAGTTTATGTGCAGAGTTCAAGGAAGGAAGGGAGAAGACCCCTTGAAAACATTTGAGTAGGGCAAAGGTTGTTTTGCATTGGAAGGAGGGTGAAAAGAATTAGGGTAAATGTGATAGAAATTAGGAAGACTCTTTTTGTGATGAAACATCTCTGGGATTTATTTTACCCCCTGCCTCCTGCATTTAATAAAGAGGGATCACATGAAAACCCCTTATGTTGTTTCCATTGAGAGATTTTATGCATATAAAATGATATTTGGAATTGGATATGGTATTTAGAATCAGAAAGCTTGTTCAGAATGCAAGAAAACACAATTTTCAATTTGTGAATTGTTAATAAGTTCTATCTGGAAGCTGAGGTTAAAAGGATAGCATGGGGTTCCATGGATGGCCCCATCTAAGAGGGTTTCCTTAAATCAAGAGCTCTGGACAGGTCTTTCAGAATTCCAATGGTTATCTCCCTATCAAATAACCTAAAAAATAACAGTGTGTGTAGTGGAGTCAGGAGACCTGAATCCTGGGTCTGAATCCCGACTGATGCTTATTAGCTGTGAGACCTGTTTGACTCATTTTACTTCTTGGTGCCTTACTCTTCTTATCTATAAAATGAAGGCAATAATACTTAGGTTGTTGTGAGTAAAGAATTGCATTATAACTCTTAAAATATTATAGAAATAGGAATTGCAAAAACCTGAAACTAATCATTGTGAAATTTTAGTGATGGAGCTTGACCTCATTGAAGAGGGAAGAAAATTTACCTCCCTTTTCTGCAGAAGTGAGGGACTATGAATGTGGCACACTGTATGTATTGTCAGGAATGGTTGATATACTTTCTGTTTCTTTTTTATTCTTTGCTGGGATTGCTCAGTGAGTAGGGATTGGGGAGAGATCGATGTGGAAATGAAGGTGATGTTAAAAACAAAAGATATGAATATTTTTAGAAGATTTATGAGTTGCTATTACTATGTCTGACTGTAATCTTTTCTTGAGGGATGCCTTTCATACCAGGATGGCCATGGCAGACCAAATCTGAATTAGCCCTAACTTTTAGATCTCATTGATTGACAGATCAATTTCATGTAATGGCCAAGGTCTTTTCAGTTGTATGAATAGAAAACATTAACAATATGCACTAAAATCTGAACCTAATTTATATTCCTAGGAAACAGATGCAATTCACTCTAGAAATGTAAATAGAATCCTGGAGCTCGGAGAATTTAGAAATGATCTAATTTAAGTCCCTTATATTATTGATGAGGAAACTAAAATTCAGAGATGTCCAGCAATTCATCCAATGTTACCCACTTAATTTAGTAGGAGAACTAGACTCAAACCTTGGTCTTCTGCTTTCCCCCTCTACTCCATTCAACTACTTTTAGTAATTTTTCTCTTTCAAAGCTGAGAGGAACAAGCATATAACTAATTCTTTGCATCTAACCTTAAAATTCAAAATAAATAAGGCAACAGGACACAGTTTTAACTTGTGGAATGGCATCGCAATAAATCAAAGAACCTGGGTTCGGACCCTAGATCTGCTTATTCCCTGTGTCACCTTAGATAAGTCATTTTATAGTTGTGAAATTCAGTTTCCTTATTTATAAAATGAGGGTTTAGACAACAGAACCTTTGAGATGCCTTCTAGCTCTATATTTTATGTACGTCTCTGTGCATATTTATACCTATTCTCTTAAACCTGAAGGATAGCAAGCTGATCTTCCCCAGAAAGAAACATAGCTGATATTCATACAATGCTTTGTATCTATTGTATCATTTGGGCATCACCAGAACATTTTGAAGTAGGTAGACAAGCTGTTATTATTCTCATTTTATAAATAAAGGAACTGAGGTTACAGGCAGATACCTGACTCGACCATGATCACATAATTGTGAGAGGTAGAATTCAAACCCTGGTGTCTGTCCTCTTGCCTCCACTGCCTCAAAATAAAAAGACAAATGAAAAGGTAATTTAATTTTTTTAAGGTTAAAATCTGAGCACTAGCTTCTTTTTCCCTAAGACATTATTCTAATTCTACATGCTGAAATAAACTCTTAGGTGTTGTGATTCTTACTAGACACCTGTATATTTGCAGACATCTTGCTGATTTAGTAGAATTTTTTTCAGTTTACCTATAGATATTTGGCAAGATGCAGAAAGAGTCTGGATGTCCTTAATGCCGAATAATAGCATTATAAGCAGATATTAAATGATTCAAGATCTAAGAATCTTTGATTTACTCCTTTTTTGCCCCCCAACCAAGTTTTATTTGTTAGTTTAATGGTTTTCTTACTTTTAATTTTTTTTAATCTCTCCTTTGATTTTCAGAATTTTCAATTTGGTGTTTAATGAAGTTTTAAAAATTTTTGTTCTTTTTCTAGTTTTATTTTTAGCTGCATTCTTAATTTGTTGATCTGGTCTTTCTTTCTTTTATTGATATATGCATTTAGAGACATGAATTTTCCCATAAGTATTGCTTTGGCTACATTCTGCAAATTTTGACATGTTGGTCTTATTGTTGTCATTCTCTTTAATGATATTACTGACTATTTCTATGATTTGTACTTGGACCCACTCATTCTTTAGGATTAGATTATTTAGTTACCAATTAATTTTTAATCTATTCATTAGTAGCCCTTTATTGAACGTAATTTTTATTACACCATGGTCTGAAGAGGGTGCATTTAGTTTTTCTTCTTTTCTGCATTTGATTGTGAGGTTTTTATGACCTAATACATGATCACTTTTTATGAAGGTGCCATGTACAATTGAGAAAAAAGGTATTCTCCTTTGTATTCCTATTTAATTTATTCCAGAGGTCTATCATATCTAACTTTTCTAGTATTTTACTCATCTCCTTAACTTCTTTCTTATTAATTTCATAGTTATATTTATGTAGTTCTGAGAGGAAAAAGTTGAGGTCCCCCACTATCATAGTTTAACTATTTCCTTCTATGATTCATTCTTTAAGAATTTGGACACTGCATCATTTGGTGCATATGTGTTTAGTATGGATATCACTTCATTGTTTATCCATACTTAGCATGGATGTTACTTCATTGTTTATCTTTTAGCAAGATATAGTCTCCCAACTTGTCTCTTTTAATTTAGTTTTTTTGCATTTGCTTTGTCTGAGAACACGATTGCTACCCCTGATCTCTTAAAATTGAGGGTGCTTTTTTTTTGGAGGGCAGTTGGGGTTAAGTGACTCTCCCAAGGTCACACAGCTAGTTTTTGTTTTAAGTGTCTGAGGCCGGATTTGAACTCAGGTCCTCCTGACTCCAGGGCTGGTGCTCTATTCACTGTGCCATCTAGCCGCCCCAACCCCTGATCTTTTGTAACCTTAAATGATACTGTTCCTTGGGTCCCTTCTTTCCCTGTGACTGAAAGTATTCTCCTCTGTCCTGGAACTGTGGCCTGGAATGGGTTATGGGCAATGGAGTTGCCAAATGGTACATGCTGCTCGCATTGCTAGCACCGGGGTACCTGTGTCTCTTTCTGATCAGTTGGCCTATTCCTTTATAGTCTCTGGCTTGAGAGCTCCTGAAGCTATTGCTGATGCTGTTGTTGTTGCAGCTGCCTCCAAAACCCACAGCTAATGTTGCTGCCCTGTGGTCTTTGGGTCAGCCATGACCCCAGTGTCATAGACTTCTTCAGATGTCGTAAGGTGCCTTGGGCTGGAAAATTTCTCTCCCTGACCTTCTGTTGTCTCTGTTGCTCCAGAATTAAAATTGAAGTATTATTTTAAAATTGTTTTTTGGGGGGAGGAATTTTGGGAAGAGCTCAGCTATAGTGCTTTCTCTACTCTGCCATATTGGCTCCATCTGCTCCAATATTTTTGTAGCTCTCATCTCATCAGAGCTAGGTCTCTCCTCTGCTAAAATCCATGCTCCTGGAGCTGTGATCAACTATATAAAGGAACTAAGTATTTTCTCTGCAAAACCTTTGTAGTTCTGCATTTCCCCAAATGACTTCAATTGGATCCTTGATTTTTGTTTTCCTTGAATATTTGTTTCTGATAGGTAGAAATAACATAGAGTATAAAAATGGGCTGGATAAAGAATTGCAATATTTTGAACTAACCTGGTTGCCTTCCAAAATATTCTTGGGAAGATGGCAGAGTAGTTGTTCTCCACATCTAACTGCTACTCTAACGACCTCAAAAGAAGAAGAAATACCCTAGATCTATAGTTGTTAAAACTACATCAACAAGAAGAGAATGCAGAAACACCCATATTCAAGGCAGTGTCTTCTGATATTGTAGAAGAGAACCAAGCAACTGAAATTTCCCAGTCACTCTAAATAGCCCCAGCTTTCCCATATGCTGGGCATAGCCATTCCAAAGCAATGTGGCCTCTGCCTGACTTTTTCATGGAAGGAAAGGAACATAAGCCCATATACCCCTTAATTGGTATATATATTGTTTCTACCAGCCACTAGATGGAAAGGACCTGAACTGGAATATGATAGAGAACAGAACAGTCTGGGGAAAGAATTTTATATGTCTGAAGGAAAGAAGCTGAGAAATGTAGTTGTGATTCATCCTATCCCAGTTGTGTTTACCAAAACGAGAACTTAGGTAAGCCTCCATACTTCCTAGATAGAGAATGAGGCCACCTAAGCTTGGGAATCTATTTGGGACAAAATGTGGGTACACTGGCATGAAAAATCAACGATGAGGGAAAGCTGAGATGAACTATGGGAAATAGTAGAAAAAAGGCAAGAAAACTGTGTAAAATATTATCTCCCAAGTAAATATATCAATGTATCAAATGAGATAATATTTGTGAAATTTTTTGCACAGTGCCTGGCACAGTAGGTACTTAATAAATGCATATTCCTTCTCCCACCCCACCCACCATGGTAAGACTCCTATAAAAAGAAAAATTAGTTTGAAAAAAAATACAATGATTAAGTGTGGCACTTTAAAAGAAAGCAAACCCTAACACTCAATGAAAAAGAGAACAAAGAAATAAATTCAGCATATTTCCTAGAGATCATGGAACAACAATAAGGAACTCTTGTAGTGGTTCAAAATAGAGATCAAATATTTAAAATAAGATAGTAGGATGAAAATTAGGTCAAGAATCAGAGCTTTCAAAAATTCATATATAAGGTAAACAACCAAGGAGACAACTTACAAGGCATGATGAAGAATCTCTTCAAAGAAATTAGAGCCTCTGAAAAAAGATTTTCTGGAAGACTAAAATATAGAAGTGAAAGTAAATCTGGAAAAAGAGAAGCAAAAACCCAGTTTGAAAAAAAGGTGAATTCTATTTAAGTGAGAGCAATTAACTTTGAAGATAGGTTATGGGGCGGCCAGGTAGCACAGCGAGTAAGAGCACCAGCTCCAGTGTTGAGAAGACCGAATCCCGGGCTCAGACACTTAGCACCACACCCAGAAACACCTGGCCGTGTAACCTTGAGCAAGTTACTTAACTCCAATTGCTTTAAAAAAAAATAAGATAGGTTATACAGAAATAATATAAAGATCCTAGTACTCTCAGACAGCATGATTAGTGGGGGGGGGGGAGGAGAGAACCTGAATATAGTATTGTAGGAAATAAAAGTTTTGAAAATATACAATAAGGTACTAGAATAATTTATATAACTCTCACAGAATCCTAGTTTGAAACTCCCAAGAAGAGAGTTATTAAATCCTAGAATTTCAAAGTGAAAAAACATTTTTGTTTTTCATCTAAGAAAGAAAGTTATTTAGAACCGTTTAGGATGACTTCCAATCTATGAGAATTGAAAGTGGAACATATGAAAAATGAGAGAAGTAAAAGGTACATGATATCCAAAAAGCAAAAAAAAAAATTATGATTCACTCCCAAAATAACTTGTAATTCAAAATTGAACCTAATAATCAATAAAAAAATATACTGAGACTATTGACCCTGAACTTCCTTTTCCTCCCTCTTTATGTTTCACAACTCTTGGCATCATATGCATTCTCTTCTCCTGTATTGGTTTTTGAAGAAGAGCTCTAGCTCTTTTCACTTAAGCTGATCCTTCTACAAGTACTCTTGCTCTCTCCTATCATTTTCAGATTGGCTCCAAAATCACCCCTACTGTCTTCTTACACCAGTAATAAAGGAAACTAGATTATATGTACAACTAACTTATTTTTCTAATTTGTAGTCTCAGCCAATCTGCTGTTTCCTTCCTTGTTGCTCAGAAATACTCCCAAATTTATTTCATCCTTAAAAAATATCTCATTAAAGCCTAACATCCCCTTAGAGTACTCGTCTATATCTCTGCATTTTCATTCAAATTTTTAGAAAATACTGTCAATCTATACTTCTCCTCTTTACTTTCTTTCCTCTCGTTCATTTCTCAGCCCTTTGTTCTCTCTCTCTCTCTCTCTCTCTCTCTCTCTCTCTCTCTCTCTCTCTATCTCTCTCTCTCTCTCTCTTTCTCTCTCTCTCTCTCTCAGTATCTTCCCCTCAATTGAAACTGCTCTCTCCAAAGTTACAAACAACCTTTTAATTGCAAAACATGGTAGCCTTTTCTCGATTCTTTTCTTTCTTAATCTTTCGGCATCATTGCCATTGTTCATTACCTTCTCCTCCTGTTACTCTTCTCTGGGTTTTAGTAACTCTGCTCTTTCTTGGTTCTCTTCCTACCTCTCTGACTACTTTTCATTCTCCTTTGCTTGACCACCATTAATACCATACTCTTAACTGTGAATATACCTCAAGACCCTGTCTTTATATCTATACTCTCGGTAACATCAAAAGTTCCCATGGGTTTAATTGTAATCTCTCTGTAGATGACTTCCCAATTTATATATCCAACCCTACCCTCTCTCATGAACTTCAGTCCTGCATCAACTGCCTATTAGACATTTCAAACAGGACGTCTTATGGACATTTCAAACTCAACATGTTCCAAACAGAACTTATTATCTTCCCCCCCCCCCCACTCTGAACCCTTAAAGAATCCCTTTTCTCAACTTCTCTATTTCTACTGAGGTCATGACCATCCTTGTGTCCTAGCTGCCACCCTAATTCATGTCCTCATCACCTCTTACATATACTACTGCAAGGAGCAGTATAATGCCTTTCCTGACTCAGTTTCTACTCCAGTCTGCCCTCCATACAGATCCCAAAGTGATTTTCCTAAAGGACAAGTCTCTAACCAGGTCACTCTCATAATTAACTGCAGTAGCTTCCTTTTATCTCTAAAACCAAATGTAAACTCTTCTGTTTGGCATTTAAAACCCTTCACAACCTGGCCCTAACCCACTTTTTTCCATTCTAATACATATTACTTTCTTTCATGCATTCTTTGGTCTAGTCAAAACAGGCATTGCTATTTCTCGTACATGACCTTCAATCTCCTTTCTTTAGACCTTTGCATTGACTAAATGCCTCTTAGAACCCCTCATTTCCTTAAAAACTCAGCTCAGATGGTACCTACTCTGTGAAGCTTCTCTCCTAGATGCTAGTATCTCCCCCTCAATAAAACACCTTGTATCTGATGTTTAAGTGCTTATCACAGATATGTATATATTTACACATAGATAATATATTAATAGTATATATGTGTGTTTATACATATACACGCATATGCATATTTATACAGTTATATATGTATTATATATGTGTACATGTATATATATATCATATAGTATATGCTACTGCTAATAATAATAAAAGCTAGCATTTATATGTCACCTATTATGACATTGGGACTGTACTTAACTTTATAAATATTATCTAATTTAATCTTTACAACAACCCTGGGAGGCAGGTGGTATTATTATCTCTCATTTTATAGTTGAATAAACTGAGGCAAACAGATTAAGTGATTTGCCAAAGATCACATATCTAGTAAGTATCTAAGGGCAGATTACTATATGCTGAATTAGTATCTCAGTAGTATATGTCTTCATGGATGTGTATGGATGTGTGGATACAAATATATACATATATGTGTATATGTAAATGTGTTTTCATACATACACATATTGCATACCATAATCAAATTGAGACTGATTCATTTGTTTCTTTATATATCTAAGACCTGGCACGTATTGAGTACTTAAATGTTTGTTGATTGATTGATCTCCTTTCCTGGAAGGTTTTCATATGAGAAACTTTTATGCCCATTAAATCACAAATTCAGATTATTTAAATTGTTTTAGCAGTTGTGGTAACTACCTATTTATTGTGACTTTCCACAACATTTTATTAAGAAGATTGCTGGATATTGACATATGGAATATGAATTTGCCAGAATATCTTTATATTCTCTATTTATAGTTAAGAAATGGAATGACATAGAAATATAAATACAGTGCCTCCAAGTTTTTGTTGTTCAACTGTTTCAGTCATGTCCCAACTCTTCATCACCCCACTGTGGGAATTTCTTGGCAAAGATACTGGAGTTGTTCGCCATTTCCTTCTCCAGCTCATTTTACAGATGAGGAACTGAGGCAAACAGGAATATGACTTGCCCAGAGTCACACAGCCAGTAAGTGTCTAAGGGCAGATTTGAACTCAGGAAGATGAGTTTTCCTGATTTCAGTCCTGATACTCTCTCCACTGGGCCCCTTAGCTGCCCCCAAATTCCCAAGTAGAAGATAGGGCAAAAACCCCACTGATCTTGCTTTAGAATTCATTCCTATCCCTAATAATGTTTTAGTTAGATCAATGTTTGAAAAAAAAAATGGAAGACACAGCTCAAAATAGCCACCTAATTTACAAATTATTAACTTAATGCAGGTATCCCTCAATATGTACAATTTAATTGTCTTTAGCTGAATACTTTCTCCTAAAAACAAACTCAGAAAACAAAAACCTTCTAGACTTTATTTTGGAGATGAAAAGAATGGTAGCTGGACAAGATTGAGAGATGGCCAGTGTCTTAAGGGATCTGAAAGCACTGCTATGCAAAAGAGGAATTTATCTTATTCTATGGAGAACCAAAGAGCTAACCTAGAACTAATGATGGAAAGTCATTACAAAAAAGACTTGAGCTCAATGTAAGGAAGAACTTCCTGATATTAGAAGTAGCCAGGAATATAATGCGCTTCCTCAAGTCATGGTAAGTTCCCCATTAGTAGAAGTGTTCAAGAAGAGGCTGGATTGTTGGGGATATTTTATAAGGCATTTATGCTCCAGAGTTGGGTTGGGCTAGCTGAGTTCTGAAATCCCTTCCAACAGGAGGATTCCATGATTCTACATTTCCATTCTATTTTACCTGGCCCACATCTTTTGCGTCTCCCCAGGCAATGATTATTTTCCATTTGGGTTGGGCTCAAGAATTAGATGCACCATTGACACCACCTTCCCAATCTCTTTGCTTGAGAAAGCAAAAAGGTAGGTTTAGTAAGTGTGTGTGCCTTGCTTCCTCTCCTCCCCCAACCCCACAGGCAATGGACTGTAACATATTATTAATTCAACATGGTACAGTAGGTTTGTTCTGCATGTCAGTGCATAGTGAGTGCTGAAGTGAGATTATTAAACTCATCCCCCTTAGGTACATATAATTGTTGTTATCTGGGCCCTGTGCCAGGGGGATGACTCTTTTTGTTATAAGCCTAGAACCAGCTTAACTTTTTGGTCAACTTACTAGAGAAAGGAAGCTTCAAGGCAGATTTCAATCTTCTTATTTCCTCCTTCTTTCCCCTTCCTTCTTTCCCTCCTATCCTTCTCCTGAATACCTCTTACTATTATGACCTTAAGCACTTACAACTGTCACTCTCTGCATCAATTTTAAGTCAAAGTGACATTCCCTAGCAAGTCACTACCACCCATCTGAGGACTGTTGGTAAAGCATTCCTACCACCTCTCAGCAGAGAGATAGTGGACCACAAGTATGGAATGAGGCATATATTTCCAAACATGGCCAACACATTTTTATTTTGTTTTGTTTTGCTTAACTGTATGTACTTATTATAAGGTGGAGTTCTAAGGGAAAGGAAAAATTGATAAGTGACAATAATATATAAAAGATCACTGATAAAACTTTTTTTTATTATAAAAGAAAGCCATTGTGAGTTGCAGGTAGGGAAGAAAAGACTCTAGAGTAATTAAATTTCCTATTGTGACAACTTTGATTTTTGCTCAGACTTAATAACTCAAATAAAGTTTATTGACTAAAGCTGATAGAAATTATCTACTTGATAGTTTTCATAGCTTTTTAAAAAAAATGTATTTTTTGTGTTTATATTTGGTACAGATTTGTAATTTTATCAGTATGTGGAGCTCCCAGTCTGGAAACTTCCTCCACCAATTAAAAGGAGCAACTTCTTGTCATTAAGAGATTAGGTAACATAGTCAGTATGTGCCATACAGGACTGCAACCCATATCTTCCTCACTTCAAGACCACACCTTGATTCATTACAGCATGTTTATTCAGAGTATATAGGTTAAAGATATTTCCCTCCAAAAGCAATGAAGCTCCAGGGAAATCTCACATTTTCTACCTAATACCATCAATGTGTACCATAGAGAGGCTAGAATTATTATACTAGCCACAGGATGACCAAAGATACATCTAGATGAAAATATCATTATATTCAAAATATATGGTTCTGGAAAGTTGTCCTACTCAAAGACATATGCATTCTCACCACTGCTTTTTTATCTGTCCTCTTGTCTTTTCTTGGATTGTCCTTTCCCCTTTAATCTATCAAAATAATCAAGCATACCTGGATCCACACACATACATACATGCATACATATATATAAAAGAAAAATAAACATATATAAACTCACATATACATATATTTTTTCTCTATCCTTAATGAGCATAAACTGGTCTATCATTCTGTTTCTTTGTCTCTGTCTCTCTCTCTCTTTTCTCCCTTTCCCTTCTTTTTTTCCCTTTCTGACTGAGAAAAGGAAAGAGAAATTGAAATAGAAGACCTGGGATCTTTCCCTTTCGTAAACACCTTATACTTACCCTCTAAGCTGTGGGAAAGGATCACAGGTGTTAAGACCAGACAGTGTGTGTTTGGGTCATCTCTCCACTTATTAGCGGTATTACTATGAAGAAGTCATGGAATCTTTCTGAGTCTCAGTTTTCCAATCTGTAAAATGAGGGGGCTGGAGAAGATGACCTTGAAAGTCCCTTCTAACTCTGACAATCTGTGTTTATGAGTCACCTTACTTACCTCCCAAGGCTCTGAAGAAAGTGCCTTGTAGACTATAAAAAGCATATAAATGTAAGTTAATATTATTATTAATTACATGAACCATGAGAAATGCTTTGCTCAGCTCCTTTATTCACATCTTCAAAATAACCAAGGACTTTGTGGGTTTTTCTTAAGTGTCCCAGTTAATTTTCTTTAAAAAAAAAAAAACAACCCACACACAATGAGGCTGAATTATGCCCAGTTATTTTCCCCCCTCTATCCTCCACTGTGATTAGGAAAGCACACAGTTCAGTCCTCATATTAGATAAAGCTCATTTTCATGTTGTTGGTATTGACACACTGATAATGCCCACACTTTTTCTGTTCCAAGTACAACGCTTTAATCTGATGAAATCATGTGCTTTCTGAGTCCTACTGCATAAGGTTCATAGGGCAGAGATGGAAGGAGGAGCAAAATGATAGAAATGTAACATTAGTTTGGGGATAGTTTTTTGGGGGTGTGTGGAAATTATAGGCAGTGGCCTTCCCTTTGTCACGTTTGGCAGGCAGACTCTGTTGTATTCAGCATTAATACTGATGTGTTTTGTAATATGGGGAAGAAATAAAGCAATCCGTTATCTCCCTCAGTCTCTTTGAGCAAATGCTTGCCCATAGAAGCCATCTTGAATTGATTGCTCCAGAGTTTCCAACTAAAAGCTCTTTGTGTCCATCTTGCCTGCCAGCATGTGGCTTCCAAATGAGGTCATTGTTTTGACAGTATCAAAGAGGAGCTCAAAATGGCCTGAAGAAAGCCCTCTCCCGGGTTTTGTTCATCTGGGACAGTTGTAAGATGAAAAAATGAACTGTATCCAAAACTTGCTTTCAAAAAACTGAAACATAACTGAGGATTTCACTCTGGCTCCATAAGTGGATTAAAAAAATCTTCTGTTGGTGATTCAAATTCCAGGGAGCATTTGGTAGATAATGTTCTTCTTAACCTCTCTGCTGTCTTGGGTGTTTGAGCGTCCTGTGCGGCAGTAATTATCTGATTATGAGGAATATAATCATTTCAAACCTCAATAATTGTAACTTCCATTGAGAATAATCTTGGCAAACAATATAGAACTAGATATGCTTTTAACCCATTCCAAGTTTTTGTATGTATCAAATTCTATGCCCCCCAAATCCTTCACTGCTTATTTCTAAAGATTCATAGTTTTATCAATGCAGGTGCTCCCTCTACACAGATCAGAAACACTTGGTGCTTTGGGAAACTGTCTTCATGAGTTGTTATGGTCAAAAAACACAATTCTAACCTAGTGGCTAGCTTTATGGTGATGAACTCTTCTGCAACCAGCAGACATAGTTAGCAACAGGGCCTGTACTGGTCTTTAAAATGAGAATTATACACCTTGTCTAAGTTCATCATAGAGTTACTCCGAGAATCAAATGTATGTAGGTAAACTACTCTATAAACCCCAAATTGCCATTTAAATGCTAGTTATTTTTGTCATCATTACTATGATGAACTTGTTTGGCTTAGCAAGATCTGCCAGACTGTGAACTCTGCTGACATAACTTTCTAGAAGGCAGAGTCACCTTCCCACCACAATGAGGCACCACAGAAAAATGTTAGTGGAGGGAACCAAAAGTAACACTGAAAAATTATTGAACTGAAATTTCCATTTGAATTACTTCATTTGAGGGTTTGGAAATTGGATGATGGATTTTCCTGACCTCAGATCTTTTTCCAATAGTATAAATAAAACAGTTTTATACAAGAAAACATATTTCTATACTATATTCACATAATAATGAGATCCAAAGTCTCAGTTGTAAGTTATCCCACCCAACAGAATCACAAAAAGAAATCTCCCATTTGGATCCATTATCTTCATTGGAGTTAGAATCAAAGGCTGAAAAGGGATTCTGTTTTTTTTTTTTCTACTTCATTTGCCCTCACTCCACTAAAAGACTTTTAATTTTCTTTGGGACCTAAGTGGAATAAAAATTTTTGATCACCACCCTAAATTATGGTATTTATAATGAACTAGCTATAGAAGGAACATTTTTTTATCCATTCTGAGACTGAAGGACAAATCAAAGAGAAAACACCAGAATTTTGAAACTGCCCTTGATAATTCAAGCAAAAGTCAGACAATGTTGGTCAAATTGATTTTCACAGAATCATATAATCTCACAATTGGAAAGGTCAAAGGTCATCTTCTCCAACCTTAATATATAACAAGAATATCTACTGTACAATGTTTGATAGCCATCTTGCCTTTAATGAAAGATCTCCAATGAGGGAGAGCCCAATTGCCTCCCAAGAAAATTCATCATTCCTCTTGGGAAAAAGTCTAGTCATTAGGAAGTTTTTCCATACAGCAAGCTAAATCTTTTCTCCTTGCTACTTCTATTCATTTCCTCCTAGTTTTATTCCCAAATCAAAAAAGCAAATCTAATCTTGCTTCAATTTAACAGCCCTTCAAATTCTTGAATTTTGTTATCATGCCCCTATCTAAACCTTCCTTCTTCAAGCTAAATCTCCCAAGTTCATCCAAAAGATCCTCATTATGCCTTGCATCCCTTCAGCCTCTGTGCTTAATTCTTCTACATCCTCTTGAGATTCTCTCCAAAGTTGGATCATTAAGCTGGTACATGATATTTCCTCAAAAGCATCGGTAGCAGTTGTTTCTGTAAAAAACAAAATTATTTTTGTCTTTAAAACTGGCACAGAGGGTGATTTTACTTTAAAACTATTTTAAGGAAAAGTATTAGGCTGAAGTAACAAGTGTATGCTAATACCACTGACCTTACCTCATGAATGTAGGTAAACCATATTAAATTTGTTGTAAAGTACATTGTTGAAAACACAAAAAGAGAAAAACAAGATGAAATTTGGGGGTACACCTAATGGGAAATGATGAAGGAAGTTAAGTAGAATATGAGTCAAAAAGAGCTAAGTTTAGATCATGCCTCAGGTTCATTAGCTAAATGGTCCTGGTCAAGACTCAAAGTTTTTTCAATCTTAGGTTCCTCATCTGTAAAATGGGGTTAATAATAGAACATACCGCCACAGGCTTGTTGCCAGGATCTAATTAGATACACTATCTAATGCACTTTGCAAACTGTAAAGAGATATTTAAATGTTATTTATCATTATCATCACCAGTAGTAGTAGTAATAGCAGCAGCAGCAGCAGCAGCAGCAGCAGTAGTAGTAGTATTCATAGTCGTGGTAGTATTCTGGTAGATGTGCTCTGGCCTGGACCTGACTTAAACCTGTCTCCTGGTAGTTTAAGTTCATCATTGCCATCAAATTAGGCAAATATAAGTCTTTTGATACTTAATAAAAAGATATTTATTTAGCCATAGCAGGAGGAGCATAGGCATTGAGGACAACTTGAGTTTATTCAACTGAGAGGAACTCCTTTCTCTGAGGTGCTCATTGTGATCCACCAGTCAAGCATTAGAAGACCCACCACTGGCTCTTCTTGTGGCTAATTTCTACTCAGGCACTGAGGCAGTGACATCAACAGTCTGAGCTATAAGTCCCGTGAGCCAACCAAGTCTTGAAGAATGGCTCGACATGTTTTAAGGCAAAATTAGCCTAACTAGTATAGGGCAATGGATGAGGACATTACTCCTATCACATATGACAAAATCCCTGTTCCCTTCCTTTTTACCTTGGAAAGCATCTATTGCATGTGCTTTATTATTTATTTTGCAGCATATTAATAAATATTTATTTATTAGCACACACATTGTTGTGCGCTAATCACTGTCATTATGGTTGGATTTCTAGTCAGAAAATCTGGGTTGAGGGCGGCTAGGTGGCTCAGTGAGTAAAGCGCCAGCCCCAGAGTCAGGAAGACCTGAGTTGGTTCCGGCCTCAGACACTTAACACAAAAAAACTAGCCATGTAACCTTGGGCAAGTTACTTAACCCCAATTGCCCTCCAAAAGCAAAAAAAAAAAATCTGGGTTATAATCCTGCCTCAGAACTTTGTGATCCCAGTCAGCAAATCATTTAACCTCTCTGACACAGATTCTTTATCTGTCAAGTAAGGTGGTTGGACTCTGCAGCCTCGAAGGTTCCAGATGGAACCTTCTAAGTTTTATGGTTCTTTCATCCTATGACTTTTAATTATATAATATCAAGACAAAAAATAAGATAGGCTCCACCTTTAAGAAACCTACATTGTAATAGAACAATGAAAGTGGCTATGTTATTTCAGATTTTGTTAGAGGCCCTTAGGTAGCACTCAAATGTTGAAGCCCCAGCTAATATTTCCAAAAATAAACTTTCCCCATATTTATTGCTTATAGTTGTCCCCCCCACCCCAACCCTAAGACATTCTTCTTTAATGGTTCTACAAAGTTGCTTGGACTGTTCCATTACCACCTCTTACAATATGTAATGAATGAACCAAGGACCTACAATAAAAATCTCTCTTCTTCACTTAACACATTTAATACCCTGAACTTTGCTTCAGAGAATTTTCACAGGCAAGGTTAAAATAGTCCCAAATCTTGGCTTTATTCACTTACATTCTTATGTTTAAGATCTATTTGAAGTGTATATAAAATAAGAGAGAGAGGTTAAAATAAATATTGTGATTCATCTTTCTTAGTTTGAAAACATTTAAAGACTATTCTGTATTTGTCTCTGGAAATTATCATCCTAGGGGTTTGTGGAGAAGGCCCAACCCATAGCAGCATTACCTTCTATATTAGTACATGTGGAAATAGTAACATGGCCAAGAACACCAGCCTCAAACCACAGAATGGCCAAAGATACATCAAGATGAAAGTATCATTACATTCTAATTATATGGTTCAGGAGATTTATCCCACTAAAGGACATATTTATTCTCACCACTGGTCTTCTTGGAATGCTCTTTCCCTTTTAATCTATATAAAAACACAGCATGTGTATAAACATAAATGTCAACATACATGTGTGTACATACATGTGTGTAGATACACATATCTTTCTTTGTTGTTGTTTTTTGCTTTTTGGAGGACAATTGGGGTTAAGTGACTTGCCCAAGGTCATACAGCTATTTTTTGTGTTGTGTCTGAGGCCGGATCTGAACCCAGGGCCGGTGCTCTACTCACTACGCCATGTGGCTGTCCCAGATACACATATATTAATAGATATATACAACAGAGCAGCAGGAGTACCAGGAAAGTAGAGATTAGTGTGGGCTGCAGTATTGGAGAAGTGTTCAGGAAAGACCTGGACCTTGAATTATTTCTCCTGTTCCTTTCTCTATCCATCTGTTTATAGGGCACTCTCCAGTTGTCTTAAAGAATTTGTTCATGTAATCCCAATAGCTTGCCCTTAGCCTAGCCCCCAAGACGGTAATATAGTGTGTAGAGGAGAGACAGAGACAGAGAGATAGAGACAAAGAAAAATGGAGAGATGCACACACATAGACAGATGCATCATATTAAAGACGTTTTACTAGACCTTAGTTTAAGGCAATATGAACCAACTCTCTTGGACAACTGGATGTTTCCCTAAAAACTTAAAACAAGTAAAGAGAGAAGCAAAAATAACCATGCTCAGTGGGGTCATGGGAGTCTTGAGGGTAGAGTGAGTGCCCTAGCCCACCACACCAAACCTTCTGCCCTGATGTGCCCTGACAAAAACTTCTTGGGGAAGTACAAGTACATGCTGCTTTCAAGATGCTGACCAACACATTTTGGGGGAATTAAATAAGTATGTAAGGACCTTGTTCATGACTGCCCCCATCTTTGGGCACTAAAAATGCCTAGAATTTTACTGATTGAAGCAAAGGGCAAATCTTCATTTAGAAATTACTGACCAGCATCTGCCAGTCTCCTGTGAGGACAAAATAAGAAAAAAAAAATGGCTACAAAATGCAGCATGAGCAATTTAGGTAGAATAGAAGGGAGAATTTCCTGAAAATTCCGACAGTCAAACATCGAAGTGAGGTAATTTGAAAGAAGTAATAGAAACCTCTTTCCTGTCCATCTCTGAATAAAGGTAGAGAGGAGGATGAATGGCATGATGGACCTGGCTGACCAGAGACCTAGGTTCCAGTCTTCACTGTCACCCAATGTCTATGTGGTCTTAGTCACTTAAAGGGAGTTCATCAAGCTTATTTTTGAAATGCCAAGCAATGTGCTAGGTGCTAAGAATACTAAGACAAAAATGAAATAGTCCTTGCCCTCTAGGAGCTTACATTCTACTGATCCTACCCTCAAGGAGCTTATATTACATGTACACAGATAATCGCTATCCATCCATCCATCTATCTATCTATCTATCTATCTATCTATCTATCTATCTATCTATCTATCTGTCTGTCTCTGTCCATCTGTCCGTCCGTCCATCTGTCTGTCTGTCTATCTATCTACATGTATATATGTGTATTTATATATCTGTGGATATATATTTATATATCTGTGGATGTATATACATATATACTATATATAGTTGTATAATATTCAATAATATTATATACATATACACACATACATATATGTGTATACACACAGGTAGGTTGCAAGTATGTCCACCTGGCCTTGTCTATACACAGCTTGCAGAGAAGCTCACCAACCCTTATCTAATAGAGAATTTTGATTCTTACTCAAAAGGAGTGAGAAAAGTTGCCACTAGACTGACTGTTCTCTTCTTCTCATAGACATGGTACCATAACAGAATTGAATCTATCTGCCTAATTCCCTTAAACATTGCTAGTCTATGAGAAAATATTTTTCCTTAGGTTTCAAGTTTCTTTCCTGGTCACTATCCCTTGAGGAGAAAGGGGTACTCCAAGCTTATTTCTGAAGGCTTGACACCTTCCCACTGATTAATAGCTACACAAAAGACCATTACAACTAGTAAGTAGCAAATTAACTCATCAAGAAATCAGAAAAGGGGCAGCTAGGTGGCACAGTAAGTAAAGCGCTGGCCCCAGAGTCAGGAGGACCTGAGTTCTGATCGGGCCTCAGACACTTAACACACACACAAAAACTAGCCGTGTGGCCTTGGGCAAGTCACTTAACCCCAATTGCCCTCCAAAAGGCAAGTAAAACAAAACAAAACAAAATAAAATAAAGAAATCAGAAAAATTATACAGAGTAGAACATACCAGACAATCCACAGGGTGAGTGAACCCTTCCAGTAGAAGTGAGTTACCTCAACTCAGCCAAGGGAGAGAGGCCTTATCTCACCCAAGGGAAACTCCCCAAAGTCTCCATGGAGGCAAACTGAGAATCTGGGATTTACTGAGTTCTCAGCTCCTCTACATGTCAGCTGCCTTCCAAAGTCTCTTCTGTCTTTCCCCGAAGAGTCTGAAACTGTGTATATTCTTTCTTGAAGCAAGAAGCAAGAAGAATATCTTTTCTTCCTCATGTTCTTGCTCTGCCCTCCACACAGACATGCATTACAGACCCATCATTCTCTCCATCAATGTAGATAACTTTGTGCAAAATGCTCTAGGCTTAAACCTGCATTACAATAATTTTGACAAAGGTGGAATGCAGTGCTTAGTAATTGCAGAATTCAGGAAAAGTCTTTTCTAGAAAGTGGCAAGTCATTTAAGTTCTAGATATCAGTTCCCTTACCTGTAAAATAAGGGATTAGAATATATATATATATATATACACACAGATACATATAAATACATGCATGTGAAATTATGTGCATTCGCACACAATACATGTTTATATAGAGCTCATGTGCATGTATGTGTACACACATGCCTGTATGTATATACATGCATGCATGCATACATGCATACATACATATGAAATGTCCAAGGTCTCTTTGAGTTCTTGCATTCTATAATGCTATGCTTAATCTTTCTGTATTTTAGGTGTGCTTCTGCCTGAAGAAATAAATGGCCTTTCAAATTCCCTTATTGCTCTAAGGATTTGTCAAAGGTTGTGTAGGTTTTCAATTTTCTAGGAATGAGTCATTCCTATCTTTGAAATAGACCAGTCCTGATGGAGATGAAATACTTAATCAATGAGTTAATCCATTTCAGTTATCTTCTGAAAGAGATAGCACTATGCCATGGAAAGAGCATGAGATTTAGTCAGAAAACCTGGATTCAAATCCCGACTGTAATAATGGCTAGCTCTGAGGCCTTGAGCAAGTCTCTGAGTCTCTGTGAACCTCCATCAATGTCTCAAAAGTTTAGTTGTTGTTGTCATTTTTCATTCATGTTCAACTCTCTGTGATTCCATTTGGGGTTTTCTTGGCAGAGATACTAGAGCGGTTTGGCGTTTCTTTCTCCAGCTCACTTTACAGGTAAGGAAACTGAGGCAAACGGGATTAAATGACTTGACAAGGGTTACACAGCTACTGTCTGAGGACAGATTTGAACTCATGAAAATAAGTCTTTCTGGTTCCAAGCCCAGTGCTCCAGTCACTGGACCACTGAGCTGTGTATAAGTTTACTGCGAGGCTAAAAGAAGATCATACGTATGAAGCACAATACAAGTTTAAGATGATGTTATTATAAAATATGAATGATGATAAAGATGTTGATGATGATGGCAATAACCATGTTTGTTGTTCCATGGAATTGTGACAGGTAATTAGCAAATTTATCTCATTTACTTCCATGTCACCATAGAAGAAGTTCTGGCCAAGTGGATGAATATCTGAGACACAAAAACCCTGGTTCAAGTCCTACCTCTGACACATGCTATCTGTGTTACCATAGGCAAGTTAAATAACCTCTGGGTGTTTCCCAGAACCTTTTGGAATGTTCAGTTTTGCATGAATGGAAGGAGCTCCTCAAGACAATGAAATCATAGATCTTACCCTGATCTCTACCACCTGAAAAATAATTATTCCATTATTTTAATTTGAAGAATGTTTCAAAGCAGAAGTTAGGTGAGGTAGTTGCCATGGAAATAATTATTTGGAAGAGACTACTTTGATCTCAAATTGCCTTTCACTTTGGGATCTAAAACTACTTTATAGGCTGATAAAAAAATACAATGCACCAAAGGAGTGTTTTTGGGCAGCATTTAAAGATGGTTGTGCTGAAGCCCAGCCTAATTAAATGGAATGGAGCCAACATGGCCCAGAACGCCAGTCATTTTAGGGATGGAGCCAGAGAGGCCCCATGAGTGAATGCTTGCCCTAAGCCCCATTTTATTTGTTTATTTGTACTGGTTTCTTTGGCTCACAGCCCTGTGCAAAAATTCAAAAATAGCAACAAACAGGTATTACACCCTTAATCATCCTTAATTATTCTTGTTCACAGATGCAGATCCCTTCAGGCAGTCTAACAATCATTAGGACACTTTAATTAAAAAGACAGATTTGTGAGAGGCGGGGTTTGGGGGGGAGGGGAATCCCTTGCCTCAGAACCATGACTCATAGATTGCTTTTTTTGGGGGGGTAGATGGGTGGTAGTGGAAAAGAGGCCACTATTTCCCTATATGCCTTTCTGTCTCAGGTTGTCTACATTACTTATAAGTTTATCCCATTTCATAAAATTCCAGAAGTTAGTGCAGAGAGAAAATCCTAAAGGCATCTAATTTTCCCCCTCCCCCTCCATGTCATAAATTATGAAGAGTACAGTTACTCAATCAATACTCACACAACTAAGTATGTCCAGGGTCACTGATCTAGTTGGTAATAAAGGTAAGTCTAGAACCCAGCTATCCTGAAGCTTACTCTTCCACAAATATATCATCAGTGGGAAGATTGGGCACCCTCCTAAAGTATGCTAGTAGAGATATACACATATAGAGACCACACATGGCTGAGACATTGAGGTGTGCTCATTCTACTCCCCCTGGAGCAAGGCGGACATGGTCTTTGATGAACAGGTCACTAGGCTGGGCTCTCTGGGCTTTTTTGTAAATCAGCTGAATGCTACAGTAGAAATCTCTTAGCCAACTTTCTACTTTTAAAAGTTTAGTGTCTTCTCCATTATTGGCTCCTTGACTGCCAGGAATGACTCTCTTCAGAGATAGCTCTTGCTTTTTAAAGGCCATTTGGAACACATATGATCCTTCAAGTTCCTGAATTACTGGAAGATTTTTATATTACATTTCCCAGAGAAGCATAGTTGTGTAAATACTTCTTTAAGTTGGTCAATCCAAGACTGAAAGGAGTGAACAGTTTTAGAAGTCAAAGAGTCACTTCCAGGTTCATGCCCTTTATATTCTAGGTCACTTAGGGTATAAATCATTCAATTTTTATGTCATTTATAAGCTTGAATCTAACCCCTTAAAGTCTAAAAAGTGGCAACATCTCTTCTAAACAATTTCTATGTATGTCATTGTCTTGTAGATCTTGTCATGGTCCCCTTTTTTGTTATTCCTTACCCTTAGAAACACTAGTTCCTGCAGGTGATAGGATTTTGCATGATGGTAGCTGTTTTTTTCATATCCCTAATTTTGTGTTTTGTTATTGATGTTGGCCCTTCCCATGGTCATCCCCCCCCCCACAATTTGCTTTGAAAACTCCTCCCTAGGTCCATTCCTTTTCATTCTTAATCCCCCTTCTCCTGATGCAGAATGAGTATTCTCTAAGCGCCAAATCCCTGCACATAATACCCACTGTAAGGTCTCTATCTCCCTTTATAGACTATCTCTCTTACTCTATGGAACATTCATTCATCAATGGCACCCCCTCCCACCCTTGATACAATTTTTCTGTCTTTCCTCCAGTTTCATTTCCTTCCCTCACCTCCCCCCTCCTCCTGCAGGCTCCCTTCTTCCTATGAGTCTTCCAATGTCTTCTTTTAATATTATTTCTTTTTGCTGCTCTTCTTTTAAATTTTATTTTTTTTATTTCCAAGGAATCTTTCAGTGATTCTATAACTGCATTATCATGCATAAGAAAATTCTTGCTAGCCTTGATATACCAAATTGTCTTTTCTTTCTTTATTTTTTTATTTCTCCTCTTATTATAATCCTCTCACCTCTTAATTTCACCTTTTAAGTATCATCCCTTCCTGTTAAATTGGTCCCGTGCCCTCTATCTATGTATACCTGTAAACGTATATACACACATTCACATATGTATTCATATGCCCGCATACCCTCATATAAAGACATATATATATATATAAAATATATATATATATTTCTAATCCCTTCAACTACTGAGAAAAGTTTCATAAGTTACAATTATTGTTTTTCCATGTAGGAATGTTAATAGTTCAATTTTGGCCAGGTGGCTCAGCAACCAAGAGCACCAGCCCCAGTGCCGGGACGACCCGGATCAAATCCGGGCCCAGACACTCAGCACCACACCCAGAAACAACAACTGGCCGTGTAACCCTGAGCAAGCCACTCAACCCCGATTGCTTCAAAAAAAAAATAGTTCAACTTTGATAAGTTCCTTATGATTTCTTTTCCCTGTTTACCTTCTCATGCTTCTCTTGCTTCTTGTATCTGAATGTCAAATTTTCTATTCAAATCTGGTTTTTTCAGTAAGAATGCTTGAAAGTCCTGTATTCCACTGAATGACCATATTTTCCCCTGAAACATGATACTCAGTTTTGCTGTGTAGGTGACTCTTGGTTTTAATCCCAGCTCCCTTGACCTCCGGAATATCACATTCCAGGCCCTTCGATCCCTCAGTGTAGAAGCTGCCAGATCCTGGGTTATCCTGATTGTGTTTCCACAATATTCAAATTGTTTCTTCCTGGCTGCTTGTAATATTCTCTCCTTAATCTGGGAATTCTGGAACCTGGCTATAATATTCCTAGGAGTTTTCTTTTTGTGATCTTTTTCAGGAGGTGATCGGTGGATTCTTTCAACCTCTATTTTGCCCTCTTGTTCTAAAACATCAGGGCAGTTTTCTTTGAGAACTTCCTGGAGGATGCTTTCCAGGCTCTTACTTTGGTCATGGCTCTCAGGCAGTCCAATAAGTTTTAAATTATCTCTCCTGGATCTATTTTCCAGGTCAGTGGTTTTTCCCATGAGATATTTCACATTGCCTTCTATTCTTTCATTTGTTTGTTTCTGTTAAACAGCATCTTGATTTCTCCTAAAGTCATTAGCTTCCGTTTGCTCCAATCTAATTCTGAAGCAATGATTCTCCTCATTGAGCTTTTGAGATTCTTTTTCCATCTGGCAAATTCGACTTTTTAAGGCATTCTTCTCCTCATTGCCTTTTTGAGCCTCCTTTGCCATTTGAGTCAGTCTGTTTTTTAAGGTATTATTTTCTTCAGTGAGGCTGTTGACTCTCATTTCATAATTTTCTTGCATTGTTCTCATTTCTCTTCCCAGTTTTTCCTCCACTTCTCTTATCTGCTTCTTAAGGTCCTCTATGGCCTGTAACCAGCTTGTATTTTCCTTTGAAGCTTTTGGTGCAGGAGTTCTGACTTCACTGATTTCCTCCTGTTCCATGCCTTACTCCTTCTTATCACCAAAATAAGAGTGTAATGTTGGAATCTTCTGTCTGCTTTGTTTCCTTTGCCTGCTCATTTTGCCACTCAATGATTTGACTTTTGGGCTTTTTGCCACAGTAGGACTCTGCCACCAGACAGGGGAGTTTTCGTCCCAAACGCTGGGGTTTTCTCAGCTGCCAGAGGTATTAGATGGGTGCCCTCTCTGAGGTCTCCACACGCTCTGGCAAGCTGGACACACACCCCAGGACCTCCACCCTAGACTGCAATCCAGATCCAAGCAGGTTAAAGCAAGAGCGATGACCCCTCAGACTGGTGCTTGGTCCCCCTACACTCTGCAGGCCAGGAGCTGAAGCCACCATGTGGTGCTGGCAGGCTGTGCTGGAGTCTCAGCAGTTTGTCACCCCGGGGGATAAAAGCCACGCACTCCCACTTACTGGGTCCCAAAGTCCAGACTGCACTGGCCTCTCACCTTGTCCTTCGCATCTATGTGTTGATAAATCTGGAAACGGCCATAGCTGCTGCTGATCTGGAGTCCCTCTGGCTGGTGGCTGGTCAGGCCCGCCCTGGGGCTAAAGCCTCGGCGTGGTGCTGGGCTCGGCTCCCAGAGTGCTGCGCTGGCCGATTCCTGCTGGCCTGCCGGGCTGTCCTCAGCGGGAGGTTAGCTTCTCTGTGTCATTTTGTTGGTTCTGCAGCTCCAAAGTTTGTTTAGAGTCCCCTTTTTACATGGATTGGGGAGTGTGGAAGCCGGAGCCGCGGGAGGGTTGTGCTTCTACTCTGCCATCTTGGCTCCGCCCCCAAATTCCTGCTGCTCTTCTTTTAGATTGTTCTTTATTTCTGTGTATTTGCATTTTGAATCAATTATTCTCTTTCTTGCTTCTGTGGTGAGACTTGTCACCTTGAATTAAATTTTTATATTTTGACAGTTATTTCTGCTGTACAGGTCATAAATTCTTTTTTTTTTTTTTTTTTTTACAATTTTATTCACTCTCTTTTAAGCCACGAGGAATATTCTTTCATTGTCCCATGCTTTCTTGGGAATCCACAGAGTCCCCTTCCTTATCTAGTATTGATTTATTCTCTTTCATTTTACAGTATTTATTCATAGATATCTTGACTCTTTTAACTGATCTCAAGGCTATATTCTCTTTTATTATCTTTCACATTGGTTTATCTGCTCACAGTCAAGGTTTTTAATTTAATTTTCTTCCTCGTGAGATCTTTGGCAATTAATTTTTTTTTATGTTCACTTAACATTCTTTCTGAATCTTTCCTTATTGGTAGAGGATTCTCTGGGGATTGGATCTCAAAGCTCTCTTTGCCTTAACTTGTGCTGGACAATTCATTTTTCATAGATTTCCATCTATATCCCAAGTAAATTCTGGGGAAACACAACTGGCCCCAGTTAAACACTAGGCTCTTTGGCTTAGGCAAAGTGTAGTGCCACTCAGCCACACACGGTTGTCTTGTCTCAGTTCTCTCTGTTCCTTGGTTCTCTGGAGGAGCTCTATTGTAAGATAGCAATGGTCAGAATGCTGATCACTGCTATCTCAGCCTGAGCAAGCTTCTCACTTTTGGTTTCCCAAGATACTAGGAGGGGAATGGTTAGAGTTGAATTCTGTTGCAAGCCTGTGCAGCCCTACTACTGGAGTGTGGTGGGTTATTAAGTGAGCATTAGGGATTAGAGATTAGCCTCCCCCGCTGTTCATTGAGTTGTGGCCTGATTAGTTTCCTAGACCATGGAGACATCAGAAATTGCTTCATATATTGCACAAAATACTTATTTTGAAAAATTTGAGAGGTCGTGAAGATTAGAAAAAATGTCTAGTTTTTCATCTTGTTGGTCACATGACCCAAAAGTAAATTCCCCCCTTTACCCTCTCAACATGGCCGTTCTTATTCCATGAATTGATTATAGATATCAGTTCATTGATATGTAGCTCACAACTTTAACAGTACCAGATTTTCCACTATCTGTCTGTGTATATGTCTTTCTCCCTCTCTCTCCTTCTCATCTTCTCTCTCTCTCTCTCTCTGTCTCAAAACAGTGATAAAAATGTTTGGATAAATTTTACAATCCATAACCGCCCTCCCCCCCCAATATAGTGGTCCTTGAACCAGGGGAGTTTGAAAACAATATCTCCCAAGTCCTCTCCAGTCTGAATTATAAAACATCACAAACCATAACCATTCCACTGATGGATTTGGAATCTGAGACCTGAGTTCATGTCCCTGTTCAAATTATAATTATTATCTATATGAGGTTTTAGCCAAGGCAATCCACCACTCTGGGTCTTGGTTTTCTCATTTGAAAAATAAAGGGACTAGGTTTGACTTCTAATGTCGTTTCCAGTTCTAAATCTATAATTGTATTGTTTTCCTCTCAGTAAGACTAATGTCCTCAATATGAAAGACAAAGGATTAATATTAAAATGCCCCTCTCACATTTAGCCTAGAATCTTTCTGAAATCAGTAGTGCTTTTTCCTTCAGCACTCCTTTCTTCTCCCATCACCCCTACCAAGATGGCTGAGAGCTGCCAACATGTGTTCTATGCCATTAGACATATTCCCAGACTGAATTTAATTAAATTTTTGAATTATTATCTACTTACATTTGCATCATCCCCTAAACTTGAAGCGTGATTCATTTAGAAAAGGCCAACTTGTCGGCTTACCAAATCATCAGCACAATTACAGTTTTATCAGATTCAGGCAAAATGCAATTTGGAAAATACTTTCTTAAGCACACCAGAGTCTGGCTTTGTAACAGCAAGCTTTTCCTTAAGGCTTTAGCAATGCACTTTCTATAATGATCTTTAAAAGAAATGTGTCAGCTTTGAGGCTTTAGTGAAAAGCCCAGGGTAGAATTATCTTAATGAAGCTCATTGACAAGGATAGAATTCCCCACAGATAATTGCAAAGAAAAAAAAAATGATGACTTCATTCCTAGGTACAAACTCCATGCAATTATGTTAGCAGTTGCTTTAGATATCTGGTATCTCTCAGGGTAATGCTTCAAAACATCATTGTCCAGAGATGGAGAGGCCATCAGAACTACTGGCCCTGGGCTAGGCTTAAAGGGCACAATGCTCACACATACTCTATGTACAGGTTTGGTCACACCATTCACTTGCTCCAAAGTCTTCATTGGCTGCCTTCTGAATAATGGCCAACATCTTTACTCTGGTATTCAGTGCCCTCCAGGGTCTGACTCCAGCCTTATCTCACACTCCTCCAACACACTGACTACATATGTTCCAACAAAGTTGGATAATTGGCCACTTCCTGATTTTTTTTATTGATACTTTCTTGCCTTCCTTCCTTTCTCAGACTGTTGTTCCATGTGCCTAATGCTATCTATAGTCTCTGCCTGATATATCTAGGGCTCTCAAACATTCCCTTAGGGTGCTAGGATGCAGCCTCATAAAAGCTGTATCCAAAATGGAGCCAAGACTATCTCTAAATTGCCTTATTATCATCGGCTTGCCTGTACCAGGAAAGCCCCAGAAAGCCACAAGGAAGCTACAAAATGCTGCCACAGCACACAAAAAACACCATGAGAAACAAAATGCAGACCCAACATACTGATTGCTCCCCTGCTTGCTTCCCTCTTGGTCAGCATGCATTGTGGGAGAGAGTCAGAGATACGCTTATGTCCAGGAAATTCCTCTAGAAAGCCTGACAATGCATCCTGGCCCTTGACTCCCCTTGGTCTGACCACAACTAAATCCTCCTAAAGGCAGCAAGAATGTAGCCAAACTAATTATCCAGTGGGAGCTGGTAATGGCTTCTTTTTTCCCTGAAGGGCCTCAGCTACTTCATCATGCTGTTTAAATGCCATTTTCACAGGGTCCCTATGTGTCTCTGCCAGGGTTCACTAATTATTATGTCAACACTGTTAACATCCTTCAAGGCCAAGATCAAAAGCCATGCCATCCATGCAACATTCCCTGGCCCAGACTTGCAAGTGTTTCTTCTTCATCTACTCCTCCTGTATAATGATGAATTTGTCATGGGCGTTTTATTTCTCCATGTGCATTTCTTCATGTTTTATCTTTTCAAGCAAATTTTAAGATCTCTAGAGACAGGGATAATGGTATATTTGCATTTGCATCACCCTTATCTTAGTTTTGCTTATGCGATTTGCTAGCTCAATTCTTTTTAAGTGGTCATGGCTTTTATAATGGAAGCCCTACAGTGTTCTAGAACTGGATATAATAAGTACAGAGGTATCCACACATAAAAGCATCTTAAGAAACTCATCCTTTATAAGTTTAATAGGGGTATCTGGGACTGACCAATGAGAATTCAGTCATTGTGAGGATATAGCGTGTGCTCTAATTTAATCTTCCCACAAATTTGACCTTGGATAGAGATATCTTTTTCTGGTTTATTTACCATATAAAATGAACCTTTCTTATTATTGGCTGCTGAGCCAGAATAGAGTATATATTCAAATGGCACCAATCAACCAACACACTTTCTCTTCACCTTGACTACATTGGAGTAAGAGAGCCATGTTGTAAGCCACTGGATGGGAAGGAGCCTAGAGTAGGCCCCGTCTGGTACCAGCACATTGTGAAGATATCCCTCTGTTTTTTGTCACTTTGCCTGGTTCCCTTTCTCCACCCTAATCCTACTCTTAGGTAAAGGAATACTGGAAATGCTTATGACCTTATAAACTTCAAAAGATCAAAAGAGTGAATTGCAGAAACTAAAATTTGAAGTGTATTCCAGGGATTTGGGGGAACTGAGCCCAGGTGAAGTGACAGTCAAGGGCCTTGAAAGTGACCTACCTGACCCAATCGAAGAGTAAGAGATGACAGTGACATCTGTTGGCCAGGTCACATTTAGAATTGAACTTGATGGTCAAGTTTATACAAACTGCCTTAAGTTCGAGCCCATTCTACCCAGAAAAAAAGATGGAATAGGGGAAAGTATGAACCTAAGTTTTAGGGGAAATGTTTCTATTTCTGTTCTTGTTCTTTATCTTCTCAGTAACTACACCCATGTAAAACCTAACCAGTGTTAATTGACTGATCTATGGTACTCGATATGCCGAGAACATATTAGAATGAAGGGTTCAGTTGATAGCCCTGACCCCTCAAGAATCATAGCCTGCTGTCCCTATAACCCTGAGGGAGAAATATAGCCAGGTTAGTTCTGGTAACCTGACCAGGTAGTGTGTGTGTGTGTGTGTGTGTGTGTGTGTGTGTGTGTGATTGAATGTCAGTTGGGGTTGAATTACATTTGGGAAATTTATAGCAATTTCAGTGAATCTAAGCTGTCCCTGCTCCCCCCAAACCCCAAAAAACAAAAACTTTATACCTATCAGAATTGCTAATATGATAGAAAAAGGAAAATGACAAATATTGAAGAGGATATGGGAAAATTGAGACACTAAAGTGCTGTTGGTGGAGTTGTGAACTGATCTAACCATTTTAGAGGGCAATTTGTAACTATGCCCAAATGGTTATAAACTATGTATTCCCTTTGATCCAGGAATACAATTATTAGTTCGGTATCCAAAACAAATCAAGAAAGGGGGAAAGGACCTATTTGTACAAAAATATTTATAGTAGCTCTTTTTGTGGTGGTAAATAATTGGAAATTGAGGGGATATCCATCAATTGGGGACTAGCTGAAAATGTTGTGGTATATGATTGTAAAAGAATGCTATTGTTGGGGTGGCTAGGTGGCACAGTGAATAGAGCACTGGCCCTGGAGTCAGGAGGACCTGAGTTCAAATCTGGCCTCAAACACTTAACACAAAAACTAGCCATGTGACCTTGGGCAAGTCACTTAACCCCAATTGCCCTCCAAAAAAGCAAAAAAGAATGCTATTGTGCTATAAAAAATGATGAGCAGGATGATTTTAGGAAAACTTGGATAAGACTTACATGAACTGATGCAAAGTGAAGTGATAGGAATCAGAAGAACATTGCACACAGTAACAGCAAATTGTGTGGTGATAAACTGTGAATGACCTAGCTATTCTTATTAATAAAATGATCCAAGACAATTCTAAAGGAATAATGATGAAAAATGCTATCCATCTTCAGAGAAAGAACTTATGGAGTCTGAAAGAAGATTGAAGCATACTATTTTTACTTTATTTTTGTGGGGATTTTTTTTGGTTTGTATTTTCTTTCACATGACTAATATGGAAATATATTTTGCATAATTGCACATGTATAACATATCAAATTGCTTGCCATCTTGTGGGGGAAGTGAAGGGGGAGAGAGAGAATTTTGAACTCAAAAATTTGAAAAATGAATGTTAAAAATTGTTTTTACTTGTAATTGGGAAAATATTGTTTTTTTTAAACTTCAGAGTTTTGATTTTCATTTCTCTTATTGGAGATTTGGAGCATCTTTTCATATGGCTATTGATGATTTGTCATTCTTCTTTTGAAACTATTCATATCCTTTGTCCACTTTTTCAATGGGGAATGGCTCTTAGTCTTATGTATTTGTCTCAGTTGTATAACATGGATATCAAAAAGCAAATCTTTCTAAAAAACCAATACGCTTCCAGCAATGCCAAGAATCTGAGATACATGCCTAATTCTAAGGAGAATCAAAACTTCAGGTGCTCCCTAGTAGAAAGAAATGGAAATATACATGGTGGATGTAGATAGGCTACAGCACATTGCCAATGTGACTGGCATGTGAAAAGTGGCATAAAAGATAGTAACAAGGACTTATATAATAGAAAAGAAGATGGAGTAGTTATGTAGCAAGGAAAGAGATAGGTGGGTAAGTCCGGTTCCCATGAAATACTAAAGAATTAGACAAAATCCTGTACAGCCCTGGATAGATCTGCAAAGAGTGTATGGAATCACACAGACAACAATCCCAAAGTTGAAGAAGGCATAAATGGGTTGCAATCTACAATAAATATGTGTTGAATTAAATCATCCTACTCCCCTTAACTCCCCATCTTTGACTGAATTGAACAATCAATCATCGGTATAAATTGAGTGTGAACAATTCCTAGACTCTCTATTGAATCAGTTAATCAAAGGTGTAAACTAAGTAGAATGAAAACAAATTACTACACACAAAAAATGTCTTATTGTTGTTTGAAAAGAATCAGTCATGATCTATGTGGCTTGGTTAAAAGAATGAACCAAGGGCCGGCCAGGTAGCACAACGAGTAAGAGCACTGGCCCCAGAGTAGGGATGACCTGGGATGGAATCTGGGCTCAGATACTTAGCACCCACCCAGAAACACCTGGCCATGTAACCTTGAGCAAATTACTTAACCCCCATTCCTTAAAAAAAAAAAAAAAGAATGAGCCAATTCAGAAGATCAGTAGCTGGCTAGTCTAGTGGTAGAGAAGCTCTAGCCAAGCCCTTAAAAGGAAGTAGCTTGAGGGTAGGGGTTAGGAGACAGACAGGTACAGGCACACACACACACACACACTCACACCCACCCACACTCACACACTTGGGAAATTTGTGAGATTGACGTCCCAGATTTCTCCAAAACCACCCCCTTCATCATTTATGTAGTACAATAGCATTCCATCATATTCATATGCTATTACTTGTTCAGCAATTCTCCAAAGGATCAGCACCCAAGAATGGAGTTCTTAAGCAATATTCTTTAGCCCCAACCTCTTGTTAGGGTAATTCCTCAGTGATTGGAGCACCCTAAGTCCCATCGGTTTGATTGGGGCACTCTTCATTTTGTTTAAGAACTAACTATGGCCTATGTCCTATAATTTCATCAAGTTGATTAGAGTATTCCTCAATTATATCTACATTGAGGAAATCTAGATACAAAGTATACTTAAGTCTTTGGAAATTTCCTGGGCTAAACTTCATTGGGGGGAAGAAATAAAGAGCCACAAAGAAAATATGACCCTTCTGAGCCCTAGTCCATGTGAAGAGTCTTGGGGGTCCCAGAAAAAGTGGGTACACACAACAGGATCCATCCAATTTCAGAGATTGATCTGGAAGCATTGCCTCTCTATTATAGACTGAAGAACCTCCCTATCCCATTTCCCTTTAATATTTTTTTCTCTGTTTTTATGTGTGTGTGTATAACTCAATAGTAAAAAATTGACTTGGTTTTGAATCACATGCTGAAGTTTAGTTAGCTTAAAATACATTTACAGAATAGCTTATTTCCTCTTTTTCAAATTTTTTTCCATTCCCAAAAAATGTCAGTGGATTCTCTTTGAAGCGGTTAAATAGATTGCTGAGACTGTAGAACACTGGTTACTCTCCATTATAACCTAGTCATGAGGTCTGAGCTTAGTTTATTCAGTACTCCTTGCCTCAGTCACTTTCTGGTAAAGAAAAGATAAAATTTTATAGAATTAGGGATTACAGGATTTAGTACAAGAAATAAACCTTAGAAATAATTTGTCAAATTGGCCCTTTTTATAAATGAAACCAGAGTAGAGAGAAGTGATTTGTTTGAAATCACACAGCTAATAAGAAACCTAGCTCTGATTTGGATTTTCCAATATCAGACTGCCTGGGGATTAGGTGAAGGCGACATTGAATGACAGCAACGTTCTCTGGACTCAAAAGACTAGAGTGAAAAAATTGGCCTTGTCACTCAGCAGCTGTATGACTTTAAACAAATCATTTATCTGAGCCTCACCTGTCTCATTTGTAAAATGAAGATTCAATTCAATAAGCATTTATTAAATACCTACTGCATGTCAGTCTAAGAGCTAGGGTTACAAAGACAAACATAAAAGGGGTCTTCTCCTCAAAGCATTTAAATGTTGCTTGAAGAGCATGTAGGTAGAAAATAAAATTCCAAATAGATACAAAATAATTTGTGGAAGAAGGACAGAAGTCTAATATGAAGAGTAATTTGTTAACAATATAACAGATATTCTAGAGGGCACAATAGAAGGGAGCTCTAGTACAAATATTTTTTAATTTCTCTTCTTTTAATATTTTATTTCCTCCCCACTTACATGTAAAAACAATTTTCAACATCCGTTTCTTTAAACTTTGAGTTCCAAATTCTCTCTTCCCCCTTCATTGAAGAAGGAAAGCAACTTGTCATCAGTTATACAGTTTCTTACCTTAAGAACATTGCGTCAAGCAAATTGAGACCTGTTAAAGACATTAGCTTAAAAAAGGCAAGGTTTCCCACTGCATCTAGGGTCATCTCCAGTCATCCTGATATATAGATAGATAGATAGATAGATAGATAGATAGATAGATAGATAGATAGATAGATAGATAGATAGATATAGATATATATCTTTTTGGAGGGCAATTGGGGTCAAGTGACTTGGCCAAGGTCACATAGCTAGTTTTTTTGTGTTGTGTCTGAGGTTAGATTTGAACTCAGGTCCTCCTGACTCCATGGCTGGTGCTCCACCTAGCCGCCCCCCTGATCTATATTTTGCCACTGGACTCAGATAACTGCTAGAGGAGAAAGTGAGGCTGGTGACTTTGCACAGTCCTCCATCACTTAAATCCAATCTACTTACATGCCATGGCATTACCTACCTGATGTCACAGTCCTCTTAGAGAAGGAAGGACAAACAACAATATAAATAGCCTAAGTATTCTAAGACTAGATTCTGAGTAGAAGCCCAAGGGCTCTAGATTGTTACAGGTTCACAGTAACAATAATTATATTGATTTTATTATCAATACCTGTAAAAGATGGGGAGGGGAATGGAAGAAGCAAATGCATTCCCTGTAGGGTATCAGGGCAGATGATGAGACTCTGGTCCTGCCTGATGGTCAAAATAGGAGCTGGTTGAATCAGGCTGAGTTGTTTAAGCGGTGAGGTGGGTTTGAGCTACTCAACCTCCAGTCTTCAGCCATGTCAGCTCTGTCCCAGGACTGACTCCATTCTTGAACAGATTATCTACAAGAGAGAATATTCTTCTGATATATTTTGGATAATTACCTTATAGACTCATTTTTTGTTTGTTGTTTTATGAAAGTGCTATATAAACCTTAAAGGGTTATGAACCTAGATATTTCAATGTTCTGTGGTCTCACTGATATGAATACTCTTTCTACTGGTAAAGAACCCATTCATGACTTCTTATCTAGCATCAGTTTGGGTCTAGGTCCTTCTGTAATTCTTCCATACACAGTACCTAAGACCTTCTTCTAGGTTAGGGGTTATTTACCCCTTCTCTCCTCCCCTTTTTTCATGGACTTCTTCAGCAATCTAGTGAAGTCTGTGGACCTTTTCTCAGAATAATGTTTTTAAATTTTCAAAATAAAGCATGTAAGTTCATAAAAATGAAATTATATTGAAATGACTATCAAAATGTTTTTAAAGGTTCACAGGCCTAAGGGTTAAGGACCCCTGTTCTAGGTTTTTTAATATTTGGGGGTATACAATACAGTACCTGCCTTCCCATTTGTTATCTCTCACTCAATGTCACTGGTCCACCTCCTTTTCTGATCATATGTGTCTTATAGGATATTTTTGTATTGTCTTTTGTATATGTGTTATTGCTCATGACATGCAGCTATCATACTCCTTTCCACTGCTATTGGGCAGATCATTATTTCTTAATACTGTTTGATGAATGACTTGGGTTTTAGTAGCTTCTTAGCGAATAGAACATTCAATAATATGGGCTTCAAGTAGTTTGGGCAAGAATGAAGAGATAGAGTAAATTCATCTCTGAGCACAGGTAAAATCTCCTTGTGTGAACCTAGAAATGGGAGGTTCTCTGAGACCTTCAACCCCTAGAAAAGAAATGATGAATCATGGTGGAAGAATCATTTGTCTCTCATCTTCCTTTTTCTCTTTCCACTTTTCTCTCTTTCCAGTCTTTTCCTTTATCCTGCCTTCCCTGTTTCCATTCCCTTCTCTCCCTTATTCTTCCCTTCCTTTTTGTCTTCCTTTCATTTTTTCTGCTCTCTTCTCCTCTCCTCTATTTCTCTTCCCTTTTCACCCTTCTTCCCTTTCTCTCTTTCTGCCATCTCTTCTTCTATTACCTGTTTCTTCCCTTTCTATATTTTCCCAGTCCCTGTCTCTGATTCTTTATATTGATGAGAAGAAAATGAAATGTGTTTATGTAGATGACGTAATCCTTTTTTTCCCAGGTAAAAGTCTGAAAATTCAATAGATTATGAACTCCAAGGTAAAGAGATTATATGTCCTGCCAGTATTATTTTTATGAAAATATTTGTAATTTAAAATATAATTTTGAGTCTATAAAATTTTATTTTAAATAAAAAATAAATAATCTTAGGAATGAGATATAAATAATAACAAAATGAATAAAAATAAATTGTCTATAACTTTATAATAATTAAATTTTGAACATCTTAAAAACAACCAGCAACAGTAGACTAACCCTTGTGGTTCCATGGGTACTTGAGTTTTTAGCTTTAAAGCTATCATTGATAATCTGAGACTCCCCTCAAAAAAAGAAAATAAAAGATGTGAATTATTCACCAGAATGGAAAGAAAAAATAAAATGATTTAAGCAAAATTATCTGGGAAATGAAATGTCGGATTAAAAGCTGGGCAGGTAGGTGGCCTATGATTGTTCTGAGAATCAAATGACATCATAATTGTAGTGTTTAGCATAGTATCTGGCACATAGTAAGCAATATAGAAATGATCGTCATTATTATTGTGGTCATCTTAATACACAGTTTTGGTTGGAATAGCTCTCCCTGCAAAAGTGACAATATCTTGGATGTATTTTAAAGATAACAGCAGAGCAGAAAGAGCTACCTGAGGAGCCAGAAGACCTTGGTTCAAACCATTCCTGGCCCCAGGCATAGTTCATTGTATATAAGGGGCACTTAATAAATATTTGCTGGATGATGAAATCATAAAGCATTTAGAAATGGCCTTAGAGTCCATCTAGTCTAACGTCCTCATTTTGCAAATGAAGATACAGAAGATCAGAGTGGTCACACAATGTGAATGAACATCAGTATTCAAACCCAAGTCTCCTGATTCTATTTGTAACAAGAAGGAACCATAGTTTAAGTCTTTCTTCATAACTATGTCACTAGGAAGAATTTCACCTACCCTTTTGGAACCTCGCTTTTTCTCTTCTTCAAAATGGGAACAATCCTGCCTGCATTCCTTCTCTTGCTGGATTATTTTTTGCAAAGTATTTTGCAAATGTGATGTACAATAAAGACTGGATTTGTGGTTAACTATGAGAACTCTTCCCAGTGACATGCCAAGCTTAGATACTAAGAACTCAATCTCAACTATCCCAGGATAACATGGATTTGAGAAAGTCATATAATTTCTTTGTAAGTATTTTTACTGATCCCATTGCACAGATGAGGAAAGACTAACAGGGAATTTGAATGCTATTGGCAGTGATGAAGCATATGATAATTCTAAGTGACTTAAATGATATTATATTGCTATTAGTTACGTGTGGTTGACTCACTGAACAAGCACCTTAAAATGATTAACTGAGAGATATGATAGATGCCTGTCCTGAAGAATTGTCATCTGGAAATGGCCATGCTATTTCCCCCACAGATGTCCTCCCAGATGTACCATATCTCATTAATTCAACTCTCCCATCGTCATTTACTGAACCTTACATGTAAGAATTTGTCTTCCCACTTCTTATAAAAAGCTTTTTGCCATGCCTAGAACTATTTTGCATCTTCTCTGTGGTTCTAAGGAATGATGCTATGTTTCAGAAACAGGAATGCTAAATCATATTTGTTAGAGACCCTAAACTTCAGAGTAACACTCTCTTGGTGATGAAATATACCTTAAATTCATAGGATACCCAATCCTCTTAGATGGTTAGTCTATTAAAAGTCTCTCTCTCTCTCTCTCTCTCTCTCTCTCTCTCTCTCTCTCTCTCTCCCCACACACACACACACACACAGAATAGACAACCAATATGATTTAGCACAGCCTTTCTATTTTATTTAATCCCCTTTGTAACTAGTGAATCACCTACAGAAAGCAGAAAATATCTTGACTCATATACAGTTAAGACATTTTCTACAGGTCATCATTAATGCATATGTCTGGAGTATTTACACAACATATGATGTTGTACTAAGTGCTGGAGATGCAAAGTTGTATATGGATTTAATCATGAGCTCTGTGTAGATGATTCCCAGACTTACTTTTCCAGTCTTTATCCCTCTCTTGTATTTCTAGACTTAAATCACCAACTGTCTATTGCATTTTAAAAACCAGAAATCTCAGAAACATGTCAAATTCAACATGCCCCAAACAGAACACATCTTTTCCTCCAAATCTAACCTTCCTATCCAGGAAGTTCAGGAAAACCTGAGTTCAAACCTTGCCGAAGACACTCATCAGCTGTGTATATGATCAAGTCACAACTTCTCTGGTCTACAGTTCTCTCATCTGAAGAATGAGAGGGTGGAAATTGATTATTTCTGGGGTCCCTTCCATCTCTAAATCCATGAAACTGTGATATTGCAGGACCTTTTTCTTTTATTTTTCTCATATTCATTGCTATTTCACTTAAAGGGAACTATCATTCTTCTATTCATCTTTAATTTCTCACTCTTCACTATCCCACAACTCCAGTCAGTTGCTAAATCTTACTGATTCTGTATATACAGCTTCCCTTCAATCTGTCACCTTCTCTGTATTGAAATGGTCATCACCCTAGTTTAAGTTTCTTTACTGGACCATCACAATAGCCTTCTAACTGATCTTACTTCCAATCTTCAACACCAAGCACAGTGACTAGCATATAATCAATGCTTGATAAATGACTGTGGATTGATTACTATCATGCCTCTCTGTCAGACTTGTGATTTGTTTCCTGAATTTATTGAATCCCTTTTTTTCTATTGAGGTAGTTTATAACATATTTCATGGACAAAATAATTTTTCTTTCTCCCTATATTGATCCTCAAACAAATTGTCCCTCTCTCTTCCTCTTATATACATATATATAATATGCACATTATATGTTATAATATGTATCATATTAAAATATACACATGTATTTATACATATATTTGTATACACACATACATACATACATCCCCTATCACCTTAAGTCAGTTAACACACATTGACATTTATTAAGTGCTTACTATGTGCACTGGAAAAACAAATACAAGCAAAAAAGACAGTCCCTAAATTCAAGGAGCTTACGTTCTAATGGGTGAAAGACAATATATAAAAGAAAGATGGAAGAGTAGGTGTAGATGATGGAGGGAGGAGGAAGGCACCTAGCATGGAATGTTTGAGAGAATTCCAAGTAGCAGCCTGGTGAAAGATGAAGAAATGACTGGTCTGACAAGTCCTTCTTAAATGGGGGTTCTGAGAAGAGCCATCCAGTCAGAGGGAGAAGCCACAGGGGTGGGGAGAATGTTTCTAAGGTGTGAGTTCCAGGGCTGAAGTGATTGATCTTCCAGGATGAAGAGGTTTCTGGACCATGGTGTAGAAGTCTGGAGTGCAGCCCAGGTAGTTAGTCTATTTATTTTAAATATGGTATACCCACCCAGAGTCATATTCTAACTATAGTTTCATCCCACCAAGTTTGTCAGTCAGGTCAAATTTGCCTTTTAACATTAGCACTATTAATTCATCTTGTTTTGTAGATAGAACAGAATTCTTCACTTATTTTTTTTTCTGTCAACAATTGAATTCATGTTTGTAGACAGCCTAAAATGATGTGATTCATGGCCTCTTCTGATCTCTTCTGTCATTCTTCACAATCACTGCAAAAGTAGAAGGAGGGCAGACAGAGGGTCATTGTCTATATTTTCAGTTTAATGGGTCTCCACATCCAAAGAAAGAATGCATCACCCTATTGGGCATCATTCTGGTTATTGTCTGCTTTTTGCTTAGCTTCGTTCATCATTGAGCAGTGGTTAGAGACTATACTCCAAGGTTTTTCAGCATGAAAGGACCTTCCAGTGCTTGCACCCAACTGACTGGGTCTCTGAGAACCTAGGATCATCTCTATGCTATGAGAAGGGGATAGGAGTAGGCCTTTATTGAAGGGAGCATAAGCATAAAACAGGTAAATAATAACATAACAGAGAATATGCTAAGTGATGCGGACAAAAGTGCTTATAGGAATACAGGAGAGAAATTATTAAAAACTGGGCTTTGAAATAATGGGAGAATGTCAAGGAGAGAAAAAAAAAGAAGGGTAGTATTCTAGGCATAAGACTGGCAGCAAAAAAGTTTGAGGTGGAAATGCACAAAGGACAGATTACACCGTAGAAGAGTCACTCAATTCACGCAATAATTATTCATGCATGCAATAATGGTGGCCTACGTTTTGATAGTGCTTTACAAAGCACCTTCCCTTTGATAGCCTTCTGTGATAAGTGGCACAAATATGATTACTCCCATTTCACAGATGGGAAAAACTGAAGCTCAGAGAGGTTGTGACTTGCCCATAGTCACAAAGCTAGGAGATACTGATGATTTTAAATATGCTTCCAGTCTCTGACTTGACATTCAGTTTCCATTCTGCCACATCATGCTGCCTTCTTACAATGCTAAGATTAAACTTTAAGGAAGTGGGTCTTAGCTGCCACTAGTAGTAAGCTTCAGCCAGGCTCTGAGCTTTTCTTCATGGAAGAAAAAGGAGTTTCCATTGTTTTCCCCCAGCTTTATCTCCTGGTACATAGGTTGAACAAGCTGTTGAAGCTAAATAGGAAATGTTCTTTGCAGTCCTAAAGTAACCAGTCAGGTAGATAACACCCAGATAAGGTGCCTTGCACCTTTCACCAGGCCAGGCACATTAGTCACTGTTATTTGGCAGTAAAAACCTTCAATGCACCAAGTACTTTAAAAAAGAACCTTTGGAATTCCTTTTCCTTTTTTTTTCTTTTTCTTTCACGAGCATTAGGAGGAAGAAAGGGAGTTTACTTAAGAGGAAACATTCTTTTCCATGCACTCTGGTGGCCGGCGATTTGGGCCTATAAAGCTTGCTCCAATGACAACCCTCCCCATAGTTTTAAAAAATCACTTCTGACCTGGGTTACTTAGTCCAGGAAGCTACTGTAGATGTATTTGAATGAAGCCAGCTGTATTACTTTGATGTATTGATCCAGACAATATATTATAGAGTCTGGGGGACAATACTCTGAATATATTCAGTGCTTTTCAAATAAAGGTTTATTTTATTGCTACTTTTATGAAATGCTTTCAGACGTTGTAGCTCAGGGATGGAGCTTACCAGTGCCTAATAGAACATGGTCTCCTCATCTCCGATTCTGTCATTTTATTAATTATGACTTTGGAAATGTGACTACTGTTTTCCATTCCTATCATGTCCAGCGATCTGAATTTAAAAATTCAATGACAGTTCCAATGTGCCCTAATTTCCATTTAAAAAATCCTTTAAAAAATACACTAACTCCTATCTATGTGAACAAAGGCCCAATATTGCCTTGCCTCAATGCTTGTCTTTGTGATTGGCCCTTACTTTTCTCCCCCCTGAGCATTCTTTTATTGTACTGACACAATTCATTATTTTAACCTCATCATCACTCCTCTGGGCTCAGATCCACTGCCCCTCCTAGTATCCTGGGGATTATGGTGTGTGGTAATCGTGCATGTGTTTGTACATTTGTGTATGTGGTGATTGTGTGTGCGTGTTTGTCAGAGTAAGAGCAGGAGGTGGACACACTTGAGTATTTCACCCGGGCAGGGTGGCCACATGGAAAGCTCAGCTTCCTCTGGCTAGGGAGAGAAAAACTGCTCATCTTTCTGATTCCAAGGTCCAAGTGCCAAATGGGCTTGCCTTGGTGAAGCTAAACAAAGAACACCAATGTTTTTCTTGAGCAAGCTATATGAGCAATTTCTTGAATGGTGTGCCATTGGTAATATCCCAAAGAAGGAATGGCAGACAGTTGTACTTTCCAGGGTGCCTAAAAGAAATCTGGACCACCAAAGTGTGAAGAGTATGGAAGCCCTGGTAGTAGTGAGCCAAGAAAGAAAAGAAGGGAAAGCAGAACGGGGAGAGGGGGTAATAATCAGAGACAAAAATGTGGCTTATGCTGCAATGGAAAAGTCAAACTTTGGACACATATAAAATTTGTTTCCTGCCTCATTAACAGTGCCACCTAATTTGGTCAAATCCTACATTACAGCTGAATCTTCAGAAAGGGAATCAAATGCAAGTTCAATTGGCAGAAACTTAATTAGGACTTTCTTGAGCTGGCTTTAAATACCCTCCTCAAAGGATTACCTTATGACTTTCCTCACCACTATGATCTGCTCCAATTCCAAATGCTACTTTGGGTAAAATCATACAGTTTCATTCAATCCCTGCATGAAGCATAAACTACTGCTTTCCTATCCCTAAGGAGTGATCAATCTGCTGGAACACCTCCAATAATAGGGAGAGTATTCTCTCCTGAAGCTGCCCATTCCATTTGGGGATGCTGCTAATCATTGGGGAATTTGTCTTCACTTTGAGTTGAAATCTGTTTCCTTGTAATTTCCATTATTGTTCGGCCTCCTGGGGCCAAGCAGAGTAAGACCAATTCTACCTTCGTATAACAAACCTGTCCCTAGTTTCTTCATTGGATCGTTATCTAACATGATTTCCACATTACAAAAAAAATTCCTTCTCAAAAATGTTCAGAAATTTACATGACATTCCAGATGGAGTCTGACAGAGACAATACCCTGCTACCTTCCCTTTCTGTAGACATTATATTTTTTATGAATGTTCCTGAAGTCCACATTTTGCTCTTTTGGCTTATTTCACATTGTTGCCTCCCATCACTGAGGCTCCAAATCTTTTTCTTTTTTTTAACTGTCTAGTCATGTCTCCTTTTTTTTGGATTTATTTATTCATTTATTTATTTATTTATTTTTAATGCTTTATTAACTTCTGATTTACATCATTCGTTTCCACCAGATTTTGAGTTACAAATTTTCTCCCCATTTTTCCCCTACCCACCGCCCCAAAATACCAGTCCCACAGGATATAACCTCCGCCAATCTGCTCTCTCCCATATTTTCTCCCATACCCCTTTCGACTTTTCCAGTGGGTCTCTATGCCCCAGTGCCTGTATATCTTATTTCCCAATTACATGTAAGATGGTATTAATAATAGTATATATATATGCATATATATATACACACACACACATATATATATATTTGAATATTTGATTTTAAAACTTTCAATTCCAGATTCATTCCCTTCCTTCCTTGTCACCCACTCTTACTGGGAAGATAAGCAGTTCCGTATAGGTTGTACATGTGCGGCTAATGCAAAACAATAACATAGTAAATATATTGTAAAAGACTGACTATATTTCCCTCCCTCCTATCCCACCTCCCACTTGTTCTATTCTCTACTTTGATATCTTCCCTTTTCAAAAGTGGGTATTTCCAACTTCCTTCCCCCCTAGCCTGCCCTCCCTTCCATCATCCCCCCTCTCATCCCTCCCCCCCCCACTCTCCTGGAGGGTGAGATCCCCTATTTAGAGTGTATTTCATGCCCTCCTCAAGTTAAATTCAATGGGAATAAGGTTGCCCCATTCCCTTTTGCCTTCCTATTCTTCCCCTCCATTGTAACCATTTTCACTTGCCTCTTCTGTATGATATAGTTTACCCCATTCTGTCTCTCCCCATCTCCTCTCAATATATTCCTCTCTCACCTCTTAATTTCACCTTTTAAATATCATCCCTTCCTGTTAAATTGGTCCTGTGCCCTCTATCTATGTATACCTGTAAACATATATACACACATTCACATATGTATTCATATGCCCATATACACTCATATAAAGACATATATACATACATATATATGTATATATATATATATATATATATAATCCCTTCAACTACTGAGAAAAGTTTCATAAGTTACAATTATTGTTTTTCCATGTAGGAATGTTAATAGTTCAACTTTGATAAGTTCCTTATGACTTCTTTTCTGAAACTGTTTACCTTCTCATGCATCTCTTGCTCCTTGTATCTGAATGTCAAATTTTCTATTCAACTCTAGTTTTTTCAGCAAGAATACTTGAAAGTCCTCCGTTCCACTGAATGACCATATTTTCTCCTGAAACATGATACTCAGTTTTGCTGGGTAGGTGACTCTTGGTTTTAATCCCAGCTCCTTTGCCCTCCAGAAGATCATATTCTAAGGCCTTCGATCCCTCAGTGTAGAAGCTGCCAGATCCTGGGTTATCCTGATTGTGTTTCCACAATATTCAAATTGTTTCTTCCTGGCTGCTTATAATATTCTCTCCTTAATCTGGGAATTCTGGAACCTGGCTATAATATTCCTAGGAATTTTCTTTTTGTGATCTTTTTCAGGAAGTGATCGGTGGATTCTTTCAACCTCTCTTTTGCCCTCTGGTACTAAAACATCAGGGCAGTTTTCTTTGAGAACTTCCTGGAGGATGATGTCTAGGTTCTTACTTTGATCATGGCTTTCAGGTAGTCCAATAATTTTTAAATTATTTCTCCTGGATCTATTTTCCAGGTCAGTGTTTTTTCCCATGAGATATTTCACATTGCCTTCTATTCTTTCATTTGTTTGTTTCTGTTTAACAGCATCTTGATTTCTCCTAAAGTCATTAGCTTCCATTTGCTCCAATCTAATTCTGAAGCAATGATTCTCCTCATTGAGCTTTTGAGATTCTTTTTCCATCTGGCAAATTTGACTTTTTAAGGCATTCTTCTTCTCATTGCCTTTTTGAGCCTCCTTTGCCATTTGAGTCAGTCTGTTTTTTAAGGTATTAATTTCCTCAGTCAGGCTGTTGACTCTCATTTCGTAGTTTTCTTGCATCGTTCTCATTTCTCTTCCCAATTTTTCCTCCACTTCTCTTATCTGCTTCTTAAGGTCCTCTATGGCCTATAACCAGCTTGTATTTTCCTTTGAAGCTTTTGGTGCAGGAGTTCTGACTTCACTGTTTTCCTCCCGTTCCATGCTTTGCTCCTTCTTGTCCCCAAAATAGGAGTGTAATGTTGGAATCTTCTGTCTGCTTTGTTTCCTTTGCCTGCTCATTTTGCCACTCAATTACTTGACTTTTGGGTTTTTTGCCACAGTAGGACTCTGCCACCAGACAGGGGAGCTTCTGTCCCAAACTCTGGGGTTTTCTCAGTTGCCAGAAGTTTTAGATGGGTGCCCTCTCTGAGGTCTCCACACACTCTGGCAAGCTCGACACACACCCCAGGACCTCCACCCTAGACCGCAATCCAGATCCAAGCAGGTTAAAGCAAGAGCGATGACCCCTCAGACTGGTGCTTGGTCCGCCTACACTCAGCAGGCCAGGAGCTGAAGCTGCCCCGTGGCACTAGCTGGCTGTGCCAGTGTCTCAGGGGCTTCTTGCCCCAGGGGTAAAAGCCAGGCACTCCCACTTACTGGTCCCAAAGTCCAGACTGCACTGACCTCTCACTTTGTCCTTCGCATCTATTTGTTGATAAATCTGGAAATGGCCACAGCTGCTGCTGATCTGGAGTCCCTCTGGCTGGCCAGCGGCTGGTCAGGCCCACTCTGGGGCTAAAGCCTCTGCCGGGGGGCTGTGCTCACCTCCCAGAGCTCTGCACTGGCTGCTTCCTGCTGGCCTGCCGGGCTGTCCTCAGCGGGAGGTTAGCTTCTCTGTGTCATTTTGTGGGTTCTGCAGCTCCAAAGTTTTTTTAGAGTCCCATTTTTACATGGATTGGGGAGGATGGAAGCTGGAGCCACAGGAAGGTCGTGCTTCTACTCCGTCATCTTGGCTCCACCCCCCATAGTCATGTCTCTTTCATCCTCCATTTATGAAGTTTTGTACACATGTATAGGACTTTACATTTCCTTCAATAGTTCAAGGAATCTGTGAGTTCATCAATGGGGTATTCCCTCCAATGATGCAGATTGCAACTCCTCTATGGCCTCTCATCCTTGGTGACTCTAGTTCTTTTCCTCCTACAAATCTTTAATAGGGGATCCACCCCAAGTGCTAGATACCTTCCTCTTGACATTGCATAGATGCCAATGGCGTATATTGACCATCTGTCAGTTACTCTTTTTCTCAACATACCACCTTTTCCCACTCATACTTCCCACTCTTATGAAATATTTTATTTTGCTTACCTTGGCATCTTGGTGGCATAAGGGATAGAGCACTGAACTTGCAGTCCACAAGACTTGAGTGCAAATCCTGCCTCAGACACTTAATAGCTGTGTGATTCTTAGGAAGTCATTACATTTCTCTCAGTCTCAGTTTTGTCTCCCAGAAAATGGGGATAATAACAACACCCTACTTAATAGGGTCATTGTGAGGATAAAATGAGATAATATGTGTAAATACTATAGAAAAGTTATCTATTATTATTTCAACATTCTTTCTTGGTAATGTGTTATAGATTGCTCATGCGTTCCATGTATACTCTCTATTACCCTTTGGGTTACTTTCAACCTTAATTCTTTGTCTATTATCATATTCCACTTATGCCTATTTGATTTAATATAATTAAGAATGGGCAATAGTTTCACAGTATTCTGCCCCAGTCAGACCTCACAACTGTAGGATTGTATTCAATTCTAGGCACCCCATTTTAGGAAGGACATGGAAAAACTGAAGCTATGATGTGGGACATATGATGTGGGACCTGGAGTTCATGCAACATAAGAATGACTGAAGGATTTAGTCATGTTTAGCCTGGGACAAAAGTAGACTTGGTCAAGGACTAGGTAAGGGATAAGGAAGGAAATAACATGATAGCTCTCTTCAAGTAGTGAAAGGCTATCTCACAGAAGAGGGATTCAACTTTTTTTGACTTGGTCTCAAAAGGTAGAACCAGGAGTGCAACTAGGATTGAAATACCAACATAATTAATTTAGCTTTTTTTTTTTTTGAGAGCAATTGGGGTTGTGACTTGCCCAAGGTCACATGGCTAGTTAAGTGTTAAGTGACTGAGGCTGGATTTGAATTCAGGTCCTTCTGTCTTTAGGGCTGATGCTCTATTCACTTAGCCACCTATCTACCCCAAAACTATGTTTCTTTTTTTGTTGTTGTTTTCCTTTTTTTTTTTTTTGGAGGGCAAATAAGGTTGTTACTTGCCCAAAGTCACATGGCTAGTAATTGTGTCAAGCATCTGAGGCTGGATTTGAACTCAGGTCCTCCTGACTCCAGGGCTGCTGCTAGCCACCCCAAAGAAAAGGCTTTGACAATATCATTTTTTTTTTTGCTTTTTGGAGGGGGGAAGGCAGGGCAATTGGGGTTAAGTGACTTCCCAAGGTCACATGGCTAGTAAGTGTTAAGTGTCTGAGGCTAGATTTGAACTCAGATCCTCCTGATTCCAGGGCCGGTGCTCTATCCACTGCGCCGCCTAATTTAGACTTGATATATGACAAAATCTGTGACAGCTATCCAAAAGGAGAGTGGCCTGTAAGCTAGGAATTCCTTTTCATTGGCTAAAGTGAGAACTGAATGACCACCGTTTGGGAATTTTGTGTTGTGGATTCCAATTCAGGTAAAGTTTAGACAAGATGACTTCTGAGACTCATTGCTGAGATTGGAAACTCTAAGATTCTGAATCACCTTGTTTGATATGACCCACCCTTCCAGGATTTTGAGATCTTTTTCATCCTGATTCTGTTACCCAACAAATTTAGGGAGCATGCCATCTATACCTTAATCAGAGTCCAAAAGCAACTGAGGCATGGCATGGCAGAGGAGTGGTGTGAGGGGGAGACCTGGACACAAGAGAAAGGATCCCCCTGAAATTTTATCATGTCCAAAAATCACTAGCAGCAATCTTCGACCCTACTCCACAAAAAAGCTAGCATCACAAACAAAACCAAATATCTATTAATCATTTATTAAGTATGTTCCAGGCACTGTGCTAAGAGTTTTATAAATATTATCTTATTATTTAATCCTCATGACAACCCTGGGAGGTATATACTTTTATGATCCCCATTATACAGTTGAGGAAACTGAGGCAAACAGAGGTTATGTAACTAGCTCAGGGTCACACTATTAGTAAGGGTATATTTAAGACTGAATTTCAACTCAAGGCTTCCTGATTCCAGGCCCTATGCTGCGTCTACTGTGCCATCTAACTGCCTCAAAGAGAAATAGAATGTAAACATTTAGCACACATCTTTACCACATAGATAAATCAGATACAGTATCCTAGTTAAATAAGTTGAGCTGATTCAATGAGATTTATTTCTATAAATATAACCTTGATGTTTTAGTCTCAGTGGCACATTGAAACACTTTAATAAGGTGCATCTGAACCTTTCTTCTCAGTATTTCATTATGGTTTTGTCAGCTCTCACAGTCCAATTAGTTTTCTTCTGTTCCTTGGCCATGGACCTCATCCCTAACCCTGGCAGCAAATGTGTGCTATTGGTCCCGGGGGGCTACATGAGAGAGTGGTAGGATCAGCCTAAATCTCTCCAGCTTACTCACTGATTGAGGACACAAGATACAGACATATAGAAATATAACTAATGATTCCATGTCATTCCACTCCTTTTAGATCTGCTGATCTGCTGAATTCCAAACTGTATAGTTAGTCTTTTAAAAAATTTCTTAGTGAAGTTTTAAGGTCAGTCCTTTAGGCCAGTCTATATTTGGGAGGCATCATTATAATAGAAAAGATTCTGGATGTGGAGTCAGAGTGCTTTGGTTTAAATTCCTGTCTTTGCCACTTTTTGTCTGTGTGACCTTGAATGAATCACTTAATCTCTCTTAGGCTCAACTTCTTCATCTATAAAGTGACATGTTTGGACCAAATGCCCTCTAAGCTGCCTACAATCTCTAAACCATCAGAACAAGTTATGGTCTTCAGAGCTTCTCCATGCCATTGAAGACTGGGGAGTTTTTCTTATTAGACCTCCAGGTATGCTTTAGCATAACTGCTAGTTCCTACATCTTTCTTTATAGAAGGAAACCACAGCAGTAGGAGTACTCAGCTTCCAAGCATTCTAGTTTCTGCCAAATGTCGCTGGCATAGTAGGAGAGAACACATTACCAGGCCCTAACTTTCAATAAAAGGAATGATATGATAAGTGACAAATATATTGCCAAGATAACGAGAAATATGGGAGCTGGGAATAAACCAGGGATATTACCCATTCAAGCTTTATGTTTAATTTGACCTTTTTTTAATATCCAGAAAAGTGATCTAGCTTCTCCTTAGACTATAGAGCCTAGAGCTTTAAGAAACTGACTTGCTGAGGAGAAAAACTAATTCCCTGGCTGCCATTATCGATGTGGAATTTTGTGGTCAAATTTGCTGTTGTTCATTTAAAATTTTTTTCTGCTGTCTTGAAGCCAACTCAAGGTGAAATTTTATGGAGGGCATCAGCCTTCCTGCCCTTGGCCAGGGGACAGGAGTGGCATTAGTCAGCCAAGGCCTCCTGAAATGGATGGCAATTTAGACACAAGTAGGAAATGAAGCAGACCCCATCATGATCATTTCAGGGCCATAGGTATTGATTTACATTTTCGCGTGCCCCCACTCACAAAGAAGCAATTACCCCATTAGAAAGAGGCCCTCTCAAAGTCATTTCAATAAAGCTGGCCTATGTACAGACCATGTACAACAGTTCCTTTCTTCACTAACTTCAAAGGGTATCTAAAATATTGTAGAAGATGGTGCATCTGGGGAGCAGGGGGAAAAAACATCTAGGAATTCATATAACATTTTCCAAATTAAAGAAAAATGTGTATTTGAAAAACATGTATTCATTCTACTAACTACTGACTGGTCTTTCTGTGGGGGTTCCCCATGAGCTACCAAAGGCTCTTGACAATGACCAATGTTCCATTTAATTCACCAAGCATTTATGAACCATCAATTACGTACCATGAAGGCAGGTAAGTGGCATAGTGGTGAGAGTGCTGACCTTTGAGGCAAAAAAGGGTAAGTTCAAATTCTTCCTCAACACTGATTAGTTGTGTAACTGTGGGCAAACCACAGAGTCTGAGCCTCAATTTTCTCTTCTGTAAAATAGGGATATGAATAACACCCATTTCACAAGGTTGTTGTGAAGGTCCAATGAGCTAGCATATATTAAATACTGTGTTGTCATCCTCGTCCTCATCACTTTATTATCATTATTATTTTCAGGTGCTGTACTAGGTGCTAGGGATAGTTAGACAATAATAATTCTTGCCCATAAGGAGTTCATATTCTACTGAGAGATTATGTATATATAGATAATTGAATGCAAAAGTGTCATTTCCAGAAAGCCCTAATAATTATTCAGATCAGAAAACGTGTCTGCATTAGGAAGTGGCATCTGAACTGTGCTTATAAGAAAATAGAGGATTTTATGAAACAAGTGTGAGATAGCTGTGCATTTTGGAAATGGGGGATGTCCTGGCCACCTATGCAAACTTGGGAAGGCACAAGATGAAATTTTGGGCAAAGGAAACAAATAGTCAGTCAGTTTGACCAGAATGGAGAATTAGTAAAGGGGATTAATAGTAAATAAGATTAGAAATATAGGTGGGAGGCACACTGTGGAGAGGTTAAGTAAAAATTCTTGCTGTCCTTACTGGCTCAACATTTTTTGAAGACCAGGCGTCAGTCAGTACAGCCCCATTCCAATGAGGTGTATCTTCTACTTCTTGTAAGAATGTTTCCCCCAGACAGCATTTTATGCCAACACTTGGTTTAATTGTTTCCCTAACAAACAGACAAAATGTTATTATTTCTGAAGAAAGTGTAAGATTATCGGGATTTCCCAGTGGAAATCTGAGAAGCCTTGCTTAATTGACACCAGCAAAACACTTGGCACAGGGGATTAGCAGCCTCAGCTAAGTGAATTAAAATTTCCTCTTTATAGTTGAAAGTTTTCCTTTGGTGAATAATCCACATCATGGGCCAAGCTGGAATCTAGAATTTCAGAGTGAGGGCACCCTATTATCTTCTGTTGGATGCCATTTTTCTTTTTGGAAGTGATTAATTGTGCAGTAGAATTTTAATGTTTATTACAACAACAATAAAACCCCCACAGAGGTGGGTTTTCTAATAGAGTGATTCTGTTTGGTGAGGAAATTAAAACAGAATTTGAAATCTTTCGAGCTGTTTGGACACTTGACATATAGGGAATTTTAGGGAGTGGGTCATAATAATGTTAATTAAATAGAAGTTATGGTCAGTTAGACAAAGAAATGGAGACAGATAATCAAAGGCAGAAGCAAAATCAGTAGTTGTCCGTTTCCGCTCATTGATCTGTTTTGGGGCATTCTGTGCACAAGGAGCAAGGTCCCAATCTCGAATCTGGCGTTAATCCTGTGACTTTGGTTGAGCTATTTTACTTCTCTTGGCTATAGTTTCCATATATATGCATGCCTGCATATATATATATATATATATATATATATATATATATATATATATACACATACACATTTACACACACCTGCGTGTGCGCGTGCACCCACACACACACACACACACACACACACACACATACACATAAAATCGATTGATCCAGGGGTATTTGGATCCTCTGAGAAAGGAAACTTGTTTCCTCTTCTCCTCCCCTCCCTTCCCCTCCCTTCCTTTCCTTTCCTCTCCTCTTCTCTCTTCTCAACCTTTGCAGGAACCAAGAGAGATGAAACCTATGAGATTTTTTTAAATGGTACTTTGTCAAATTGTATAATAAATGATTTTGGAGGGAGTGTAATCTCTAGGATTGCCAGCTAAGGTACATACACCTGAATTTTGGATTATCTGCATGGACTTCACTGAGACTTTTTTTTTCCCTTTTGAAGGGCAATTGGGATTAAGTAACTTGCCCAAGGTCACACGGCTAGTGTGTGTGTGTGTGTGTGTGTGTGTGTGTGTGTGTGTGTGTGTGTGTGTGTTAAGTGTCTGAGGCCGGAACCAAACTCAGGTCCTCCTGACTCCAGGGCCATCGCTTTACTTACTGTGCCACCTAGCTGCCCCTCACTGAGACTTTTTGATAATGAAGTTCTTTATCTGGTGTCCATAGACCCAGAGACTGTGAATAGATTTCAGGGATCTTGGATGGGCAAAAAGTTGCATCTTTCTCTTCATTAGCCTTTGATTGCTTTTATAATCTTATGTATTTATTTTAAATATTTAAAAAAATTCTGAGAAGTCCATAGACTTTATTAGACAGTCAAAGATGTCCATGTCATATGCACGTGTACACAGATACACAGACACACACGCTCGGGCGCGCACACACAGAAGGTTAGGAATCCCTGCTTTAGCATAAGGAACAGTTACAACAAAAGTTACAACAAAAAAATGATGCTTGAATGCCTCAGACCACTAAAGAGCTATAATAATCCGAATTGTAGACCAATTTTCCAAAAGCACCTCAATTTATTTTCAGGACATCAATTGTTTAACTAAAAAGTTTTGTGGAAGAATGAGGAAGAGCTTGTTCAGGACACCCACAATCTACTGTTCTTCCCAAGCAAGTTCAGGTAATCATAGAAGGGCAAGGAATAGAGAAAGACAGAATTGTTTCACACTCTTTTACTTTTTTATAAGTAAAATTCTTTGGATCAAACTTAATAGAATTAGAGGGCAGCCTTCTTTCCTTCCTTCCTTCCTTCCTTCCTTCCTTCCTTCCTTCTTTCCTTCCTTCCTTCCTTCTTGCCTTTCCTTGCTTTTTCTTTCCTTCTTCCTCTCCCTCTCTGTCCACATAGGGTATCATACCTGTAGGTGCTCTGCTAAAGAAATGTAAATCCTGATCCCTAAAATCTCGAAGGACATCCTGGGATTCATGGGCTAGATTTCTTTCTTAAGGATCTTGCCTAAACCCAAATCACTCTGGCTCTCAGGTCCCAGTCCAAGCCCTACTTGCTTATTGTTTGGGCCCTGATGGCTGAGTGAATGCAAAGAGCAGCTGTTTCTGTTTTGGCCAGAAACCCTGAGGGTCTTCCCCTCCTAGACTGATGTTGGCTTTTTTTGTTGTTGTTGGTTTTTTGACTAGGTAAAATTCTATAATTTGCCTTCTTGCTTACCTAGCCTTAATCACTGAATGGGTATTACCTTAGTCAAGTTCTTGAGACCATTAAAGACCTGAGATGAAAGAGGTCAAGGTCTCCCATTGCTTCCAGGGCCAACTCCAGTCAACCTGACTTCTATCTTGCCGCTGGACCCAGTTGGCTCCAGCAGAGAAAGTGAGACTGGTGACTTTGCACAGTTCTTCCTTACTTAAATCCAACTCTATTGCAAGTCTTTGTATCACCTTCCTCATGACAGTCTTCTTCAAGAATGAAGGACAAACAACAAGACTCCTCAGAAGGTATTGTGTTTTCTTTAAGCTATGTCTCTTCTGCTCTATATACAATAGGGGAGTAATTGATGTTTCTTAGAACTTTGTCATTGTATTTCCAAGAGAACAAAGTCTCTGGCATAAGTAGAAAGGTAGAAATGGTTGCTATGGGTTCTGATTTTGTTTCCAGAGCAACTAGACTTAAGAATTTGATTTCTAGGACTATCTTACATATGCTTTAGGAAATCCTTGGAAAATTAAATGCAAAGATGTGGCAGAATGGATGCAATCACCAGGGAGTAAGCAATCACCAAATGTAAGACATAGTGTAGATAAGTAAAGCTTCAAGGCTGAGGCTTTTTGGGGGGTAATCTGAACTACCCTTTCCCCATCCTTCCCCCAAGGCCACCATCCTTACCTCCAAGGCCCTGTTGCCTTTAAAATGTATTTTTAGTAAAACCAGTAGAAACAGGAAAAGAAACCCACCTTGATTTTCTGAATAGAACTGGTTTTAATTTCAATCATACATAATTGTATACTCAGCCAAGTGAATTCTATAATTAAATATTTCAATTCAATGAACCCATTTTACTCATTCCCATAAATTGTTTATAGGTCCTAATGTCAGTCTTCTTTGACATCTTGAATAGCCTGGTTTTCTCTCTTAATAACATCATGAAAAAAATGTTCCCTGCCTTTGTGTTCTTATGTAAAAACCCAACCTTCTAAGTAAAACTGATTCCTCTATCCACCCTCATCCTCTCACATCCATTTTAAAGTTAGCCAAAGTACCCATACAGCTTAGACCTGGCATATTCCTTCAATCAAAGTAGCCTAGTTTAAGCCAGTTTAATTTTAAGCTAGTTTAATTCAGCTATATGTATTAAGCTCCAAAATGTTTTAAAACCATAGAGCTAGATAACATGGGGGCATATCAGCACAATTGTGGTAGCTAATTAATAATAATATTTATATCACACTTTAAGCTTTGTAAAGCATTTTTAATTTACTACTTCATCTCATCTTCACAACAACTCTGTGAGTAGATATTATTTTTATCCCCATTTTACAAATGAAGAATGATATTAAGGGTGAAAGAAATTCAGTGACTTGCCTGGGTTCACATAGTAGTAAATGTTTGAGGGGGGATTTTATTTTCAATGAACAAGTATTTATTTTCTCTTCCTCCCCACCCAAAGAGAAACAAAATCATTTTAACAAATGTGCATAGTCGGTTGTGACAACTTCCCAAATTGATGAAGGCCAAAAATTTATATCTTATTTTGAATTTTAAGTACATCACTTCTCTGTCAGTGGGTTGGGACCTTCTTTCATCTTTAGTCCTCTGAAATCAGTTGGTCATTGCCTGGACCAGAATTTTTAGTCTTTAATTAATACAGTGATATTTAAGAGAATTTCTTCCTTTCTCTTCTCATTTATCATGTCATCTTTTATATCTAAGGCATATACCCATTTGGAGACTTTTGTTGGTATATAATGTAAGATGTTGGTCTAAGCCTAATTTTTGTTAGACTGCTTTCCATTTATCCCAGTCATTTTTGTTGAAATAAAAACTTATCCCGTTGACTGGGCCAAAATTGTATTTTAACTTACTAGTTCAGGTCCAATATTCTGTTTAGTAGGTGCCAATAAATTGGTGAAGACTGGGGAGGGGAGGAGGGAATATAATACATGGATATAATGGAATATTATTGTACCTTAATTTGTATATCACAAATTCAGAGAAACAGGGGAAGATGGATTTTAACTGATGCAATGCAAAGCAAACAGAACCAGGCAAAACAACATACAAAATGACTACAATTAGTAAATGAAAATATCATTAAAATAAAATCTCCCACTATGTAATTGTTATGACTAATTTTGACTCTGGCAAAAACTGAGGACAGGAACCTCCCTCCTTTTCTTTAAAAGGTTGTGGGCTATATGTGCAGAATGTTTTATATGCTATCAGACTTGAGTCACTGTGTTTGTTTTGCTTAATTATTCTTCTTTGTTTCAAGGTAGGGCTGAGGGAATATAGTTTGAAATGACTGATACAAACTTACTAATGACATTAAAAAAAAACCCTGAAAATAATGTATAAGAAGATGAAAAAAATGAAAACATATCCCTAACCTCAAAGGAGTTACAATCACCTTGCTACATTTTGTTCTATTGTAATTGTTATGTTCCATCCTAGATTTGACTAGACAATTCTTAAACCAGAATAATGTCCCAAGATCATAAATAGCTAATTGTTTTCACAGTATAGGGAACTGGGCATTAGTAGGAGGAGTGGATATAAGAAACAGTGGGATGGTATGGAACTGAAGTATCATGTGAAAAATAAAGAAAGGATCATTCTGCCAAAAGGGCACTGAAAAAGTCAGATTATCACAAAGGAGTATGCAGATAAGAATGGATCTAGGACTACCTAAATAAGGAGAAGCCAGCATGGAATAATTCAAAGAAGACTCGGGGCTCTCACATGAGTAACAAAAGGTTCCTTTCGTCATATTTTCCACTATAATCTCTCTCTGTCTCTCTCTGTCTCTGTCTGTCTCTGTCTCTGTCTCTGTCTCTCTCTCTCTCTGTCTCTCTCTCTCTCTCTCTCTCTCTCTCTCTCTCTCTCTCTCTCTCTGTCTGTCTCTCTCTCTCTCTTCTTTCCCTCTCTCTCTCCTTTCTCCTTTCATTCTTCCTCTCCTTCCACCCTTCCTTCTTTCTTCCATTTGACATATTTGTGATGTTCTTGTCCTAAATATTCAGATAGATAAAAAACAGTATCCAGACACTGGGTGTGCAAGGTATCACTACCAAGTAATGTGACTGATTTTTTAAAGACATTTAGGAATTGGAGTTAGGAAGGTCTGAGTCTGAATTTTGCTTTAGACACTTACTAAGTTATGTGATCCTGAGCAAATCACTTGATATCTGTGAACTTCAGTTTCCTCATCTGTAAATTAGGCAAAATAACAGACTTTAAACTGCTATCAAATGTGATTTATGATTATTATTATTAGCAGTATTAACAACAAATAACATTATTAATAGTATCAATACCATCATCATTATTAATAGTATTAATAATTAATTGTATTATTATTAATCATAAAAACAACTTATACATTCACATGAGTTGCTCTCTTCAAAATAATGAACTTGGGAGGAAGTGTAACTAATCTAATAAGGCTGCCATTATTCAGAGCACTTCTGAGGGTCCTTTGATATTGTCTTCATTGCTTGAATTTTTTGAAACTATAGGTGCATTGTTTTTAATAGTTTTAATCATGGCAAGTCCACAGGGCTCATTGATTGAGGACTTGATTATTGGAAATAGCTAACAGTAAATTGAGCTATGTCTGAACAATCAAAGTGATGAGATTGGTTACAAAATCCTATTTCTATCATGTTATCCACATCAGAGCCCTTTTCCTCATCCACTTGGCCACCCTTCCTATGTAAATTTGTGCAACAACCTCAAAATTTGTCTCTTTTTCTAGGCTTTCCCCTCCTCACCCAATCCATCTTCCACATAGCTGCCAAAATAATCTTCCTAAAACACATATCTGACCATCTGACCAGATCACTAGAATCTTCAATGACTCCCTGTGACCTCTAAGATAAAACATTCAAATTCCATAGTCTGGCATTTGAAGCCCTCCACAATCTGGCTCCAATCTAACTTTTTAGTAATTCCATATCACTTCTATTTATACCATCTAAGTCCCCATCAAACAGGTCTATTAACTATTCCTCCAGCTCTGCATTCCATCTTCTATCTTTGTGCCTTCACAAAAACTATTCCCACCTAGTCTCTTAATTCCTTTGCCTGCCTCTTAAATAACTTGACTTATATGTGACTCTGATGCTACTTAGGAGGAGTCTCTCCTAGCCCCCACGGTTGTTGGTGTTTTCTACCTCTTCAAATTACCTTCTATTTGCTTATATTACAAATGACATATTCCTAAAAGAATACAGGCCCGAGTACACGGAGCCTGCGTTCTGTCATTGTCTTCTATCTTTGTCTTTGTGTTTACAATGCATGGCATAAACACTTGCACATAGTAGGCACATAATAATCGACTTGACTATGATCGTTTTTAGTACAAAAGCAAAGAATCGACTACAAAATAATGGGATTGGTTTTCAGCCATGATTTGTAAACTGTCTCTCCAAGCTAACTTTAGCTGTTTAAAAAGAGCCAGGTGCTTTCCTCAGATAATGCCTTCAAATGCTCACTAATTGAAAGCATTTTATCTCTTCACTAAAGCCTGGCTATTGCTTTATAACAGCTGTGCTCACAAGTCATTCATTCAGTTGGAAATTCAACTATTTCTTTCATACATCTCATTTCCTCCTCTGAATGGCTCTTTAAAAAAAAAATGGGCTCAAAATGTAGGCCTTGGAGACCAAATTATTTGAGAGGTTCAAAAGGCTCCCATGTCTAGATGTCTCTGCCCTGCTGGCCTTCTATTGTGTCTGAAATTCCTACCATTAGGGATGTAACTCGGTGTGATATAAAGAGCCCATGACTTGACAACAGCAGACCTTCATTCAGGTCTCAGTTTTACTACTTAATAGCTATGAATAATGGACCTGTGAGCCTCAGTTTCCTCGTATGTCAAATGGGGACAAAAATAATGGAGTTGCCTACCTCATAGGGTTTTTAAAAATACTTTGTAAACTTTAAGATGGGATGAAAATAGGAGCTGATGTTGTCTTTTGTTTTCCTTATAATTTTATGTTTTGGAGCTCAAATTATTTGGATGGATTCTTTGCAGCCATCAAATTAGTTGGATATTTACCAGATCTCCTTTCACTTTCTGATGTGTTGACATAGCTTTAATTAGAACATTTACAAAGAAAGATCCCCAGGTTTTCCTGAGCTGAGAGACTGTGTAATTGGCTAAGAATTAGAACCATCTCAAAGATTTGATTACATAATTAATTACTTTTCTTTTCCTCAGGAAGAGGCATAAATATAAGAGGATTTATTGCTTTAAAAAAAATCCCCCCTCTCTAATGATAGTAAGGGTGTTGCCAGACTCCTGGGATACATGAGTTGACTCATTCAAACCAAACACTGAACACATTGTAGAAAACCTGTATGGATGTAAAATCAAACACCATTCCTTTGTTTCAGCAGAACTATTTTCATATTTATGGTTTGGTTTCATTTTCTTGCTTGTAAAATATGCTGGCAAGGCATGGGGCCCACTTGAAATATATAGTGAGGCTGACTAGATTTCCAAGATTTAGAAACAAAATAAAATGTGAGATTGTACAACTACCAAACAAAGAATAAAGAAAACATGAATGTTCTGTTGTATCCTGGTTTTTTTTTTAACATTAGACAAGACAAAGTCTCCTGTCTTTCAGCAGATCTGCTCTATGGTCCACTGTTACTATACAGAGATGAAAAAAAATCAGAAAAAAATGCACAGATTTTAGCTGTGATCAAGGCACTTTAAAGGTATAATATTAATTCATTTATTAAATGTCTAAGTATGGCAAAGCTCAGTACTTTGATAAGCTGTTGGAGGATAGGGACTCTATCTATCTTGGTGTCACCTCCTCCATCCTATCCCCTCCCTTACATGGGGAAGAAGGTGATATTAAAATAGATTAAACAGAGTGTCTATCCTCCAACAGCTCATCTTTTTTTTTTTAAAAAAAACAACGCTTCCATATTTATTGTTATTATTGCTTTTTTTGGAGGGCAGTGGGGGTTAAGTGACTTTCCCAAAGTCATGTGGCTAGTTTTTGTGTTAAGTGTCTGAGGCCGGATTTGAACTCAGATCCTCCTGACTCCATGGCCGGTGCTCTATTCACTGCACCACCTAGCCACCCCAACAGCTCATCTTCTAATAAGGGTGATAAGACATTATAAAACAGATAGACAAAATACAAATATACATATAATGTATGAGCATAATATACAGTGTTATTAGGTCAGATAAGGTAGAGACCCCTTCTAGCTGTGGGGTGGGGGGAAGAGGAGAGACCTCATGGCATTTGCACTTGATACTGAAGTGACAGTCATAGCATTCTGTAGAAACTTAGAGTTGGAAAGAATGTCAATAACCATCCAGTCTAAATTGTTAACTTATCCAGTCAATTGATCAACAAGCATGTATTGAGACCTTACAATGTGCCAGGCATTGTGCTAAGTTCTGAGGATACAAAGAAAACCTCACCACCACCCCCCAAATAGAAAAAAACAAAACAGTTTCTGCTCTCAAGGAGCTCACGTTCTAATAAAGAGGCAACATATACACAACTATGCATACATGGGAAGGCACTGAGAAGGGGCAGGAAGGGGCTTTTACTTGGGAAAGGCTTCTTTGTTTTCTCCACTTAGTAGTATTTTATTTGTTTCCAATTACACATAGTTTTCAACATTTTGAGTTCCATTTTTTTTCTCCCTCCCTCCTCTCACCCATCCCCAAGAGGGCAATCAATATGATATAGGCTATACATGTACAATCATATTAATCATATTTCCACATAAGTCATGTTGTGAAAGAGGAATCAGAACAAAAAGGGAAAACCACAAGAAAGAAAAAATAACAACAAAAGAGAAAATAGTATGCTTCAATCTGTATTCAGACTCCATAGCCCTTTCTCTGAATGTGGATAACATTTTCCATCATGAGTCTTTTGGAATTGTCTTAGATCATTGTATTGCCTAGAAGAGCTAAGTTCATCAAAGTTCATAATTGTACAATGTTGTTGTTACCATGTACAATATTCTTCTGGCTCTGCTCACTTCACTCTGCATCAGTTCATGTAAGTTTTTCCAGGTTTTTTCTGAAATCATCCTGCTTGTTTTTTTCCTTATAGCACAACAATATTACATTACAATCATATACCACAACTTGTTCAGCTTTTCCCTAATTGACAGGCATCTCCTCAATTTCAAATTCTTTGTTACCACAAAAAGAGCTGCTATAAATATTTTTGTACATGTGGTTCCTTTTTGGGAAAGACTTCTTGAAGAAGATAAGAATATAGCTGAGTCTTAAAGAAAATGAGGAAAGACCAGGAAATGGAGGTGATAGAAAAAAAATTCCCAGTATAGGGGATAACCAATGCAAGCACAGAGTCTCAGTCACCTGTCAGTCAGTCAACAAACATTTATGAAGCATTTCCTACGTGCCTGGTATTGTGCTAAGCACTGAGAACACCAAAACAAACAAAAGGAGCTTATATTCTAATAAAGGAAGAAATCACATCAAAGGAAACTGAAAAGGGAAAGAAAGGGAGAGGAAGCATGATAAAGTCTGGATTACAGCCTGGTAATACTTCCCAGGTACACATTCCAGGGCTGCAGTGATCTTCCAGGATAAAGCGTTTTCTAGTGCATGATGGAAGACCTCATATTGTAGCCTGCTGAGCCTGTAAAACATGCCCAACCAGTAAATGGTCCTTCAGCCTTTGTTTAAAGAGTTCTGTTTTGGAGCAGAGGACTCACACTACCTTCTGAGGCAGCCCATTTTGAACTTGAGTCACACTAACTATTGGGAAATTTTTCCTTGTAGGGGGCCAAGCTTTATGGTTTTGAAACTCCCACCCTTTGCTCCCAGCTCTGTCCTATGGGACTAGAGTGAGAGGAATCCCTCTTCTGCATGATGGGTTTCCTAATACTTAAAATCAGGTCTCATGACTTTTGCAAAGTGTTTTCCTTTTGACTGGGTAGGATCAAGGGGAGAGGCTATTTTGGATTCTGAAATAGGAAAAAGAATGCTAAGAAATGTGGAGATGGAAAAACAAAGGGTATACCTGAGGATGGAAATTACTCAGGATATATAGAGTGTAAATATAATATGGACATCAGGAGTGGTATGAAGTAAAACTAGGAAGATAGGCTAGAGCAGATTCATGGAGGATATCAAATGCCAAAAATAAAGCAATTTAGTCTTTATTTAGAATTAAGAAACTTTATGTGATTCCTAATGTGATAACTTCTATGAGAGAACTTCAATATACTTTTTATATGTGGCTTTATTAATCTTCATAACTTTACAGCCTGGTCAGTGATGAGGTGGATACTTGATTTTATTAGGTGAGTACACTGTAATAGGTGCTGCCATTAAACATAAGAGGCCCTGGTTTCAGAAAAAAAAATGGATGCAATCGTCCTTGACTTTTGCCCATTCCATTATGATCATTAGGTGACCCTGGAGGAAAATGGATCACTTTGAACAGGTGATGTGAAGCAGATGTAGCTTCAGCATTAATAGTTGAAAGTATGCATTCAATCAGACAGATCTTCACATTTAAGGCATAGCAAACATGGTGACTGTTTAAAATATGTGAAGTGACATTTTGCATCTGTGAAACACTTGTTTATCTGCCTCATAGTGCTGAACCCAAACAAATGTTTCAAACAAAAGACTGGTATGTAGTTATTACCCAATGACTTACCTATTAAAAATAAGACTCCTAAGATTTCATGAAACAACCAAGTTTTTTAATATCAAAATCTCTGGAGTTCTGTGTTAATCCAGGAAAACACATAATCACATAATTGTTAGAGTTGTGGTTTTAGGATTTAAATCTCAGCATTAACTGTTATTCTCTTCATAATGGTGGTATGTATCCTAATGGGCCTAAAACAGTGTCATGGGTTGGACAGTTGGGCGTGGCCATGTCCCCTTATCTCTATCCAGCAGTAGCTGTATTTGTTACATAGGTTGAGAGTGGGGCATTGGGAACTAAGAGCTGCTATTTCAAAGTGATTATGAATGTTTAATGATAAGGGTTAAAATAGAACTGAGGGGGAGAAGCATCTTCATGCCAATGGACATAGATGGAATGGAAGGTGCAAATGGGTAGCAGATATAGGACAAAGCAAATAGGCAGTCAGGAGCAGAAATTAGGTTGAGAATGAAGCTTGAGGATGAACCAAAGGCCTGGAAAGACAAGGAAAACCCAGCCAAATGAGAGTAGAGCTACTATTTGAATGCAAACTTGCGACTTGAATGCTTGACCATGACATTCTTTTTCTATAGGTCAGTTTGACCTTCTTATATTTAAAAGAGCAGAGCTTGGACTCATGAATCAAAGAAGCCTTGGGTTATAGGCTATCTGTTAAATGCTAACAAAATTTGCAATTTGGTGATTGAAGTTGATTGAGTGAGGAAAATCAAGCTGATCATTTAACATTATGTAGGCTAAATGATTTGACTCATTCTGTGACCACTGTCCTCACCTCATTTCAGTTAGCTCTACTAGCCACATATAAATGGTCTTACAATGACAATGCAGTAATAGTTAAGGCCCACAGTAGATGCCCAAATACTTCCTGATCTGCTATCTTATTTCAGATGCTGACCCCTATCTGGCACACTTAATTCATTGTGTCTCACTAATTGACTGAAGCCAATTAGATGGAGATGACAATCATTTCCTTCTGGCAATTTCCAAGTAGTTTCTGTTTGGTTCTCCTATATCCCCTAGGTCTGCATTTGTGATTTCATCCATGGTAGGAAATCCCTTTACCAGCCCACACTGGGCCACTCATCTGTATCTTTTTTTAAAATTAAATTTAATGTTTATTTTTAGTTTATATCATTCATTTCCACAAGATTTTGAGTTACAAATTTTCTCCCCATCTTTCCCCTACCCACCACCCCAAAATAGTGAACCCACTCTATACCCCCTCCAACTTTCCAGTATGGCATGGTGGATCTCTATGCCCTTGTGCCTGTATATCTTATTTCCCAGTTGCATGTAAAAAATAATAATTTTTTAAACATTTGATTTTAAAACATTGAATTGCAGAATTTTCCCTTCCTCCCTCATCACCCACCCTTACTGGGAAGATAAGAAATTCCATATAGGTTGTACATGTGTAGCTATGCAAAACATTTCCATAGTGGATATATTGTGAAAGACTGACTATATTTCCCTCCATCCTACCCTGCCCCCCACTTGTTCTATTCTCTACTTTGACCCTGTCCCTTTTCAAAAGCGTATGCTTCCAACTTCCCTCCCCCCAAACCTGCCCTCCATTCCATCGTCCTCCCTCTCATCACCTTCCCACCCCCCACTCCTGTAGGGTGAAATACCCTATTTAGTGTGCATGTCTTTCCCTCCTTAAGCCAAATTCAATGAGAATAAGATTGACATTCCCTTTTGTCTTCCTGTTCTTCCCCTCCATTGTAACAGTTTCTCATTGCCTCTTTTATATGAGATAATTTACCCCATTATGTCTCTCCCCATCTCCTCTCATTATATTCCTCTCTTGCCTCTCAATTTCACCTTTTAAGAATCATCCCTTCTTATTCAATTTATCCTGTGCCCTCTGTCTATGTATAGCTATACACATATATACATATACTCACATATGTACTCATAAGCCCATATACCCTCCTATATAGACATATATGTATGTATACATACATACATACATACATATATATGTATATATATATACATATTTATATTCTTCAACTCTTCTCATTCTGAGAAAAGTTTCACAAGTTACAATTGTCATTTTTCCATGTAGGATTGTAAATAGTTCAACTTTGATAAGTTCCTTATGATTTCTTTTCCCTGTTTACATTCTCATGCTTCTCTTGCTTCTTGTATCTGAATGTCAAATTTTCTATTCAACTCTGGTTTTTTTCATCAAGAATGCTTGAAAGTTCTCTATTTCATTGAAATACCATATTTTCCTCTGAAACACGATACTCAGTTTTGCTGGGTAGGTGATTCTTGGTATTAATCCCAGATCCTTTGACCTCTGGAATATCATATTCCAAGCCCTTCGATACCTCAATGTAGAAGCTGCCATATCCTGTGTTATCCTGATTGTGTTTCCACAATATTCAAATTGTTTCTTCTTGGCTGCTTGTAATATTTTCTCCTTGATCTGGGAACTCCGCAACCTGGCTATAATATTCCTAGGAGTTTTCTTTTGGTGATCTTTTTTGAAGAGGTGATTGGTGGATTCTTTCAACCTCTATTTTGCCCTCTGGTTCTAAAACATTGGGGAAATTTTCCTTGAGAATTCCTTGAAGGACAATTTCTAGGTTCTTTTTTTTTTTTTGATCATGGCTTTCAGGTAGTCCAATAATTTTTAAATAATCTCTCCTGGATCTATTTTCCAGGCCAGTGGCTTTTCCAATAAGATATTTCACATTGCCTTTTATTTTTTCATTTGTTTGGATCTGTTTCTGTCACTAGCTTCCATTTGCTCCAATATAATTCTGAAGGAATGATTCTCTTCAGTGAACTTTTTTTTTTAAGCAATTGGGGTTAAGTAACTTGCTCAAGGTTACATGGCCAGTTATTTCTGGGTGTGGTGCTAAGTATCTGAGCCCAGATTTGATCCTCAGGTCATCCCAACACTGGAGCCGGTGCTCTTACTTACTGAGCCACCTGGCTGCCCCTCTTCAGTGAACTTTTGAGATTCTTTTTCCATCTAGCAAATTTGGCTTTTTAAGGCATTCTTCCCCTTATTGGCTTTTTGAGCTTTTTTTTTTTCCATTTGAGTTAGTCTATTTATCAAGGTGTTATTTTCTTCTGTCAGGTTGTTGACTCTCTTTTCCTGATTTTCTTGCATCATTCTCATTTCTCTTCCCAATTTTTCCTCCACTTCCCTTATTTGGTTTTCAAAATCCTTCTTAAGCTCCTCTATAGCCTGTAACCAACTCATATTTTTCTTGGAAGCTTTTGGTGCAGGAATTCTGACTTCATTTTCTTCTTACTGTTCTATGCTTTGATCCTTTTTGTCCCCCCCAAAGGAATCCAAGGTTGGATTTCTGTGCTTGCTTTGCTTCCTTTGCTTGCTCATGTTGCCACTCAATTATTTGACTTTTGAGCTTTTTGCCACAGTAGAACTCTGCTTCCAGAGAGGAGAGCTTTGTCCCAATTGCTGGGGTTTTCTCAGCTGCCTGAGCTGTTAGTTGGGTGCCCTCTCAGAAGCCTCCACTGGCTCTGGCACACTGGTCACACACCCCAGGACCTCCACCCTAGACAGCAATCCAGATCCAAGTAGGTTAAAGCAAGAATGATTAGCCCTCAGACTGGTCACTTGGTCCCCCTACAATCTGCAGGCCAGGAGCTCTGAAGCAGCCACAAGGCAGCAGCCGCTGCACCTCAGCTGCTTCTCCCTGGGGGTAGGGGGGAGTGGCAGAGGCCAGACCACACTCCCAAAACCCCTGTTCCCAAAGTCCACTGACCTCTCACTTTGTCTTTGGCATTTATGGGTTGATAATTCCGGAAACCACCACAGCTGTTTCTGATCTGATGGCTGCCCTGGGGCTAAAATTGCTGGGGCTGGGCTTCGGCTCACAGCTGCTGCAATAGACCCCTCCTGCTGGCCTGCCAGGCTGTCTTCAGTGGGAGTTTTGTTTCTCTCTGTTACTTTGTTTTCTGTAGTCCTAAAGTTTATTTAGAGTCATTTTTATAGGTATGTGAGGTGGTTATGGAGGAAGCATATGGTGTTTTCCTGCTTCTATGCCAACATCTTGGTTCTACCCCCACTCGTCTGTGTCTTAAAGTCCTAGAGACTTACACAGAGCAGTAAGAAGTTAACTCACTCATCCACAGTCATACAGCCAGTACGAATCAGAGACCTGGACTTATTTTTCTAAATTTAATTGCAACTTTCCATCTACTATTCCATGCTTTCTCTCTTCTAGGAACTCATATATTTAATATACCATGAACTCTGCTCTAGGGATTTTTCTGCAACCATGCCCTTCCATGAGGTGATCCATGTGACCAAATCTTTGATTTCTACCCCCAATTCCACAGAAAGGTGAATGTGTTCCTCAAAAGAAGTCTTTGCTTAACGATGCAGAGATGCTAGTAGGATTTGGCAACACAAAATGTATTATTTACCTTATTCTTTTTTTTCTACAAGTGCTAATGACTCCCAAATGGTCCTTACATAAGGGGCAGATATGTCCATAGAGTTCATTGGAAAGGTGATCAGAAAACAAGTAAATGTTTAGGTTTCTATTTAAGTTCAAGGAACATGACAGATGCCTGGGAGGCAATGCTTTGTGACTTCAAGCAGAGGTTAAGCTTAGAGAGGATTTTTTTTCCCTTTTGAACAGTCTTTTTTTGGCTGGTTTTTACTGCTTCCAATATAACACATGAATGCTATTCTCCTCAAAGAACTTATTTCAAAGAAGGCTAGAGATGTCAGTAAAGGCTCGAAATAGGTTGCACTCCTTTGGTTTTCATTTGAAGGCAGGACTCAATTGTAGCCCTTGTTAAAAGTTAAGCTGAGAAATGTCTCCTAGGAGAAATTCAAGCTTTCCTTCCAACCTTAGGCTTGCCAAGAATGGTGATTATCTGAGTGTAATTCAAATCATATGTGCTGTCCCAGTTTTTTATTTTTTTTGCCATACTTGAGATTTTTTTCCTTTTAAATCGAGCAAAATAGTCATCAACTTAAAGACAGACCCCACTTATATAAAGAAACCGTTCTGTGAACTTTATGATGCTTACTGGGGTCAAACTACAGAGCAAGATCACAAAGCTTTCACAGATAAGAGAGGGATGCTTGGTCCATCTAAAAGGGTTTTGGTGATCACCAGTTCTCATATACTGTGATTTATGGAGGAATGAATTTCCAAATATTAAGTTACATTTTGTCACAGCAACACACAAATGAGGCCTTCAGCAGAAGAGCAAATTACTCTCATTCATCTGGCAGAATCCCTTGTACACAAGTTAAGATTCAGCTCATCCTATGTCTGCAGGGTGTCAAACCTGGAGGAAACTCGAAAAATCTAGGCAATTCAATGGATATTTTTAAGTATCCAGATGCTTGGCATCATATAGACCATGTATGCCTGTATCTGACTCTGTTCTCCAGTGTTAGCTCAGATGTTTGGCATCATTTAGACACAATCTTAGACAAAGCTATTGTTCTTTATACTAACATTTCACTATTAATGGTCAGTGGCAAAAAGACTCGGATAGCAGAGACAACAATAAAGAATTGGTATTTTAAACAGTGATCCCGATTAGGAAAGAGATGGAACCAAAAACCCCCAAAAAACTGCATATAGACGTCACAGGGCTGAAAAATTATTTTAGTCTTCTAGTCATCTCTTTTTATTGGTACTGGAATCTTTCCAATGTTTTTAGTCATTCCTACAAATATGTATATAGTATGTTTAATAAATTGTCTTCAGGTGGAAAAAATATTCTGAAAATCCTTTTTCATTATGTGCATAGTCATGGGTGGTTGAGTGGACTTTCCTATTTCTCCTTCCCAGCACTTTATTTCAATATCACCCAGTCTTCCTGGAGTTTGGTACAGTATTGATATTCAATATTCTCCAGCAAGTTGTTCAAGCCAGTGGACCTCTGAAGGCCCAGTGAGCCTTGTTCCTTTATCTTGTTGACACACGTGTTGGTTGGAATGTGTTGCTTCTCAATTTCCCCATGGTATGTTTATAAAGTCCTTCCAATAGCAGGAGAGGAATACAATTTCTAGGAAATGTCTTTTATCCTTCTGGGCAGTACTCAACTTCCACATTTTCACAGTCATTGGTTTACCACAGAATTATTTGAGGTGATGGCTTAATTGGGGTTGAAAAGAAATAGCCTGTCTGCTTTAATAGGCACCTAAGAATTTGATCTATTAGATGGATACACCATTATGATGTAGCCTGATCACCCCCTCCCTTTATCATCAAGGTGCATTATCAATATACCATATAAGATGTTTAGAAGAAAACGAATTCTCATCTAAAGTTTCATGGCAGGACATCTGATCAGATAATCAGTAGGATATGATTCTGGATGTCTCTACTTCTACTCTTATTTAAGAAGTCAGTGTCTTCGCCAATGTAATTTCTTTGTGTTCCATTGCTTTCCCCCACCATGTTTTTGTTCATACTTCTGCCTAGAATGCTTCTCTCTCACCTCCATATCAATGCCTATTAAATTCTTTCCTAGGAAGGCACAGTTTAAAGGTGATCTCCCCTATGAAGCTTTTCTTAATCTCTTCAAATTTCTCTTGAAACCATGGAATTACTTTTACTTCTCATTTGATCTTACATTGTATCTTGTATTATAGTTATTTATATACTTTACATGTCTATTTGACTTATTAGACTGTAAGTTCCATGAAGTCAGGAGACAAGTCTGACTGTTCTTTGTATCTGTTATGTTGACTGGCAGAATATCTTTATATAGTAATTAACAATTGTTGTACAAACATTCACAACAACAATTTATTAAATGTCTTCTATTTGAAGAGCCCAGTGGGGAAAAAATATAAATTTAGAAAAGCAGTTTCTTCTACAAGAATAAAGATTTGAATTCAGGGGGTGCGTGTCTCAATCTTAGCTCTTCCACTTACTCCCTGGTTGACTTAGGGCAAGTTTCTTTACTCATAATATAAGGGAATTAGATCATGACATCTTAGATCCATTCCACCTTTAAATATATGATACTATGAAATATTTTCCCTGTCCCCATAGAGTTTATAATCTAGTGAGGAGCTTGGTTTAAATATAACATGGGTAAGGACATGGAAAATATATGCAAAATGAGCTATATTTCCCTTTGTATTCAGATTAATTTTAATATAAAGAGCTATTTTCAATTGATATCTGGTTGTTACCAACTGCTTTCTCTTTGTGCTATCAGAAAAAAAATGTTTTTTTTAAGAATTTTAAAAAATTCTATAGGAAAATGTTTCATTTGGAGGTAAGTCCCCCATTCAAGGTCACCAGGCCACTATATAAGACTTTCTTGCTCCAATGTGCTGCCAGACTCCTGGGTATTTCCTGAACTCCTTAACTTGGCCCAGAGGAGATTCTGTGCCTCCATCCCTAGGATTTTTCCAAAATTAATCTCAAATCCCTTAGGATAAATGGAGACCATGGCTCAGCATAAAACATTTAGCCCTAAATTCCTCTGTTGGAAAGTTAGCAATGGCAGTGTAGGACCTTGAGGCTGTTAGGGATGGGTTTTAGAAAAATCTAATTTAGCACAATGGATATCTTCCAAATCAGGAATGAACCTTTCTGGGTTGTGTTTGTTTTTACAAAGGGAGCCCTGTTTTCATTAAATAGTGACAATCAAGGCATCTGAAGCCCACAAAGAGAACATTTTTTGTCTCATTCCAATGAAAATTTTCCAGTAGATTTTAATGTAATATGGCCCCCCAAAATGAGAAAAATCTGCTCCTAAGATGAAAAATTAAGTCAAATTTCAGTAAAGAATAATAATATTTTTACAACTCAATTATATGTAATTGAAAAATGGTTTTTGCATTATGAGCACTAAGCAGGCCACAGGATAGATGACACAGTGCTTGGAAGCTGTGTGTGGTCCTAGGTCACCTGCGGTCTCATTTTTCTTCAAAGTATACCCAGAAGTACAGCTTTGTCCATACTTATTATCCAGTCCATTATAGGACAGATAATACAGAGTATCATGATCCACAGGTATTCCCTTCTATACTGTGATCCCTCTCAGTACATTACAGACACACAGAGAAAGAGACAGAGGCTGGGGGTGAGGGTGGGCGGGAGGCGGGGGAAGAGAAAGAGACACACATACAGATGGACGGACAGACAGAATTGTGTCTCCCTCAGGAGAATAAATCTCTTGAGAGCAGGAATTATTTCATCTTTTGTTTTTATGTTCACATCATCTGCCACTGTGGTTGTGACTGGCACATAGTAGATCTTAATAAATGCTTGCTGATTGACTGATTGATTCAGGTATATCTTTCTTTGACCCCAATGTATAAATTTCCTTTTTTTCATGGAATAAGAATGCTATTTTGCTAGTTAAGGCTTCCTCTAAGATTCAAACAAAGCAAATAAGTGAAATGAAATTTTAGTTTTTATATAGATTGAACTATATTGAAAGATATTAAATGTAGGGAAAGTCAACTTTTTCCTTCTATTGTTTTTTTTTTGAAGGGCATGCCATGTTTAGCAGGATATTAAATCTCCTATTGAATTCTCCCTTTGATTCTTGATGTATGTAAATTTTTGAGTGTAAATTCATCACTGAAGAAGGAAATGGCCAACCACTCCAATAGCTCTGCCAAGAAAATCCCATCAACAGTACACTCCATGGGGTCACAAAGAGTCAGAGATGGCTAAGAAACCAAACAACAGCAAATTCATCAATCAGTTTCTTGTAGAACTTCAGTGTGCTTGAATTTCTTCTGAAATGATTTTTTAAGTCAGCAAATTTGTTATTGGTGAAATATGGAAGTCCTGGCACTAAATCTGTAGGACAGAAAGTTGGACACAATATCCTTAATATGCCTTTCATTTTTCAACCTACTTCTCATTTAACCACTGATCTTTTGTTTTCCCCAGGCTCCGCTAATAGAGAATCATTGTGCAAAACTAACATACCAACCCTGTCCACTGGAACCATAATAGGTAATACTTAACCAAAGTCAACTCAGCTAATTCTACTTTCTGTAATACAAATGGCTCCCTCTCTTCAAGGCCCCAATGCCAAATCTGGAAATGTATTTCTTGGTAGTATTTTCTCTTTTCCCAATTCCAACATGTGAATCACTTAGTAAAGTAAGGAATTGTACTTTCCCTTGCCTTTCCAGTACGGTATGTTCTTCAAAAATATAAAATAGTGAGAAAGCCAAGACATTGTGGCTCAAGCCTGGCTCTCCAGCAGAAGAGAGATAGCAGACTGAAGCTGTCTTATTCAGGGTATGTCAAATAGTATTGTATCTTTTACAGATGATACACACATAAACAAATTCAACGTCTTGGTGACTCCATCAAGAGCCATTAGTATTAATGAAAGAGTGAGATGTGATATGGAGAAGAGCATTTCAAATCTTTCAATGACTCTTTAATGCAACTAATTGTAACTATAGGATTGTAACCCAGAAGTCATATTAGAAAATTAAATGGAGCATTTCCACTCTTGTGCTTAAAAAATTAACTGATATTTGAGAAGGTGAAAAGGCACGGGAGATGAAAGTCATTGGATTTCTGGACTGAGCTGGTAAATGTATGTCTTGTGTGGTTGGGCAGCCTTTACTTGAATAACTCCAGGTAAGTCTGCTCAGAGCTAAGAAGACAACTGAAGCATTTGGTCAGTTCAGTAAGATAAATGGCCACTTCACTGAATTGTTTTTAAAATCAATCGTAGGATGCTTCCTCCAAAAAAATAGTTATCCCCATGGAATTTTAACTTTCCAGGTTTTAAAAAAAGATTATGTAGCTTTATGAATATGAAGGGCATTCTCCAAAGGGAGAAAAAATAAAAAAAACTTTTGTGATTCCTGAAACTATAAGTAATCATTTAATTAGTGATTGACTTTTACAAGAAAACAAAATAAGCACCATCTGGGATGATGCATTATTTGATCTCTTAGCCACATATAGAAGGTGCCTGAATAACTTAAAGAGTTGGGGGGAAATCTCAATCTATCAAAGGGTGATATAACCTATATGACATTGGAGAACCTTTCCAGTTGATTGATTCCAACACTGAAGTCCCTAATGACAATAGGTTCAGAGATAATTCACCTACTTAGCCTCTCTTAGCTTTACTATAATACAGGGATAAAACGCCTATGACTCCTCATAGTATTGTAAGGAAAGTACTTTGTAAATCACAAGGGTTTTGTAAATGGAGACCATTGAGGTGAATTGGAAAGTCCACTAGATTAGGGTATGCTGCTTCTGTGTGACTTTTGCCCAGCAGTGTGAATTGCTGCATTAAGCACTGGGCCTGATTTCAAATCCTACCTACAATATTTACTAGCTATGGTACCCTGGGCAAAGCACCTCACTTCTTTCAACCCTATTTTCTTTATCTATAAAATGCAAGCACTTTTAAAATAAGCTCATTGTGCAGATCAAATGGGAGAATGTATGTAAAGCACCTTGCAACCCTGAAGGTCTGCTAATATTAACATATCTGAGCCTCTGTTTCCTTTTCTATAAAATGCTGATAATAACCCTTGCATTACTTATCTTCAGTGGTCCCTGCGCTGTGAGGAACAAGCTCTCTAAGTTATGGAGACTATTATAAATGCAAGCTATTATTGTTAGTGCCTACTACTAATTGGTAACAGATTTTGAAAGTTATTCAACTGTATAGGATTATATCTTGTTTTATTTCTCTATTAGATTTCTGAAATATCCATTGTTCTATGCCTTTTGCCTATATTCATTAGCAACATTAAAAAAAAACAGAAAAATTTAGACATTCGTTAAATCTGAAGAAATGGTTCACCTTTGTCAAAATATTTATGAGAAGTTCCACCAAATTCTACTTATTTATTGATATCTGATGAAAGAATTAAATTTTTAAATCATCAAGTAGTTTAATTCAAATGGATCTGAATCTTTTTGGCAACTGACTTGCTTCTAATCAATCACATATGTGGCCTGGCTTATGAAAATTCAGTATGGGAGCTTACAAAGCAGATAAATTACAGATAGAAGCTATGAGAATTACAAAAAGATCATTTTTTGTTTTTTTTATTTTTTTGGAGGGAAGGCAGGGCAATTGGTGGTAAGTGACTTGCTCAAGGTCACATGGCTAGTAAGTTTTAAGTGTTTGAGGTCAGATTTGAACTCAGATTTTCCTGACTCCAGGGCTGGTGCTCTATTTACTGAGCCACCTAGCCACCCCATGATCACTTGTTTTTAATGGAATGCTTGTGTTGGTGGTAGTGTGATAGGAAGAAGATGCCTTAAAAGAAAGCTATTTCCCCCAAGAAATTTCTAATGTGATTTTCCCAGTGTATATATAATTTTACTTTCACATAGCTTTTCAAGGAACAATCTTATTGGGTAAGACTAGCAGCACAATGGGAAAACAAAGAATATCAGGAGACTTTGTTTTCTATCCTTTTCATACATCAAGACCTAAATTAAAACGTGGATTTGTAGCCTAAACAGAACTTTCAAGTCGATAGTGACTCTGTGAGAGGCCTCCAAAGTTTGGGGCTGGTAATGAGAACCAGACAGACCTTTGCTGCTACTAAAATGTTTCTTTCAAATTTCTGCTTTCTGCTTCATTGAGGGAGTTTTATTACAATTTTTTAAAAAAGAAGGCAAAAACATCCTGTGGTTAGATGTCAATGGCCCTTATGTAAATTATGAATAAAATAGCAGTCTATAAAAAAGCTGGGGTGCAAAACTGGGGAGCTCTCTATCTCCACATGATATTGACAGACAAAAAAAGTGAAAAACTCCTCTCTAATGACCACTTCTAAGAGTTAAGCTCTTTTCTCACTTCAATCTAGAAAACTCCCTAGTTTCCTTCAAAACCTGTGCTGGGTAAGACCACACCCAGGGTCACATGGTTATTAAATGTCAGCATTAGGACTAAAGTCTGGTATGACATCTTTCCTGATCCATGCCATATATATATATATATATTATATATATATATGTATATGTATATATATACATATATACACACACACATATCTGCACATGTATATATACATCTATATTTGTAGATATATGTATATATATGCATATATATGTACATCTATTTATATATTTGTATATATATATACATCTATCTATCTATCTATCTTCCTATCTATCTCTCTTGTTATCTATCTATCCTTAGCTTTGGGGCGAGGTTAGGTGGAGCAGTAACTAGGTAGAGTGTCAGCCTGGAGCCAGAAAGGTTTGAGTTCAAATCTGATCTGACACATACTAGTTGTGCAACGCTGGGCAAGTCATTTAACCCTGTTTGTCTCAGTTTCCTTATATATAATATGATCTAGAGAAAGAAATGACAAACCATTTTCTTTGCCAAGAAAACCCCAGATGGGGTCATGAAAAGTTGGACATGACTGAAATGACTGAAAATGATAGGACCTTTGTATATATAAATATATATATATATATATATATATATATATTCACAAGTCAGTCAATATACCTTAAGTGCCTAATATGTGTTAAGTTCTGAGGACACAAAGAATGAGTCCATTCCCTCACAATGTAAGCTCATAGTCTAATGGGGAAGCCAATTCATGAAAAGAAGCTATGAAGTCAGGAGGAAGAGTTGGATAAAGAGTTGCTGATGCAGGGGCATGATGACGTCCTAAGGTCATCATGGGAATGGGAATGAAGAGACAACTGTCTAGATCTTCCAGTAGAATATAAGCTTCTTGAAAGTGGTGATTCCTTTGCATTTGCTTCTCTAATATCTAGAGTAGTGTCTTACACATAGCAAGTGTTAAATGCTTCATTGAATACAACTGATTTTCTTATTTCTTTGTCAGTTTCAATTTAACACCCTACATAGCTGCATGTCAATCAAGAGTACTGTGAATTAGAACCTGGGGCCAACCATAATGTATGGCATAATCTATGTTTTAGCTCAGAGGCACAGTGAATAGACTTGGAGTGAGTCAAGAATACCTGAGTTTGAATCTGACCTGACACTAGTTGGCTGACCTCTGGACAAATCCCTTAGCCTCTGTCTATCGGGTTTCCTTATTTGTAAAATGAAGATAATAATGACACCTTCCTCCCATGGTTGTTGTGAGGATATTTGTAAAGTGCTTTGCAAACCGTAAATATATAGCTGTTAATTATTGTTAAATGAACAATGTACTAGGTTTAATGTGAATGTAGGCAGCCTTGCTTAGTGAAAAGCATGCTGGTCTAAGTTCTTAAACTAACTTGCTTTGTGATTTTAGGGAAATCATTTTGCCTCTGGGCCTCATTTTCTGCACCTGTAAAATGATGGTGTAGCACCAGATTTTCTCTTAGATCCCTTTCTTCCCTGACATTAAAGATTCCAATTCATTCTCTATTTCCCCTTTCTTAGTTCCCACTAATCTTCTTTTAGCCTGATAAGCATTGTCAACTTGAAAGGGTTATAGATAGTTTTGGTTTGAAGTTCTTCAATGTCTTCCATGTCCCCAGTGACCTTTCTGAAACATGTATTCTGTTATCTACTCTTTGTCAGAGCCTGGGATGTCCTGATTAAACAAATCTACCTATGACTCCTATTCATGCGATATTTTCAACAAATCAGGATATAGTAAAATATACCTAATCCTGAAACAATTGAGACAGAGAAGGACATTCCAGTGGATCTCAGTTTTCACTCCTCTACTCTCCATCACAATCCACTATCATCCTGGATGATTTCTGTCAATGTGCTCTTATATTTTACAATCCAGGTAGCAAAGAGAATAGGAAATTAACCACATAAAATGAGAAGACTTAATTATCAATGCATGTTGCCTCTCCTTCAATAATCTGTGGATCTATGATCCCTTGTCATGATATACCAATGTGGAGCAGTGGGAACAGCTCGGGGGGCAGGATTGTAAGACCCCGAATTGTAGTCTTGACATTTACTAGCTGGGTGACTGTGAACAAGTCACTGCAGTTCTTGGAGTTTCCATTTTCATATTGAGTTGTCATGCCCCTTCTGGCCTCACTTTCCCAGCTTCTACTACCACTGTCAAGGAAGGTCCCCCAAAGGTGTCTCACTGCTATTCTTCTTGGGGTTCTAGAGATAAATCCTAAGGGGTGGAGGCAGAGAAACATTGCGATAGATCAAAGTGACCCACTCAAGTGAAGGAGATTCTCAAGTAAAGTTCAATTTTTAAATACTAGCTGGTTAAAGCTAAATGAAATATCCCTACTAATGACTCTGAGTAAACATTGGTAAAGAATCCAAAGGGACATAAGTGCATACCCCTTGAACCTGCAATACCACTTCTGGGGCTTAATCTGAAAGAGATCATAGAAGTGGGAAAAGGGCCCATATGTACAAAAATATTTATAGCAGCCCTTTTTGTGGTAGCAAAGAAGTGGAAATCAAGGGGATGCCCATCAACTTGGGAATGGCTAAACAAGTTGTGGTATATGAATGTAATGGAATACTCTGGTGATATAAAAAATGAGGAGCAGACAGACTTTATAATAACCTGGAGAGACATATAAACTGATGCTGAGTGAGGAGAGCAGAACCAGGAGAACTTTTTACACAATTATAGACACATTGTATGTGTCTTTGATAGACAGGGCTCAGCAATCTCAACAATGCAAGATTATAAAACAACTCCAAAAGACTCAGGATGGAAAGGGATATCCACATCCAAAGAAAGAATTACCGAGTCTGAATGCAGACTGAAGCAAACTGCTTGCTCTCTCTCTCTTTTTTTTTGTTTCATTTTGTTTCTTCTTTCTCATTGTTCACTCCATTGGTTATAATCCTTCTTTACTACTTGACTAATGTTTAATGTGGAAGTATTTGTAAATCCTATATTGTATTGCATGCCACCATGGGGGGAAGGGAAAGGAGAGGGAGCAGAAGAAAATTTGAAACTCAAGGGATTGAGGAACTGAATGTTGTAAACTAAAAATAAATAAATAAATAAATATAAAATATGACACTAAAAGCTAAATACAATAAACCAGTTGCCAGCCAAAAAAAAAGAATCCAAAGGGATCCACCTGTGTTATATACATATATGGCAAAAATTTCAACTCAGAAATTTATGTTACTGGGAATCCAATTCTCCTTTTGTGGAATCTGTGATTTTTTTTAGTATTGGGAAATATTTATTAGAGGCAGCTACGTGGTACAGTAGATAGAATGCTAGGAATGGATTCAGAAAGACCTGAGTTCAAATTCTGCCTCACACATTCCCTATGTGACCTTGGGAAAGTCAGTTAACCTCTCTCAACTTTGGTTTCCTCACCTATGAAATTAAGGGTTTGGAATAGATGAATTCTGAGGCCTCATCTAGCTATTAATAGACAATCCTATGATCTATGACACTATGACCCTATCCCTAGCAATGGAGACATATACCTTCTCTGCAATTTATAACTCAAGAAAATTGCCAAGGACACCGAGAGGTAATTTTCCTACCATCACACAGCCCCACCAAGTGTGGGACTTGAACCCAATCCTCCTTGATTCTAAGACCACCTCTATACACTAGTAAGACCACACTGCCTCTCTTTGAAAATATATTGAAAAAGAAAATCCTCCTCTTTCCTTCTGAGAAGCCCAGCCAAGGAGCTATTTAAAGGAAAAAAATAATTACTTACTCAATGATTCTGATTACTATTTGTCAGAGCTTATTAACAGGTAGCAAGTTGTCTCCGTAGCTCCACTTACCTGACCTATTGGACTTGAACAGACAATAACATTGTTGTTTGATAGGTTTCTAATTACACCAAAAGAATCCAACAAGCCCTGTTTCTATAACACTGTAAAAGAAGCATGACTTGGAGCTTCATAAATCAATTCCATATTGTCAAAAAGACTTGCTTGGTTTATAAAACAGTTTTACCTCTCCCTACCCCTCCCAGATGTAAAAAATGTGAATGAATTCCACTTGGCTTCCTTTAGCAACACATACTTTCATGTGCACACACACATCCCTTAGGCACAGAGTCAAATAGCAAAATGCTTGGAGCTGGATTTTCTAGGTGCTATGTTGTTAATTCCAGTCCCAAAGACCATGTGGATAGTTACATGGGAGCAAGGCACCTTATAAAAACATTGATAATTGCATAAATGAAAGCCAGCTCCTCTGCAAATTCAGCATTATCAGTGTGGTTATATGGGCATTATGCAACTAGATGAAGAAATAGATCAATATCATCTAGATGGATGAATGAATGAATAAAAGACTGAAGCATTTATTAACCTTCTCTAATATGCAAAACTGTAATAAGCAACAGAGATACAAATAAAAAGTAAGACAGCCCTTGCTTTCAGGTAGCTTGCATTCTACTAAGGGAGAAAAATGCTTCATCTGTAAGTCTGATAGAAAGGTCCCGTGGTCCTTAGAGTACAGGAGTAAACCATGTGTTAATGCCTCTTTTTAATTTTATTGCATGGGTAAAATCATATCAATGTCTCATATTGAATCTTTTGACAGTGCCAAGGACTTTGGTGGCATGAGTGAGCCGATTTAAGCTTCAGAAAAGTTTGCAGATTCAGCAAAGGAAAAGATGACCCTCAAAATCTTATAATTGGCTTCTGGAGGATAAATATGCCATGCTGAAACAGAAGGGACAATTGAGTAAATGCTTCTCTTCAAGGAATAGAGACCAGCAGGTCAAACTGGGGAAGTGCTAATTTTAGAGACGTTGGCAGGCAAAGGTTTTGGTCAGTCACTCTAAATAGATGCTTGTTTCCTTGGAAGAGGTTTTTGTCCCCAGGAACAATGCTGGAGGCACGTCTTGGAAATGACAATTTGTCTATATTGGAACCTCTGAAAGTAAGACAATGGAAAGAGTTACTCATTATATTGCATGCTAAATCCACCACTTCTCCAAACTTTGTGATCTATTATGGGCACCATGACCACCTCAGTCATTCTCAATTCTTTCTTCTCTTATCCTTCAGATCCAATATTTTGACCAGTCTTGTCTGTCTCTACACCATCTCTTACATCTGTCTATTTTCTTTGCATTCATTTGACCACTTATCATCTCTTAAGTAGACTACTGCAACAGCTTCCTAATTGGATTCCCATCTTCCACTCTCTTTGCCTTTCAATTTATCTTCCATATAACTCTCAAAATGATCTGCCTAAAGTACAAGTTTGACCATGTTGGTCTCCTGATCCAGAACTTTGAATAGTTATCAATTTATTTTTTGATAGAATATGATTTCCCCTGTCCTCCAGTTAATACCCTTCACAATCTGGTTCCATCTTACTTTTGTAGATTTATATTACAGGTTTCCCTTTTACACACTTTACATCACAGCCAAACTGATCTAAGTTTTGGTTCACAAACTTGATATTTCGTTCCCCATGCCTATGTTTTTCAAAAGCTATCCATCATACCTAGAATGTACTTCTTCCTTTCCTTTTTGCCTTTTAGAACCCCTGACTTCATTTACTGCTAAGCTCATGTACCATTACCTACTAGAAGTCTTTCCTGAACCCTTTGGTTGTTAGTTAGTACATTCTCTCTCCTACTCAATTTGTCTTATTTACTTATATGCCATATTCCCCACTCCCCTCACTCAGTAGAATGCCCATTATGTGCCAGGAGCTAGAAAGACAAAGTTAAAAAGCAAAGCAGCACTTGCTTACATTATATTGGGAGGAAATAATATGTCTACAGGGGGAAACAGTAAATTCAAAATATGTATAAAGCACATACAAAGTGATTTCTAAGATGAGGACTTCAGCAGCTAGAGAGGATCAAGATAGGAGACACATTAAGTAGGAGAATGGTGCCTGAGATATGCCTTGAAAAAAGCTGGGAATTCTAGGAGGTGGAGGTGAGGATAGAGTGCATTCCAGGCATAAGGGACAGCCAGTACAAAGGCATGGAGATGAGACACGAAATGTCCTGTGCCGGAAATAGCAAGATGTCCAGTTTGACTGAAATGCCAAACATTTGAAGGAGAACAATAAATGTAGAAAAGGGAAAGATTTTACAGTCAGATTTTGAAGGGCTTGAAGAATTAAATATTTAATTCTCAAAGCAATAGCTAAAAACTGGAGCTTCTTAAGGAAGAGTGTGGCACAATCAGATTTGGGTTTTGGGACTATCAATTTGGCACTGTGTGATTGGTGAGGGAGGAAACAGAGAGGGAAATGAATTAATAGACTATTGCAATAATTCAGTTGAAAGGTAAGGTCATGAATGAGGGTAAAGGATGAACATGTGAATGGAGAAGGGTGTACAAATGTGAGAGAAGTTGTGAAGATAAAACAGATAGCAGGTGGTAACTGACTAAATATGAGGGAAGAAAAAAAAGGGAAGAGTTAAGGATGGCATCAAAATTGTGAGCCTGAGTGCCTGGAAGGAATATGGAATCCTCAATAAATTAAAAAAAAAATAGAAATGGAGAAGTTGGGGGTGGAAGCAACGAAGGAAAAAGAAGAGGGAAGGGAATGAGGGGAGGAAAGAGAGAAGGGAATGAGGGAAAAAAGAGGGGAGGCAATGGGTTCTGTTTTGGACTTGTTGAATTTAAGATGTTTATAGAATAGTTATATGTAAATATCCAATAATTGATAACATAGCCCTGGAAAGGGTCAAGGACTTCATAAATAGACTTGGGAACTGTCTGCAAACAGATGAGAGTTGAACCCATTGGAACTGAGGAGTTCACCAAGACCAGGTAAGAGAGACAAAGAAAGCTGAGTACCTTGAGCAAAAAAGGCAGTTGGTCAATGATTGATGGACTTAATTAGATTTGAAGCTAGAGAATCTGGCCATGGATACCCACTCTGCCCTTTTCTATACTGTGGAACCTTGAGGAAGTTACTTTACTTTTCTGGGCCTCAGGTACTTACTTCATTTCTAAAATGAGTGAGTTGGACCAGATCATTACAGTTGACTATTACAATTGACTATCAAAATTTATCTGGAAGAACAAAAGTGAAGAGAATCAAGGGAATACCAACAAAAAAAGTGAAGGAAGGCAGCCTAGAAGTACTAGATTTCAAACCATATTACAAATCTAGTACTGGCTAAAAAAAACCAGAGTGGTGGATCAATGAAATAGATTAAGTATACAATATACAAATGACCACAATAATCTGGTGTTTGAGAAATCCAAAGATTTTGGGCAAGAACTCACTATTTGATAAAAAATGCTGGGAAAACTTTGTCTAACAGATCTATTGATAAGGAAAGAATTTATGATCCAACAAGAAATAGAGAGGTTCATGGGAAGTAAGATGCATAATTTTGATTACATTACATTTAAAAAGGGTTTGCACAAATAAAACCAATACAGCCGAGGTTAAATGGAAACTAGAGAATGGAAAAAAATTTCCACAGCGTGTTTCGCTGATAAAGGCTTCATTTCTTAAATATATAGGGAACTAAGTCAAATTTATAAAAAGAGGAGACATTCCCTAATTGATAAATGGTCAAAGGATAGGCAGCTTTCAGAATAAATCAAAGCTATCTATAATAATATAATCATTATTATTATAATCAAATCAAATATTATAATTGAAATCATTATTGATTAGAGAAATGCAAATTAAAACAATTCTGAAGTACCATCCTATACCTATCAGATTGGCTTACAGAACAGAAAAGAAAAATGATAAATGTTGGGGAGGATGTGAGAAAATTCGGACAATAATGCATTGTTAGTGGAGCTGTGAACTGGTCTGACCATTTTGGAGAACAATTTGGAATTATGCCCAAAGGGCTATAAAACTGTGAATAACAATACCACTCTTAGCTCTATATCCCAAAGAAATGAAAGAAAATGGGAAAGGACCTACCTGTATGTATAAAAATATTTATAGCAGCTCTTTTTGTGGTAGTGAAGAATTGCAAATTGAGGAAATGCCCATCAGTTAGGGCATGACTAAACAAGTTGTGGTATATGAACATGATGGAATACTGCTGTGTTATAAGAAATGACTAGTAAGATAATTTTAGAAAAACCTGTGAAGATTTATTTGATGTGATGCAAAGTGAGGTAAGCAGAACTAGGAGGATATTATACACAGTAAGAGCAATTTTGTACAATAATCAACTGGAAGTGAGTTGGCTGTTCTGATCAATGCAGCGCTCTACTAAAATTCTGAAGGACTTATGATGAAAAATGCTATCCACCTCTAGAGAAAGAACTGATGAAGCCTGAGTGGGGAGTGAAGACTAAATTTTTTTCACTTTATTTTTCTTGCTTTTTCTTCATCATGGCTAATGCAGAAATTTTTTATGATCTCATATATATAGTTAATATTACATTTCTAGTCTTCTCAATGGGGAGGATGAGAGGGAGGAAGAATGCGGAACTCAAAACTTAAAAAAGAATATTAAAAATAAAGAAATAATGAATTTATTTTGTAAAAAAGAAAGGGCACCCAGGTCCTCTGTTCCCTTGTAACTGACCAAAGAATTTCCTCTCCACCCTAGAACTCTGACCCAGAACTGCATATATGCAATAGAGTTTTTAATCAGCACAAGCTGAACTAAGTGGCAGCAAAGGGTCCAGAGATCTATTTCTTAGTGGTTGTCTGACCCCTTTCTTGTCTGTGGGTTGAGAGTTCCTGATGCTTCTGGTACAGCTATTGTCACAGCTGCCTCCAAGACCTGCCCCTGGTGCTGCCACCATGTGGGTTCTGGTTCAGCCCTCCATCCTGGTGTCACAAGCCCCTCCTGCTGACTTCCTAAATTGTCTTAGCCTGGAAAAATGTCTCACTCTGACTTTTTGTTGGCTCTGTTACTCCAAAGTTTGAATTGCAATAGTTTTTTAAGGTTGTTTATAGAGAAATGTTGGAAGAGTTCAGCTGAGTTGCTGCCTCTCCTCCATCATCTTGACTCCAACTCTTGACCATATTCATTTCCAGGAATTTTTCGTGTATCTAGCAAACTCTTGGAGATTAGGATATTTTGCATGGTGAAAACACCTAACATAGTACCTCAAGTTTCCTCTCTTTTTGACTAACATGTTAAGACCATTTGTGTGTGTGTATGTGTGTGTGCGCACGTGCTCGTACGTGCACGTGCATTTTAAGAATAGCAGATCTGGGGTAGCTGGGTGGCACAGTGAATGGAGCACTGGCCCTGGAGTCAGGAGGACCTGAGTTCAAATCCAGACTCAGATACTTAACACACTTATTAGCTGTGTGACCTTGGGCAAGTCACTTAACCCTAACTGCCTTGCCTTCCCCCTCCAAAAAAAAAAAAAGAATAGCAGATCATTTTGCATAACTGGAATTCAATGTTGTGATGACAAACAGCCCTGGGTCTCTCTGATACCATTTTTCTTTTTCCTTTCCTCTCCTCTCCTTTCTCTTTTCCTTTTCTTTCTCCTTTCCTTTCCTTTCCTTTTTCCTTTCCTTTCCTTTCTTTTCTCCTTTCCTTTCCTAGACCTAGGCTTATTTATTTCATTGTTCTCAGAACAGAAGACATTTTTCATATGCAAAATTTTTGAGGATCTCATCCCAGCATCTCTAAATCTTCATAATAATCCATGAGAGTATAGTTTTGAGACCAATTTGTCACAATAGGTTAGAGTTATAAAATTCATTTTCCAGGTGACAGTGAACAAGATTAAAAAAAAGCAAAAGTTTGTCAGAAGTTCCCAGATTATGTTAATGGAGGTCATTGGGGCATAGTAGGTAGAAGTTAATTAGGCTACTCATAGAAACAGAAATTTTCTAAGCAAGTCTTAAATTTTTTAAAGATGTTCCCTATGGAGAGTTACCTAATTGATCCTGCATACAAAGGAGTAGAGGCAATGAGGCAAGACTTTGAGATCTCCTAATCTCTTCCCAAGGAACAAGTGTGACATCATCTATCAAGAACGTGTTTTGAGCTTTCTCCTCCTACCCTGAACTCTTTTTCATACCTCTGAATTCTTTGTGCTCTGCACCACATGAACCTCCTAGAAGATTCACATTGTGCAGGGAAGAATTATAGACCTAGATGATTATAACTGGCCATGGGACTCTTGAGCTGATGATAAGCTAAAAATTCCATTTTGGATGAATTCATCCATTTCTCTTAATGACAGCCAAATTCTGTCTGTGTTGGTGACTTATATGGCCTCAATATAAGAAGTGTGAAGAAAGAACTGTTTCAATTCATTTTTGGAGGAGAAAAGGTGTTTCTAAACCTACTTCTCCATGATGAAAAGATCATAAAGTTCTCTCCTTCAGTAACATATGGATTTTATATCCACATAACTCATCATCTGTGATCAACATCTGAATCCTCAAACTATCTAGCAATGGGTGGTGGTCCTCCATCTTGTCTTCATAATACCTTGCTCAGTCTTCTGTCCATATTCCCACCATGTTACATTGGTTACTCAAAGACTGAGAATAAATTCCTTCTAAAGTGGTTTGTCCTTCTGAAATAAATGAAACAATCCTGTATATGAGCAAGAAAGTTCCCTCACTCTTGTATAAGGTCCCCTACATCATATTTTTCTCCATCATAACCCTCTAAGCTTCATTATCAGGGTCTCAGTGGAAAAGCTGACATAAACATATTGCAGCGAACAATGCTTTTGGTGCTCATTTATCACTTGCTCTTAATCTGAGTTTAGCTATCTCTTTGTTATTCTCATCACTGTCATCATCTTCCCCTTCCTATAAGAGTTTCTTTGGGAAAAAAATAAAAGTATAAAATACTGTTAAAAAAAGTGTTTCTTCTACTTTTTTAAATTGTTTGCTCTTCCTCTCCAAATTAAGCTTTTGCCATAACATACAAGGCTCTTGGGAATAGTTATTTAGGTACCTAGGGATAGCATGTAAACGAATGATGGACTGATCTGTCAAGAACTCTAATCTAGAACCATTTAATCAAGCCAGATAGACTCTGAGTGATACTTAAATTACCAATGCCCAGCTCCTTGACCTCCAGCAATGTTTTGATGCCAGGCTGCAGTAGGAGCCAATTGGGGCTTCAGGGTAGGAGGCTCTTTAAAAAACCCATCCTCTCTTTCCCGTGGCAGGTCTGAAGGGGGTGGCTGTGCAAAGATGAAGCTCAACATCTCTTTCCCAGCCACAGGCTGCCAGAAGCTCATCGAAGTGGATGATGAGAGGAAGCTGCGGACCTTTTAGGAGAAGCGGATGACCACAGAAGTGTCCACTGACGCCCTGGGAGATGAGTGGAAGGGTTATGTGGTCCAAATCAGTGGTGGGAATGACAAACAAGGCTTCTCTGTGAAGCAGGGTGTTTTGGCTCATGGGCAGTCCACCTGCTGCTCAGTAAGGGCCATTCTTGTTATCACCCTAGAAGAACTGGAGGAAGAAAACGTGAATCTGTTAGGGGCTGCATTGTGGATGCCAATCTGAGTGTCCTCAACTTGATGATTGTGAAGAAAGGTGAGAAAGATATACCAGGACTGACAGATACAACTGTACCTCATCGCCTGGGGCCCAAGAGAGCTAGCAGAATCCGAAAACTCTTCAACTTGTCCAAAGAAGATGATGTTCGACAGTATGTTATGAGAAAACCCCTCAATAAGGAAGGTAAAAAACCCAGAACTAAGGCTCCTAAAATTCAGCATCTGGTGACTCCCCATGTTTTGCAACACAAACGTAGATGCATTGCTTTGAAGAAGCAGCATAGCCAGAACAAGGAAGAAGCAGCAGAATACGTTAAGCTTTTGGCCAAGAGAATGAAGGAGACTAAAGAAAAATGACAAGAACAGATCTCCAAGAGACCTCGTCTGTCTTCCCCTGAGAGCCTCCATTTAGAAATCCGAATCCAGTCAAAAATAAAGTTCCAAAAATGGGTTAGAAATAAATAACTTCTGTCAAGTGAAAAAAAAACCACCACCAACAAAAAACCTCATCCTGTAGGCAGTGATGGTAAGGGTGGTGGTGACAGCAGTGGCTTGGATTGGGAGAGATAGAGGTGGTGAGGGAGGAGGGGAGTCAAACAAGCATGTTCAGCCCAACCCTGCAAAGGAAAGCTCTCTGAGCCCTTTTTACCACTATGTACACACACCTGTGTTTGCTTAGGGGGACAGTAATTGTTGTAAGTATGGATATAAAGTTGTGCAAAAGCAACAATAAATGAGGGGAATAAGTCACATGAGGAAGGACTCTGAATCTCTATCAGATGTAAAAAAGCAAAACAAGTTAAATCAGGCAAAGGAACTGAGGAAGAAAATTTGTGGATGAGCACATTATTATGGCTATCAATGATGACAATTACCTCTACTTTAAAGGTTGCAAAATGATTTTCAAATACCTCATTTGAGCTTCCCAACAGCCTTGTCAGGTAGGCTTTTTATGACTCCAATTTTACAGGTGAGGAAACTGAGGCTCAAAGAAGTGTGACTAATCCAAGGATCACAGAGTTATTAAGTGTCTGAGGTGAAATTCAAACACTATTCTTCCTGTCACTTCAGCCCACTACCCACTTTGCCATCTTGCCTCCAGTTATAACAGCTTATATTTATATAGTGCTTTACAGTATGAACACCAATAATAACAAAGCTTTATTCATCAAAACTCTTTTAAGATTGACATGTAGGAGTATTGTTGCTTCCTGTTTACAGATGGGGAGTCATCAAAGAGGTGAAGAGATTTGTCCACATTGCCCTTAGTGGCAGAGTCAGAACCTGAAACCAGATCTCCCATAGGATAGTCCAGTGCCCATTATACTACACCAGAATGGGAAATGAACTTGTTTCCATCTGAGAATGAAAACCTTGAGGGAAGTGAAAACATTGAAGGCTTCAGGTATATAGCTTCATGGAATCAAAGAATTTTAGATCCAGAAGGGATTATATTATTTTTCTTATGGATCCCATGGCTTAAGATTCCCCAAGCTGTGGGCTCACATGGATCAGACTCAATCCTTATAATTGACCCAAAATGTCAGTTTCTTTATGGCTTGGTATTGTCCTCATTCAGAGTTTGCTGTGGGCAAATCTCCCAATACACTTTATGTATACTTCATTTTCAGATGTCTACAAATATGAGTAACAAAGTCCCAGGCTCCCATGCAAACAATCAAGAAGGTATATGAATGAATATGTAAATAAACCATTTATTAAATACTTACTATGTACAAAATACTATGTTTAGGATTGCCTTTATTGAATGAACCCTAGTGAAAATGCAGATGATATAAAGGACTCAAAAGAGCCCAGAATAGATCAACAATATGGCCTCCCTTTCTGGTTGTTCTGTTGTTGTTCATTCATCTCATGTTCTCCTTGACCCAATTTTGGGGTTTTCTTCATAAAGATATGAGAGTAGTTTGCCCTTTCCTGCTCCAGATCATCTACAGATGAGGAACTATGGTAAACAAGGTTAAGTGACTTGCCCAAGGTCATACAGCTAGTGTCTGAGGGCCCATTTGAACTCATGAAGATGAGTCTTCCTGACACCAAACCCAGTGCTCTATCTATTACGCCATCTAACTGCTCATTCTCTTTCTGGAAGGTTCCATTTTCCCATCACATCCTAAAGCTCTCCCAACTCAACACTAGACTATGGTTTGGACTGCCCACAGAAAAAAACTGAACTTTAGGTTACTATCAGAGTATCCCCTCAACATTCCAGTGAATCTCTAGTTTTGCCAGTCCTGCAACATAATCCCTGTCAAACTTGCAGTACCATTGTGAGGGTCAGAGTCCCACCTGAAAGGAAACTCACTTTGGGGTTGCTATACGAGCAAGCCATTTCCTAGCCAACTGCATTTTCAAAATAAGTCACTAATAATGAGGAACAAAATACAGGTCTTGTGCTGCCCTTTGTTGTCATTTTGATGATTCTGACAGTAATAATAATAGTAACAACAACGACTCATGTTTATAGAGTATTTTAAGACTCACAAAGCACTTTGCCATAGACTTCATTACTTCATTATGCATTGCTTCATTTAATCTTCAGAACAACCCTGTGTGGTAGCAGTTATTCTTAGCCCTGTTTTATAGATGACAAAACTGAAGCTCACAGAGTTTAAGTGACTTGACTCAGGGCCATAAAATTAGCTTCAGAGGCAGAATGCAAAGCTAAGTGTTCCTGACTCCTAGTCCAGTACTCTATGCACTGTGGCAATCTGCTCCTCCAGCTGTGGGGCCCACCTGGGCCAGCTTCTGCTTTCTTCAAGGGACAAACTGCTCAGAAATTCCTCTTTTAGCTCTAGAAGCCTAGATGCCTAAATTTTCCAACCCTGAATTAGTCATGAGGCAATTCCTAAAACCAGCACTCCCTCAAATATCTCTCTTCTCTAGCTAGATGGTTAGATTCCAGCATTTACTGCCTAGGAAGTGTCTTTTAACTCAAAGGCAGAGGTTCAGGAATGATATTGTCCATGAACTACCCTCCTGGACTGTGGGGACGAGCCCTTTAGCCTTTGCTATAAGGCAGTTATGTGCTTCAAAGGACCTCATGGCATTTCACCACTGACCAAGTCTCAGCTGAGCATTGGGCCATACAGGGAGTACGTGCAGATCCCAAGTTTCTGCCTGAAGGCAGCCATTAAGAGCTCTACAGAGCAGAGTGGTGTAGAAGGCAGGACATTTTCAAAGACTTTACCCTTCTCTCTTTCCACTCTCCTGCCCCCCAAAGACCCAGGTTTGCTTTGAGTTCACTACTCTATCAAGATATAAAAGAGACAAAAAGTTAGCACAAAAGAAAAAGGATTTGGGCATTTATGTCAGCTTACTCATAGACCTGCTCAAGGAGTTGATCACTATCAAAAGAGTAAACTTCTCAAAAATACAAATCAACCAGTTTCCCACTGGGGGCAGCCACAGTCACTAAAGTTCATTCCCAGGAGGTACCAAAGAGCTGCTCCATAAATGTTTTTTCTTAAGGTACAAGTCTTATCAGATATCTCACCCCCTTCAATTAACAACAGTAGTTCTCCATCATCTCCATTATTCAATAAAAAATCTTCTGTTTGGCATTCAAAACCTTCAGAATTTGGACTTCTCATTCCTTTTCAATATTATTACATCTTTTTTTTTTTTGCTTTTTGGAGGGGGGAAGGTAGGGCAATTGGGGTCAAGTGACTTGCCCAAGGTCACATGGCTAGTTTTTGTGTTGTGTCTGAGGCCAGATTTGAACTCAGGTCCTTCTGATTCCAGGGCCAGTGCTCTATTCACTGCACCACCTAGCCACCCCTTTTCTTACATCTTCTTGTCCTCAACATAATATTGATCCAGTAACACCCCCCCCACTCCTTGCTATTCCTCAAAGGAGATGCTCCATCTCCTGATGTGGGGAATTTTCAATGGCTGTATCCTATCCCATCTGTCTCCTGCCTTCTCTGGCTTCTTTCGAGTCTCAGCTAAAATCCAATCTTTTACAAAAGCCTTTCTTGATCCCCCTTCATTCTAGTGCTCTCCAATTTATCACATATATCTGTGTGTGCTGCTTGTATGTAGTTGTTTGCATATTGTCTCCCCCAATTGTCAGATTGCTGTCTCCTTAAGAGCAGAGGCTGTCTTTTGCCTTTCACAAATGCTTGTTGACTGACAATTACTATGACCTGGAGGATCCTGAATCACTGGGACTTAAGTAGCAATTGCCCTTTTTTTTTCTTAACAACATGCCCATACTCAATTGGGAGAAGGTGGAAATCATCATAAGTTACAAACAGAACCCAAATTACCTGATGGATTCTCTAAAATTAGGTAATTTCCCATCTGTTCATTCCCTGCTGCTATTGCAATTTTTAATAAGTCCATTCCCTATGGCTCTGTCTCTTTTTCTGTTCTTCTTTATCTGTCTCTCTGTTCCTTTCTATCTTTGTCTCTGTTTCAGTCTTTCTGTCTCTCTTCTCTTTTTCTCTCCTTTATCTCTCTGTGTATGCCTCCTTCACAAGAAAAACAATTAATAATTCTCTGTCTTGTCTTAATAATTTTATACTTCAAAATGTAAAGGAAGTGATTTGGGAAACTGCTGTCTTAGTCCTGATTCTGGGGACAGAGGATAGAATTACTCACTGAAGGAGAAATAATGGAGACTTTGAGAGGAAGGATTACTTCAACTTAGAATTTCTGAAAGTGGAATGAAAAGTCAGGCATTACTTGACATGTACCTTAAATTTTAATAAAAGCAAAAAGGCCTCAGGAAAAACTAGCCAGCATCTCAGGAGTTAAAGTTACCCAGGGTGAGTGGTGGTGATAATGGAGTTGCAAAGTGTCAGACACAATTGAAATGACTCAACAATAACAGAAGAGAAGCAAAATAGGTAACAGAGGATGATTTTTTAAAATGTGACTTGGTCATATAAAATGGTGTTAATTCAAAATAAGCTGAAACTATGGAAGAGTCAAGTCATTAGGCAGAGATAAGTTATATCCTAGGGCATGTAGGAACTGATGGATGTGATTGCTGAGCTGCTATAGGTATCTTTGAAAGGATAGAAAGAACAGAAGAGAAAATATTATCCTAATTTTCTTTCTTACTTTCTTTGCTTTTTGGAGGGGGGAAGGCAGGGCAATTGGGGTAAAGACTTGCCCAAGGTCACACAGCTAGTAAGTGTTAAGTGTCTGAGGTTGGATTTGAACCCAGGTCCTCCTGACTCCAGGGCCGGTGTTCTATTCACTGTGCCACCTAGACACCCCACGTATCCTAATTTTCTAAAAGCGAGAGAGAGAGAGAGAGAGAGAGAGAGAGCTAAAAGGGGAGTTGGAGAAAGTGGAAACTATAAACTAGAAACTAACAAGCTTGATTTCCATTTCTGGCAAAATTCTAGAACCCTAAAAGGTCCTAGGTCTCCCTTTTGTTCTTTTTCTCTCCATTTTTAAAAAAGATGCTTCAATTCTCTCTCTCTCTCTCTCTCTCTCTCTCTCTCTCTCTC
>NW_027186296.1:99094054-99098367 GCF_028583685.1 Petaurus breviceps papuanus | reverse complement strand
TTTCTTCCTCTGTCTCTACTTCACTCTGTCTCTGTGTGTATTTCTCTCTGTCTCTCTTTCTCTTCTCTCTCTTCCCTTGTTCTTCCTCTCTTCCAACTCCTATTGGCTAAAAAAAAAAGCAAAGTTCTTGTAAAAAAAATGTGTGTAGTTGAAGAATAAAAGCTATAGATGTGAATTCCCACAGCAGGTGTTCCTAGATTGATGAATAACAAATCCTTGAGTTAGTGACCTGTGTTCAAGGCACCCTGGGGGTAAAAAGAAAATCAAACCCTGTCATCAAGGGGCTGAACCGGCAGATTACCTGGAAGGAGAGAAATCACAAGATCTTTTGTGAGAGGGAGTGCACACTCACGGGGAGGGGAGAGGGAGATACAGAAAATATTTCCCATAGGTGGTGCTGATTGATTTTAGGTGCAGATTTAGGTGGCACCACGATTAAAAATGTGTTTCAATTCAGCAAGCACTCGTTCCCTACCCGTTCTGGGCTAGGCACGAGGTAGGTACTGAGCATATAAAGACAAAGATGGAAAAAGTCTCTTTCTCCAAAGTGCTTTCCTTAATATGAAAAACTCACTGTACTGGCCCGAAGCACCTATTACAGGGAAACTTCCTTACAAATGTCCCTCAAGGCTAAAACATCAAAATTCTAGGAGATAGAAAATAGTGTGTGCATTCCTAAATGTCTTTAGAAAACAGATATTATACAGTGGGAGGCAGGTTCTCACGAGTCTATTCTCATCATAGCATTTAAAATCATAATGAACAGAAGGAATCCTTGGCTAGGCTATGTAGAATAGGAAAAGGATAGGGATGGACTGGTTCTGTTATTTCACTCACGTGTCACTCTCAGATCAACACATTTCTTCTGTTTACCAAGGTCAGCTGGCAGCTTCTCAGTAATTTATAGTATTAGATGTCTTGGGACATTGAGAGATTCAGTGACTTTCCCAGGGTGGTACAGCCAGCTTGTGTCAGAAGCTGGATCTGAATGTAGATCTCCCAGGGTGGGATGGGTAATTATATATAAAATCTTAAAAGTGGCAGATTAGGAAAATGCTGGAACTTTAAGAGAAAGAACTTTTACTTTGAGCAATTTCCTTCTTGGCTGTATGAATCACTTAGTTATCTTTATGATACAATAAGGAACAATGCTGGACTGAAAGGAGCCAGTGTTTGCTTTAATGGATCATTAACTTTGTAGGCCTTTTTCTCCCTGTCTTGCCACTAATCTTTGCATTAATTTTCAATTAAGGAAATATTTCTAAAGCAATAGCCAACAGAACAAAAATTTGCTTTGGGGAGGCAGGGGCAGGGGAAGTGGAGAGGGAGGCTCAGAGGGCCCTGAGGGAGGTGGTTTTCTATTTACAAATCTTTGTGCTGTTTTGCTGAAGGCTCACAGGGTGCTTATTGAGACAAGTGCTATAAGGAGGCCAAAGTTCTCTCCCTGAGGGTCTAAGCTGCCTTAGGAAGTCAAATGGATTAACGGGAGAATTTTGCTCCAATTTAGAAGTGACTAGGAGGTGCAGTTTCGAATGGTGGTATTTTCTCTTTCCTCATTCACCTTTCTTCTGTGATCCTTCACCAGGGGTTAGAGTTTGACCATTAAGGTCAGACAACAATACATATGAATAAGAAATGGAAGGTTTCGTGGACGAAAATCCTGTGTTTCCCAACAGCCTGAAAAGTTAACTAGATCTGAGACTGCATAAATATATGCATGGAGATTACACACAAAATAAATAGAATATAATTGGGGAGGGGGAACACATTGGGGGAAGGGGTCAGGAAAGGCTTCCTGAGCAGTAGCAGGTGGTAATAAGGTGTGTATTGAAGCACAAAATTCAACCAATCAATCAATAAATATGTATTTGTTTATTTATTTTAGAGGACAATTGGGTTAAGTGACTTGCCCAAGGTCACATGGCTAGTTTTTGTGTTAAGTGTCTGAGGTGGAATTTGAACTCAGGTCCTCCTGACTCCAGGGCCAGTGCTCTATTCACTGCACCACCTAGCCGCCCCTCAATAAATATTTATTAAGGAACTATTATGTACCAAGTGCCATGTTAAGCACTTAATTCTAAGAAGTGATGAGAGAGTTCATTCTAGATACAAAATCCAGAGTGAGGCTTTTGATAGGTATTTGTTGCTCCCCCAAGGTTAAACTTGCTCCAGGGTATTAAATTCATTTTTAGACTCTTCACTCTTCCAGGTCCTATTGCATGCATGATGTTCTTTACATGTGGATATAGCTAAGAACATCCTTTGTGCATATCCTTACATTTCCTTGTTAATCTCATCAGCTCATCTAGATTCAGTTACAATTATGTAGATGACCCTCAGATCTATATATCCATCCCTAGTCTCATTCTCTCTAAATGTAGTCCTGTGTGACCAACTGCCTGATGGATATCAATACCTGACCATCTTACAGGCATCTCACACTCAGCATGTCCAAGGCAGAGCTCACTGCTCTTATCCTCAGACTCATGGCTCTTCTGAATGTCCTTATGTATGTCAAGGTGTAATGGGAATGTAAATTTTGAAGATCTTCCCTGCCCCTAGGCTAAAGTGCACCTGGAGCCTGGGGTGGGAGGCTTGTTTTTCAGTAGATACTTCTTGATTGACCAGTGAGTCAATAAGGTTGTTACATTCTCTGAGCCAGGAGAAGGCTATATAAGCCCTGATGTGCAGCTTTGTTTTGGGGCTCACTTTGAGAAGTGTTCTGTGATTTGATATGGATTCTGGGAAGCTGTTGTCCTGAGGCCCCTGGCTTTGAAAAAACCCAGATGTTGAAACCCAGATGTTGATTGGGTATGGATGTAATGGCTGGACAGTTTGGAAAGCTGTCTACTTGATCTGTTTCTGTCTTGATAATTCTGCCTGTATACTCTGAAGTTCGGGGTGCTGACCTTTTCCCCCTGAACTAGGTAAATGATACATATTTGACTGATTAAAGTAAGCTTGTTAACCCATTTTGAGTTGCTTTCCTTTATCAAAGCAGATCCAAGAACCTCTGTTGGCAGACACCCTGGGGACGCTGGGGTGCTTGCTGCTACACAAGGGTGCTGCCATCCTTCTAGTAATCCAGGTCTAGAACTGTGAAATCAATCTCCCTTTAAAACTAGGAGGGACTTGAGTGGTTGTGTAGGCCAACATTCTCATTTCACATATAAGGAAACTGAGTCCCAAAGATATTAAATTATTTATCTAAGATAGTATCTGTAATAAGAGGCAAGATCAGTATTTTAACCAGGTCCACTAATTCCAAATCCAGTGCACTTTCCATTGTACCAAATATAGTTTTATGTGTACTTTTCACTGTGTGTTTTTTAAAAGATTATTTCTCTCTGTACATTCTTTGTGTATTTTTTTTTTTTTTAGATTATTTCTCTCTTCCAGAAGAATGTGAGTATGTGTATGGTGGGAGACGTTTTCTTCCTCCTTTCCTTTCTCCTTTACTTCTTTCTTTCCTTCCTCTCCCTCTTCTTCCTCCCTCCTTTTCTTTCTTTTTAAATTGCTTCCTTCTTCTTTTTCCCTCCCTGTTCCTTTTCTTTTTCTTCCTTCCTTCCTTCCTTCCTTCCTTCCTTCCTTCCTTCCTTCCTTCCTTCCTTCCTTCCTTCCTTCCTTCCTTCCTTCCTTCCTCCCTTCCTTTCTTCTCTTTCCTTTCTTCCATCTAGATCCCAAGTACCTTGTACAAATAATTAATATTTGACAAATTGAATAGAATTAAAAAGGCAGTCTTCAAGTAGAGCCTGGATTGACAATTGTTGAAGAGGAGCTTCCTGGTAAAATACAGTTTGGATGTGATATCTGTGATCCTCTGGTCCTTGCTATCTTTTATTAGTATTGGGCTATCTAGAACCTAGTGCCTAGAGCATGTAGGTGGTAGTCGCATGCTCTAAGTATACTTATGATGGATGGATGTGTATTTGAAACACTTAACACATTGCTTTGTATAGCATCTTTTGCAAAATGCTATAGAATAATCAAATATTTTATTGTTAAATATCAGAGTAAAATTTTGCCTGACCTTTTCTTTGTCTCCTCCTCTTTTCCTTCCTTTAACCCCATTTCTGGGTAGACTAGATTCATGTCACTTGAATTTATGAAATTCAAACTCTTGGTAAAAACAACAACAACAACAACACACTGACCTGAGTATCTCATTATACAAAGCAAAATTCAAAAATATAACTAAGCTATCTTCTTGATAAGCCTTATTTTCCATATGTGTTGATTGGTTATATTGATACCCATTGCTACCTTAATCACATGTGGCATTATTTATTGTCTTGTTTGTGATTTTTTTTTGA
>NW_027186296.1:99071661-99094044 GCF_028583685.1 Petaurus breviceps papuanus | reverse complement strand
AAGGAAGGAAGGAAGGAAGGAAGGAAGGAAGGAAGGAAGGAAGGAAGAAACCAGATCAGTAAATAAACACATCAATCAAATATAACAATCATATATAGTATTCAACACCTATAGTCCCTTACCTCTGCAATGAAAAGAGAGAGGTACATTTTCATATCTGACTGTAGGGTTCAAATTGAATTTGAATTCAAATTTGAATTAGGAATTATTATTTTATATCATTATAGCACTCAATCAAAGAAGTGTCTAATCACAGTGTCTTGTATGTTGGGTTATGCTGATAAATGTTTAACAACCAGTTCTTCCAAAAAAATATACCCATGACAAACTTTTAAGTTTAATCTGCATTATTAACATTTTCTACATCACATTCTTAAAGCTAGGGAGTCTTTGCTGATTTCCAAGGTAAAAATGATCAAACTGGGGGCAAAGTCAAGGGGGCAGAGTCAAGATGGCTGAGTAGAAGCAGGACGTCCCCACTGCTCTGGCTTCCACCTTCCCCAATCCATGTAAAAAGGGGACTCTAAACATACTTTGGAGCTGCAGAACCCACAAAATGACACAGAGAAGCTAACCTCCCGCTAAGGACAGCCTGGCAGGCTGTCAGGAATCAGCCAGGGCAGTGCTCTGGGAACCGATCCCAGCCCCACGCCAAGGCTTTAGCCCCAGGGCTGGTCTGACCAGCCACCAGGGGAGGGACTCCAGATCAGCAGCACCTGTGGCCGTTTCCAGAATTATCAACACATAGATGGGAATGACAAAGTGAGAGATCAGTGCAGTCTGGACTTTGGGACCCAGTAAGTGGGAGTACATCAGCTCTGGGGAGAGAGGCTGCTGAGATGCTGGCATAGCCAGCCAGAGCCATGTGGCAGCTTTGGCTCCTGGCCTGCAGAGTGTAGGGGGACCAAGCACCAGTCAGAGGGGTAATTGCTCTTGCTTTAACCTGCTTAGATCTGTATTGCAGTCTAGGGTGGAGGTCCTGGGGGGTGTGTCCAGCTTGCCAGAGCGTGTGGAGACCTCAGAGAGGTCACCCATCTAATACCTCTGGTAGCTGAGAAAACCCCAGCGTTTGGGATGAAAGCTCCCCGTCTGATGGCAGAGTCCTACTGTGGCAAAAAGCCCAGGGGTCAAGTGACTGAGGAGCAAAGTGACCAGGCAAAGGAAACAAAGCAGACAGAAGATTCCAACATTAGACTCCTATTTTGGGGACAAAAAGGAGCAAAGCATGGAACAGGAGGGAGACAGTAAAGTCAGAACTCCTGCACCAAAAGCTTCAAAGGAAAATACGAGCTGGTTATAGGCCATAGAGGACCTTAAGAAGCAGATAAGAGAAGTGGAGGAAAAAATGGGAAGGGAAATGAAAACAATGCAAGAAAATTACGAAATAAGAGTCAACAGCCTGACTGAGGAAAACCACAGCTTAAAAAACAGACTAACTCAAATGGCAAAAGAGGCTCAAAAAGCCAACAAGGAGAAGAATACCTTAAAAAGCCAAATTTTCCAGATGGAAAAAGAATCTCAAAAGCTCAATGAGGAGAATCATTGCTTCAGAATTAGATTGGAGCAAATGGAAGCTAATGACTTTAGGAGAAATCAAGATGTTGTTAAACAGATCCAAACAAATGAAAGAATAGAAAGCAATGTGAAATATCTCATGGGAAAAACCACTGAACTGGAAAATAGATCCAGGAGAAATAATTTAAAAATTATTGGACTACCTGAAAGCCATGATCAAAGTAAGAACCTAGAAATCATCCTCCAGGAAGTTCTCAAAGAAAACTGCCCTGATGTTTTAGAACCAGAGGGCAAAATAGAGGTTGAAAGAATCCATCAATCACCTCCTGAAAAAGATCCCAAAAAGAAAACTCCTAGGAATATTTTAGCCAGGTTCCAGAATTCCCAGATTAAGGAGAGAATATTACAAGCAGCCAGAAAGAAACAATTTGAATACTGTGGAAACACAATCAGGATAACATAGGATCTGGCAGTGTAATGGGAATGCAAATTTGGAAGATCTTCCCTGCCGCTAGGCTGGAGTGCACCTGGAGCCTGGGGTGGGAGGCATGTTTTTCAGTAGATACTTCTTGATTGGCCAGTGAGTCAATAAGGTTGTTACATTCTCTGAGCCAGGAGAAGGCTACATAAGCCCTGATGTGTAGCTTTGTTTTGGGGCTCATTTTGAGAAATGTCCTGTGATTTGATCAGATGAAACTATGGAAAGCGGTTGTCCAGAGCCCCCCAGCTTTGAAACCCAGATGTTGATTTGGTATGGATGTAATGGTTGGACAGTTTGGAAAGCTGTCTACTTGATCTGTTTCTGTCTTGATAATTCTGCCTGTATACTTTGAAGTTCGGGGTGCTGACCTTTCCTCCTGAACAAGGTAAACGATATATGTCTGACTGATTAAAGTAAGCTTGTTAACCCATTTTGAGTTGCTTTCCTTTAACAAAGCAGATCCAAGAACCTGTGTGAGCAGCCACCCTGCTGACGCTGGGGTGCTTGCTGCTACAAAATGGTGTCATGAACAGGATCTGCAGAGTAAAAGGAAAGTATGGGGACTGGGATAATTGTTTGTTTCCCAGTTGTGGTAGCTGTGACTCTGTGGAGCTGTGGAGCAGGAGAGAAGAATGGCCTGCATGCGGATTTCACTGAGCTGAGAGCAGGAATGGTGAGCTGCCTGCATCCGGACCTGGGCAGAAGCCAGGAGCGGCTGCCACCTGCAGGAGGAGAAGGAGCCCAGGAGTTCGGAATTCAGCCACAGGAAAAGATAAGAACTGAGCAGCAAAGCAGGGGCACTGAATGTGTTTCCTGGCTGCATCCCACAGTTTGGGACCCTGGGGGAGGATGGACTTGTGACTATGGTGGGTGGGATGAAGTACCTTGGACCCCCAAGGACCCCACCTTGTTGGTTTTGTTGCCCAGCCCCCTCTCTGTACTTGGAAGCAGGGGCTGGAGCTGTGTGAAGGGAAGTACACCCCCCTGAAGTGGTAATGCAATGTACTTTGTGTTTGTTTAAGGCCCAGTGGCCGCTTTGGTAGCTTTAGTTCTGTATCTTGAAGATGTGATCTAGGAGATGTTTAGTGCTAATTCAAAAGTGAATTGTCTATGCTATGGGCATGAAAGATCTTGGGGCCGAATGTAATGGGAATGCAAATTTGGAAGACCTTCCCTGCCCCTAGGCTGGAGTGCACCCGGAGCCTGGGGTGGGAGGCATGTTTTTCAGTAGATACTTCTTGATTGGCCAGTGAGTCAATAAGGTTGTTACATTCTCTGAGCCAGGAGAAGGCTATATAAGCCCTGATGTGGAGTTTTGTTTTGAGGGCTCAGTTGGAAAAGTGTTTTGTTTTTTGATTTGTTTTGTGGGAAGCCTTTGTCCAGGCCCCCCCCCCCCCGGCTTTGAAAAACCCAGATGTGGAAACCCAGATGTTGACTGGGTATGGATATAATGGTTGGACAGTTTGGAAATCTGTCTACTTGATCTGTTTCTGTCTTGATAATTCTGCCTGTATACTTTGAAGTTCGGGGTGCTGACCTTTCCTCCTGAACAAGGTAAATGATATATATATCTGACTGATTAAAGTAAGCTTGTTAACCCATTTTGAGTTGCTTTCCTTTAACAAAGCAGATCCAAGAACCTGTGCTGGTAGCAAACCCTGAGGATACTTGGGGTGCTTGCTGCTACAGGCAGCTTCTACATTGAGGGATCGAAGGGCTTGGAATATGATATTCTGGAGATCCAAGGAGCTGGGATTAAAACCAAGAGTCACCTACCCAGCAAAACTGAGTATCATGTTTCAGGGAAAAATATGGTCATTCAGTGGAATAGAGGACTTTCAAGCATTCTTGCTGAAAAAACCAGAGTTGAATAGAAAATTTGACATTCATATACAAGAAGCAAGAGAAGCATGAGAAGGTAAACAGGGAAAAAAAATCATAAGGAACTTATCAAAGTTGAAATATTCCTACATGGAAAAACAATAATTGTAACTTATGAAACTTTTCTCAGTAGTTGAAGGGAATAGAAATATATATGTCTATATATGAGGGTATATGGGCATATGAATACATATGTGAATGTGTGTATATATGTTTACAGGTATAATAGATAGAGGGCACAGGACCAATTTAACAGGAAGGGATGATACTTAAAAGGTAAAATTAAGAGGTGAGAGAGGAATATAATGAGAGGAGATGGGGAGAGACAGAATGGGATAAACTTTCTCATATAGAAGAGGCAAGGGAAAATGGTTACAATGGAGGGGAAGAATAGGAAGGCAAAAGGGAATGGGTCAACCTTATTCCCTTTGATTTTGGCTTGAGGAGGGAATGAAATACACACTAAATAGGGTATCTCACCCTCCAGGAGAGTAGGGGGGGAAGGGGATGAGAGGGGGATGATGGAAGGGAGGGCAGCCTTGGGGGGAGGGAAGTTGGAAGCACCCACTTTTGAAAAAGGACGGATCATAGTAGAGAACAGAACAAGTGGGAGGTGGGATAGGAGGGAGGGAAATATAGTCAGTCTTTTACAATATATCTACTATGTTATTGTTTTGCATTAGCCACACATGTACAAGCTATACTGAACAGCTTATCTTCCCAGTAAGGGTGGGTGACAAGGGAGGAAGGGAATGAATCTGGAATTCAAAGTTTTAAAATCAAATATTCAAATATGTGTATATATATATGTATATATATATACATACTATTATTAATACTATTTTACATGTAATTGGGAAATAAGATATACAGGCACTGGGGCATAGAGATCCACTGGAAAAATCGAAAGGGGTATGGGAGAAAATATGGGAGAGAGCAAATTGGAGGAGGGGATATCCTGTGGGACTGCTTGCTATTTTGCAGCTGTGGGTAGGGGAAAAATGGGGAGAAAATTTGTAACTCAAAATCTGGCAGAAATGAATGATGTAAATCAGAAGTTAATAAAGCATTTCAAAAAAATAAATAAATGCTCAAACTGAACTTTTAGTAACTAGCTTTCACAAGCTACTTCCCCTGGCCCTAGTACACTTCTGCTTGTAAATTGAATTAAATTATCTGAATTGATTTGAAGACAAGTATAAGGAATGGGTGTTCCTTGAGTTAAAAACAAGTGACTCATTTACTTGAGGTTTAAGAAGCGAATACCCTCTAACTTTTGCTTAGAAGGTTTAAGCTAACAAACCAAAATCCATTTTAATGCTAATTAGTCATGGAGACCTCCCCTTAAGTCTTACCAATGAAACTCTATCACAGAAGGCATGATTGATTAATGTGTGCCTTTGGAGAATTTACCTCAGTATTATCTAAAGGTGTATCACCCATTGGAAAGATGCCCATGAGGAAGTCTCTCATCTGTAACTAAAGATCTTTAAATAAGAAAGGGGTTCCGAACCATTTCAGGACCCACAGTTGAAGGGAATTGTTGTCTGTGCTCTCAGCATCTCCCTTCTTTGCCATTATTAGGCAAAGTTAAAGGAAGTCAGAATGAAGCATGCACAGGCTCCTCTAACAATGTGCCTAGAGTCCATTGATCACTAAGATGTATCTGTCTGTGCTCTTCCAAATGGCGGTGCCTTCGCAGAGAGAGAAGCTTAATGACTCAGGGCAATGTTCTGTGTGCAGTCCCGTGACTTAAAATACATGGTGCTTTGTTTTCCAGTGTAAAGATACCAGACCTTTGGGCCTTAATGAAGCTCATTCTTTATTTTTATTTCTCCCATTTACAAGCAGAAGGTTCATCAAACTGAAAACCAATACAGATTTGGGAGACACAATTAGGGCCTTGTGCTGAGCTGTCTATGATGCAGGGCCTCATAGCCTTCCCAGTCATTTCTGGAAGTTAAGTAACCAATATAGGAAGGGGTAGGTGTTAACTCTTGGGGATAACACTTAGAATGCTCTAAAGGCCGGAGGAAAATAAATGTTAAATCTTTTAGTTCACAAATAAGATTACAAGTTTATAGTTTTCCTACAGAAGGTAAATATTTATCTATTGCTTCCTCTGTTAAGCCTTTACTCTGATGTCTCCTTGTGGCTTAGATTTTCAAAGGCCAAATCAGTGAAGGGCAAGCTCTGGATGTGTTACTGAGGTGGAAAGGTTCAACATGGAACTAGGAGTGGGCTTTGAATCTTTTGGCCAAGTCTCAGACTATTTAACTTTGAAGGGTCTCTCTTTTGAAACAGAGATACCACTGCTAGGCATCTACCTCAAAAGAGATCAAAGAAACAGGAGAAGACCCATATGGACAAGCATGTTTATAGCAGCTCTTTTTGGAGTAGCAAAGAGTTGGACACTAAGGGAGATTCTAACTAAGCCATTCCTCAGCTGAAAAATGAGGGAACAAATAGTATTAAGCATTGCATACATGCCTGTGAATCTACTCCAAAGTAGAGTTTGCTTCTCCCAAGTGGAGAGAAAATTCAGCATAGAACTTTCAAACTCTCCTGCTTGTCTGTGCTTCCTACTTACCTCCCTCCTGTTCCCATCTATTCTTTTTTTTTTTAAAGCAATCTGAGTAAAGTAACTTGCTCAAGGTTACACGGCCAGTTATTTCTGGGTGTGGTGCTAAGTATCTGAGCCCGGATTCTATCCCCAGGTCATCCCAACACTGGAGCCGGTGCTCTTACTCGCTGTGCTACCTGGCCGCCCCTCATCTGTTCTTTTTTAGTGCTTCAATGAGCCTTTTTTCTTACCTTTCTTTAAAAAAAAAGTTTTGATAACTATCTCTAGCCCCCAAATTGAATGACTGCATATGAATGTGATGGAATACTACTGAGAGGCAGCTAGGTGGTATAACAGATAAGAAACCCATCTTGGAGGAGACCTGAGTTAAAAGTCTCAGACACTAGCTATGTGAACTTGGGCAAATCACTTTACCTTTGTCAGTCTCAGCTTTATTCCATTTATAAAATGGAATAATAAAGCTCCTACCTTTCCTAGGGTCATTGTGAAGATCAAATAAGATCTATCTACCTATCCATGTATTATGTATGTATACATATATATGTGTGTGTATACACACACATATAGCTTTACAAACTTGAAAGTGCTATAAAAATGCTACCTGTTGTTATCACTGTTATTACTGTTATGCCATAAGAAATGAAGAAAGGGATAGTTTCAGATAAACCTGGGAAGAGTTGTATAAATTGATACAGAGTGAAGTAAGCAAAGCCCAAGAACAATTTACTAGATAACAACAGCATTGTAAAGGAAATCAACTAAGAAAGAGTCAAGAACTCTGGTCAATGTAGTTACTGCCTGGAATTTTATAGAACTGAAACTGATGATGAAATATGAAATGTATATCCTGCCAGAAAAATTGTGGAGTCAAGTTGCTAAATAATGTATTTTCACATAGAACCAGCTTGCAGGTTTGTTTGTTATGCTTATGTATGCATATTTAAGATCCTTTAATTTGGGAGGTAGCAATAGTCACAATTTTTTTTTCAGTAAGATGAGAGGCTCATTGATGCATTTTTAAAAAATGTGTAGAAGAGAATGGAAGGGAGGTCAGTAGAAAACAGACAAAGCAAGACAGTTTTGAAAGTCACATGTTGAATTTTTTATACATATTGGAGAAGTAAACTGTTCTTGCAACAAATTCACAGCTACATGTGCAATACTCTTTCTAAATTCTTTATATATGTAAATATCTGTCAGTTCATATTTCTTTAATTTGGAATAAAAAAGAAAAAAATTAAAGAGCCTCTTTAAAAAGGCGATTTTTTCTTTCTTCTTCCTTCTTTCTCTCTCTCTCTCTCTCTGTCTGTTTGTCTGTCTGTCTGTCTCTCTCTCTCCCCTTCTCCTTCCCATCTGCCTTCCTACCATTACAGGGGTTTCTATATAGAAGGAACACTTACATCAATGAAATTGAGGATCTTTTAAGTACCAAAATAATTCCTTGGCTTAACATATTATCACCCTTCAACTACCAGAATGCCTATAATACTGCTTATAAAATATTTGGCAAAAATAAGGATGATAGATAAAGTTTGGAATTAACAGTTATTACTCCTGAATTGTGGAACAGATTTCAAGACTGATACAGAGATCATAGCATTTTCTAGCTTGAAGGAATTTTAGATATCACCCTGTCAAATCCCCCTATTTTTTATGAATGTGGAGACTCAGATCCAAGGATGTGAAATTACTTGGTCAAGGTCATACAGTAAGTTACCGACAGAGGTCTGACTCCTAGTTTAGGGCTTTTCCAATCATTCCACATATACACTCTGATTTCAGCAGCCAGGTCTTTTAGGACAAGGAATCAGAGACTGGGAATTACAAGACTTAGGTACTAGTTTTCACTTTGACTAGCTTTTGGAAAGTGACCTAGATTTCAGTTTCCTTTTCTATAAAACGAGTATGCTAATGTTTTTACTTCTTACTTTATACAGTGAGTATCCAAGCAATTGACATTCACATAATACTTTGAGGTTTACAAAGCCCTTTACATACTAATGTCTTTATGGCATCATTTGATTTTCAGAAGAACCCTATGGGGTGGTTCCTACAGGTATTATTGTCCCTATTTTATACAGGAGAAAACCAAAGCTCAGGAATATTAAAAGACTTGCCCATGATTACAGAGCTAATAAGTGTCAGAGGCAGGATTTGAACCTAAGTCTTTCACTCCAAGTCCAGAACTCTGCAATGTACTGTGCTGCCTTTCTGAGATGGGAAGCTAGGTGGTGCAATGGAAAGAGTGCTGGACCTGGAGTCAGACAAGCTTATCTTCCTAAGTTCAAATCTGACCTCAGATACTTACTAGCTGTGTGCCTCAGTGTCCTCAAATGTAAAATGAGCTGAACAAGGAAACGGTGAACAACTCTAATCTCTTTGCCAAGAAAACCCCAAATGGGGTCATGATGAATTGTACACAAATGAACAACGACATCAACCTGAGATAATTGAAAAATAGCAAAGAAGATTGAAGTTGGAAACTTTGGAACTTAGGATGAAGACCTTCTTTCCATAGTACACTGTTTTTGTGTAAATTTCCCCTGATTCTCCTCAGCGAGTCAAAGGAAAAGAGGAGATAGGACCTAAGTTCTAAGAAGGACAGAAGATGTACTGCCATCAGCTAGGGAGGACAGAGTTTCTGAACTGAGGAAAAGGAAGTAGAAAACCCAAAGGATGCCTTTTCTTCCAACTCAGAGGCACTTGGGGACAAAGACATAGAACCATCCAAGGCAAGTCTTTGGGCATCAGTTTTCTATCTGTGTGATGGAGATAAACCCTTTCATAAACTTGCTAATCTTTTTTTTTCACTGAAAAAGGAGAATCAGCTCTAGTTAAAATAGGCTATACAATGTTATTTGTCTTGGTGCTGCAAAAATGGGGATGAGAAAAACACACAGCTCACAGCACAAGCAATGTTGTCCATATAGATGCAGCCTAAACATTTTTGCTAGAAATGCCCTGTTACTAGCATTAAATGCAACTGATATGAATGCAAGGACTCACACCGATACAGACATATATTGATTTATTCCCTTCCAAATATTTGTTAGTAATCAAGTTAAATATTCCCAATGCTATATTGGCCTGGATTAGTTAATAATCATCCAAAGGACATTGTTTACTTATCTTGGTTTAACAGGCTTTGGGAAAATATGATTTGTTAAATCTTTGTGCCTGTTTGTTTCTTAAGGGATTTGATGGATCTGAACATGTTACTTACTGAAGACAAAATTATCTAGGAAAGTTTACTTCTTATTACTCTTGGAATGGGTGCCCTTTATAGAAAAATTGATGGTGACTTGTGGATTCTCTCTACCAATGCTTTATTTTATCTTGAAATAAAAACTACTCTCTCACAGGTCAATGTTTTATTTTTAAAAAGATGGCCAACTGCAGAAACTACCTCTTTAAAAGATGGTTCACGCAGCTTAAGGGATCAAGCAATGTTATGCACACACATATATGTATATATGGACACACATACACATATACGTATGTTACCTACATATATTATACATATGAATATATGTGTGTATATAATTTAACAGTAATATAAAAATATAATTATATGTGAGAAGAGAATATCTATTAGGAGTCAAGCTTTTCCTGAATATATAAATTAGTTTTTTTTTTCTATATGCAGAAGTAAAAAGGAAAAAAGAACAGTTACTAAGACAAGAATATGCATTTAATGGCAGGGGCGTACTAGTAAATGCTTATCAACTGGCTTTATTTAAAAAAACTATAAACATGACATACTTTTGAGTTTAATACACATTACTAACATATTATCTATAATTTTCCTAAATCTAGACATTCAACAAAATGGTAAATCAAGTTTGGCAATTTCTGGGGTATAAATATTCATATTGAAATTTTAACAAATGGCTCTCATGTCAAGTATACCTTTGCTTAGTGGTCACCTAAGAACAATTAAGATGCAACTAGTTTCAACAGGTAGATAATATCTTCCTCAACACAGAGAACAGAGTAGTTTTAAAATGGAAGTATTTAAGTTAAAGTGGCTTCTATGCTCCATATTCAGAAATTCTGAACAGCATTCTGGTATTATTTCTCATCTTATGGTATTAAGGTTTTTTAGTTCATCATGTTCTTCCTGGGAGAGATAATGCCTTTAAGCTATATCTTTGCATTCTGTCTTCAGGGTTAGTCATTTGGACTAGCATAGAGTTCATTTATTCTTGTCTTGTGGTGTCTTGTCCAACATGTCCATTGAGGATCCTTTTTCTTTGGCTTCTCCCAATACCACTGCTGCACAGACTCTTACAATTATCTTGCCAGTTGGCCTCAGCCCCCTTGCATTAAGAGATATGAGGAGACACAAGCTCCAGGTATGAAAGTTGGATGTTTCTGTCTTTGTCCTAAGTGCCTCTGGGTTGGAAGGAAAGGCATCATTTGGGTTTTCTACTTCCTTTTCCTCAGTTCAGAAACTTTGTTCTCCCTAGCTGATGGCAGTCCATCTTCTTTCCTTCTTTTTATTTTTATATTTATTTTTTAAAGCAATCAGGGTTAAGTAATTTGCTCAACGTTACATGGCCAGGTGTTTCTGGGTGGGTGCTAAGTGTCTGAGCCCGGATTCGATCCCAGGTCATCCCGAATCTGGGGCCGGTGCTCTTACTCTCTGTGCTACCTGGCCACCCCTACATCTAAGCAGTGTGCTATGGAGGTTTCCCTACAGCTGGACCCTGGGTTACCAGTCCATGAATATGCTCCCAGTGCTCCCACTGAAAAGTGTGGGTATAGGGATACTAAATGAGAAATGTGTGTGCTAAAATTCTCCAATGTTAATTCATGAAGTTGTTTTGTTTTTGTTTTTACTTTACATGAGTTCTTTCTTCTCTTGTGAATTCAGATATAATTACTCTATGCAACATAATTCCTTTCCTTTGAGGTTTGAGTTTGGAAGACTTTGTAGAAAGCAACTATTTGGCCCTATTGCTGGGCCACAAAAAGTTCTTCATGACAGAGAAGATAAAAGACCTTTCAGATTTGTTTCTAATTAAAAAGGATACTCTCAATCAATCTTGTCAATTCTATGGCATTTCTTCAAAACAATAGCCACTTAATTCTCTAGGTGTTTCCATAAGTCAATTTTTTAGTTCTCTTTGCTTTGTGATCTGAATCTGGAAACTACTAAAGGGATTTTATTTTTCAGTGTGTTCTCTAACTTATGTCCTTGAACTAATAGGAAATATTGCTAATTGGAATTTTAAAATTATACAGTTAGTAAGTGCACATAGGAGTGGGAAAAATAAGAAAACTACATGTACATTGAATTTTAGATTAGTGTTTTATATTTGCAGAATTTATGCCAATATCCACTCTAAGACTGCAGCAAGTTTACAGATAATTGTGTGATGCAATTTTAGAATTCAAATAACTTGTAACTATATAAGTTTCTTAATTAATATGCAAGAAGTTGTATGAAAATGATTAACAATTAGCAAAGAGTATCATTCCAGACACAGCATTCCTCATCTCTCCTCTCATATGTTGTGCAACATAAACAGGATATATTGGAGATAATCAATAGAAGAAAGGCATGAGAATTTAAGGGCCTCAGGGAAGCTTTCCTGTAGAAGGTGGGATTTTAGCTGGAAAGTCAGATAGAGATGAGGAGAGAAAGCATTTCTGTCATGTGTGTACAGCAAGGAAGCCAGTGTCATTGAGTGACAGAGACCATGGTAGGAGCTGGGGGAGGTGGAGGTGGAGGGAGACGTTAAGGACTGAGAAGACTGGAAAGGTAGGGTCAGATCCTACCTCTCGTTATTACCACCTGTTTGGCCTTAGGCCCTTAACCTCCCTGTCCCTCAGATTCCTCAACTGTAAAATGAAGGTATTGGCCTATGACCTCTGAGGGACCTTCTAGCTCTATATCCTATGATTATAATAAGCCATATTTGTTCATGAATTTGTTCATGAATTCATGAATCACAGGAGTCCTGTATTTTGCAGTTACAAAAAAGGCTTCTCCATCTGTAAAATGTTCATTTTGCTCATAAATCTTATTACAATTTATACTTATTTGTTTCTTGTTTCTCTCCTTTCCCACTGCCAACCTCTGCTTCCTCCCCAAACCAAATCGCTGGCCCTCAAGCTGTGAAATTGCCTGTCATCAGAAACATTGAACAATGAATCAGTGTTTTCAGTGATAACTTCCAGCTTCATATAAAAACTGGGAGTATACAGATTTATTGGATAAAAGTGAAAGAAGATTTATCCCTAAACTTTAAGGGTTTTAACACAGTAGGGCTGTGTTTGCAGGGACAAAGGGAAATAGAGAAGGGAGGTAATTTTATGTAGCATTCAAGTCTCTGACACCCTCTGTTTCAATTATATGGATACGATTGGCAAAAGTGGTTTGTTGGGGGAGGGGAGAGGAATTACCTGGACAAAAATACAATACAATTTGCTTCTATAGACACAGGCTTTGTGGCTTTGTCTAAAAACACTCCCCCTGCCCTCATATAAACACAAACATTCAGGTGAGTTGTCAAGGTGCCCTTTCTGATTATAGTTGTAGGTTAGAAAGAAGCCAGGGTTGATCTAGCTAAATGAAATAGGTGGGTAACGCTGAACCATGCGCCCTAACTTTGTTGTTTCTCAGACCAGCTGCTCTCTAGACCTTGGTCTTCCTTTAGTAAATCCTCCCTTCATATTATCATCATCAAGGCCCATAATTCATGTCTCATCAAACATACCATTCCATGAGCCTCCTTGACTGTGTAAATTACCATTAAGAGAATGATTCTGAAGAAACTGTAATGTTGATTCTTCTCAGAATGATTGTTACCTGAGTTAACACCTTGTTATGGAAAGAAGCTTTCCCTTACTGACAAAAATAATGAGATGTTTATTTGGGGATATATTCTTTTAATGAGAGGCTACTGAAGGAGATAATATGACTTTTCAGTGTTTGAAGATTTTTAACTCTGCTCATTTCTCTTTTTTTAAGTAAAGAAAATGAAAAAATTATACTTTAGTTTGCACTCAGAGTTCATCAGTTCTCTGGAGGTGAATAGAATTTTTCATTGTGGGTCCTCTGGAATTGTCTTGGATCATTGCCTTGATCATTGTCTAAATTAGAATATTACTTTTACTATGTGCAATGATCTCCAGGTTCTACTCACTTCACTTTGCACAGTCTCAAATAAATTTTCCCATCTTTCTCTGAAAACACCCAGTCATCCTTTCTTAGAACACAATAGTATTCCATCATAATCATATGCCACAATTTGTTCAGCCATTCCCCAACTGATGGGCACCCCCTTGATTTCTAATTCTTTGTACCACATAAAGAGCTGCTATAAATATTTTTGTTCATATAGGTTCTTTTCCTTTTTCTTTGATCTCTTTGGAATATAGACCTAGTTGTGGTCTAAATTGCTCATTTCTGAAACTTTCAAGAATATTAAAGTGGCTTAATGATAGCTGAATGAAATATCTGACTTAGTTATTGTGTTTTTGGCTCCCATATAACTACAGATATTATGAAAAGATTCAAAGCTTATGGAAAGGTAATATAATCTATCTTAAAGAATTCCAGCCTATATGCCACAGGATCACAGATTTCAAGCTGGAAAAGAGCTTAAGGATCCCTTACACTAACTCCCTCATTTTACATTTATTGAAACTGACCAGAAAGGAGAAATGACTCTCTGAAGGTCACATGAGTAGCCTAGCAGGAGAGCAGAAATGTGAACCCAGGTCTTTGGATGCCAAATTTGGTGCTCTTTCCTTGACACCACATTGCTTCTTAAAAGCAAAAAAAAAAAAAATGCTTGCTATCCTTGTTTTGGAGAGATGAGATTCTGAGAATGATGAGGGTCTGAGAAGTTAATGACATGGTAATGCAGCTGTTAAGCGTCAGTTACATAATGTTTGTAGAATTCCTACAGGACACTAGAGACGCTGAAGTAAGGTTTGGTGAGGATGAGGGATAAGGGAAGAATCAGGTCATTTTTCTGCTAATTTGAGGTAGGTAATTTTCACCTGCCTAAAAAAAATTCAATGAAGCCCCTAGAGAATTAATTAGAAGGCTGTTATCTTACCCTAGCCCAGCCTATATCCTATACCATAGAAAGCTTTTGCATTTGAGGCTCAGAGGGGGCAAGTGATTTGCCTAGCATCACACAGTTACTTAGTGTCTGAGATGGGATTCCCACTTGGGTTTTTCTAACTCTAAATCCAGGACTCTAGCCACTATTAATAGCTAGCATTCATATACAACTTTAAGGTTTTCAAAGTTCCTTACAGTGTCTATAATAATAATAATAATAAAAATAATAATAGCCAACATTTATATAGCCCTTAATATGTTCCAGGTACTGTAAGTAACAATCTCATTTGATCCTCACAACAATCTTGGGAGACAGGTGTTATTATCATCCCTACCTTACAGATGAGGACACTGAAGTAAACAGAGGTTAAGTGATTTACCAGTCACACAACTAGGGTCTGATGACAGATTTGAACTCAGGTCTTCCTGACTCCAGGTCAGATGTTCTGTGTACTAAGCCACCTTGCTATTTCTTCATCTATGAGAAATTTCAAGGCTAAAGATTTCTTGTAAAAAGTTAAATAGAAGGGGCGGCTAGGTTGCGCAGTGAGTAAAGCGCTAGCCCTGGAGTCGGGAGGACCCGAGTTCGGTTCTGACCTGAGACACTTCACACCCACACAAAAATACTAGCCATGTAACCTTGGGCAAGTTACTTAACCCTAATTTCCCTCCAAAAAGGCAAAAAAAAGTTAAATAGAGAAGAAATATAGAATAGTGAAAAGACCTCCTTCACTAACTTTGGAATCAGAAGACCCAAGGCTGAATTCTAGTTCCACCAAAGACTAGCTATGTGGTCATACATAGGACCTTTCATTTGTAAAATGGAAATGATGGCATTTATACCACTGAACTCACTGAATTTTTATGAGAAAAGCTCTTTGGAGAACTGTAAAACTCTTATCAATGTAAGTTCCTATCATTAATACCAATGAAAAGTTTATGGAAACTTTAAAAAACATTCACTAAGCACCTACTGGGTAAAGCACTTTGTTCTAAGGAGTTGTGAAGTTTGGATAAAATGCAACTCCTACCGTCATAGGGTAGGACAATAAGACACAAGCTTGTGTAACTAAATTTATATAATACTGCATGATTAGTTCACAATAATAACTGGAATTTCTATAAAACTCTAAAGTTTATATAGCATTTTGATAACAGTTTATTTGAGTCATACAAAAATGCTGTTGACTACTGAAGGAATAAATGAATAAAAAGGCATTTAATACTTACTATGAGGGAAAAAATTATATGGTATTTAAGATACAGTTAGTAAAGTAAGACAGTCCCTTCTCTTAGTTTTGTTTGTTTTGTTTTTGTTTTTATTTTCTGGGTCTTTAGGAAGGTGCGGTGGATCAATTGCTGGGCCTGGAGTCAGACAGATTCATCTTCCTGAATTCAAATCTGGCCTCAGACATTTACTAGCTATGTGACCCTGGGCAAATCACATAACCCTGTTTACCTCAATTTCCTCATCTGTAAAATGAGCAGGAGGAGGATATGGCAAAGCCCTCCAGTGTGTCTCTGCCAAGAAAACCTTAAATGGGGTCACAATGAGTTGGACACGACTGAAACTGTCTGAACAATGTCACTATGACTGCTGAGCAGGTCGAGATTGCTACACCAGCACATGCATAGGGCTCACTTCTCTGTACAATATCTTCAGGGTCCTGCTGAAATGAGGGCCAGTGCTAGGGAGCATCATTGCTATTCCTGGGGTTCCTGTGCTTAACCTGCCCATTTATTATAATTGGTTGGGAAGTGGAAGACGTAGAGACCATAGCCCTCTTCTCCACAGAGATCCATTCCTCCTCTGGATGTTGATTGTGATGGGGTAGCTAGAAGCAGAGCCAGTAGTCTGGGGCTATTACTGTTCTTGAGTTAACAAGCTGGTTAGCAGTTGTGGTTACAAAGAGGATGCAAGAGATGGTGAACCCCTTCATCATAGAAATCGGATGATGGAAAATAGAGCCAATGATCTGTTGTACTAGCTCTGGTAATTATCACCTCCCTCTACCCCCATTTACAAATGAGTAAACTGAGGCTCAGAGAAGTCAAGTGACTTTCTAAGGATCACACAGCTAGTCAGTGTCAGAGGTGAGATTTGCACCCAGGTCTCCCTAACTTCAAGTTGAGCGCTCTGTCCACTAAGCCTCATTAGTGAAGGACAACATAGAATCTGAAAGGGATCTTCAGTAATGAGTGGAGGACAGCCTGACTGTGGCACATGAAAGAGAACCACAGACTCCTCTTGAATGCACTCATCTACTCTGCCCTCTGACAGTATGGTTTCTGTATCACATCACTGAGCAGTTTGCATAGGGAGCTCCACTCTCTAATTGGATTGGGGGCTGGTAGAAGAGCACGGAGAGACAAGAGTCTTGCTTTAAAGTTACCCTTTTCTACTTGACTGGCTGAAATATGAGGCTTTGCTTTAAAATATTAAAGGAGACCCAAATCTTAGCTTTCATTCCCCATCATCCACACACCTGAATGAAAGGCACTGCTTGTTCTGTGAAGGAAGTCAATTGCGGCATCCACTCAGAGATGCTTCTCATTTTGCGATATTCAGACATTCCCAACCTGCATTTTAATGGCTAATTTACAGGTAACTTGATAGATATACAGGGAGCCTTGGGATCTATTATATATTCCTTTATTCTGACTTTCTTAATTAAAAATGAAATCTGTGATAATTGCAGATTCCCCCTTACTTTCTTAAAATGTCTCAGTGTGCAATTTGGTTTGAACACAAGCAGATGTAATCTAATATTTTCTTCTCTACTAATGAAGAAACAGTGCTTGGCTTTTTTTCAAGTACTTGGAATTTCAATAAGCAGTCTATTTACTATTTTTTCCAGGTTTACCAGTATCATGCCCTCATCTATTTTCACAACTGATTTAGTAAGTCATACCCCAAGATCACAGACTTGATCGTTATCATCACTTTATACAATTCATGTCCTTGTTTCCATTGTGATGGCTTTGTAAGTACCATAAGCAGCAGGCAGGTGCCCTGCTCCTGGAATGGAATGGCAATAGGTTAGAAGAGAAAGGAATATAAAATCAGGAGGATTTTGTTAAGGTAGAACAACCTTACTAAGTCATCTATTTATCCTTTAATCAGAAAGTGGCCAGATGTTACTAATGAAAATTCCTCTTCTAGGCATGTGTTGTTAAATGAGCTCAGGCCCCTCTCTGGGCCTCAGTTTCTTCATTTGTGAAATGGCCATAAAGGATGTGGTGGATAGTGACTGAGGAAACCATTCAAACTACATGATTTATTAGCAAAACAGGCATCATAAATGGGTCAATGGACTCCCCAGTTAGTCCAAAGACCCTGAATACAGAGTGAGACAAATTTTTGTGTATTAAAAACAAATAAGGCCAATTAATTAAAAGAAAACAATTAGTATAAATACAAACATGCAAATTTAGCTAATCCATTTTCTAATTGTGGGAAAGATTAGGGCCTTCCCATGTTGGGAGAGGGAGCAGCTGTAATTCACTGAAATCAGAAAAAGAGGCACCCCACTCCCCCAACTGTCTGTAAACAATCAAAGGAGCATGGAAACAGTAATTGATTGGCTAGTACAGGGCCAATTTTCAGATAAGACACATGGGTTGATTGAGGTGTACAATTGTGAGAAAATTCCTTGCATCAATCTTTAGATCTGACTGTGTTTCTGGTCAGCATAACCTAAGTCCCTGGTTAAGGGTATCTAAGCAACAAGTAGAGAGAGTGGTCCAGTTTCCCAGTCACACAGGGCCAGATTCAAACAATGCAGTAAAGTCTTCTTACAATTGAATAAAATTTTCTCACAAGAAAGAAATTAGGCTAGTCAATAGACCCATTACTGAACAGAAAGGGACATCCAGGATTGAGTCACAAGATGGTATCAGTGTGGTTCACTCAATTCCCACAAGATACCTTCCAACTCTTAACACTTTGTACTTCTAAGATATTTGCTTAACCCTTCCTTACTCCTTGCTCAGAAATATACATGTTTACAACCAGTCTACTAGACATTTTAGTGTTTTTGTGGTATAGACACAAATGAAGAATTTGTCTTATGATTTCTTCTATATGTATTTATATAGATTTAGCAAGGACAGAAGTATAAACATGTTCTTGCAATTCCTGAGCAGGGCTGGTTGGGGGGAGATGGCTGCTGGTACATTATCTGCACATTCCACCACAATCCTTGGAGAAGGTTGACTCAGAAATTTCAGCAAAGCATTCACCTCCCCAAGATCACTTCTTAAGATAGTCAGGCCATTTGGTAGATGAATACACATCAGTGGCTTCATTTTTCAGCTTGATGTAGGTTTAAAAAAATGGCTCACATTTACAGAGGGCTTTAAGTTTTGAAAAAGAACTTTTGTCATAACAAAACTCTGAAGTGTGTAGCACAAGTAGGTTATCCCAGTTTTACATTGAAAGTAATGGAGGCCCTAAAAAGTTAAATGATTTGGATAGTGTCACACAGAGGGTGTCCAAGGGGAGAATCAAATCTAGATATATCTAGTTGGAGATCTGGTTAACTGAAGCATATTGCTTTTCACAGTTACAAAGCAGCTGATTGATTTAGTGGGGAAAAGCATTAGAGATCCAGGTTCAAGTCCAGACCTTGTGACTTAATAATAAAGTAGCAAAAGTACTTGTTACTTTCTATGGTCTTAGGCAGTGACTTAGCAGAGACCAAGCGTCATTTGAAAAACCTTGGTTTCCTTGATTTTAACATAGAAATGATATCAGTACTACCTACACCAGAGGGTTGCTAAGAGCAAAGTGTTCCTCAAAGAACTACAAAAACATGTGTTATTATCATTGCAACTAAATTTATTTTGGAAAGAGTTCAGGACTTATCTCAAGTGGGAAAATGTTGCTGGCACTGATCTAGCTTATATCCACTTCACAAAATCATGGAATCACAGATTCTCTGAGCTGGGAACAACCTTAAAGGCTGCTTAATTCAGCTTTGACCTAAACAAGAAGCCCCTATAAAATCTCTCTGTTTTTGCTATGTGTTCAATTCATTGAATTTTTTTCTCTTTTCTATTAATAAATTTAGAGATATAAAATTGCCACAAAGACAATTTTGGCTACATCCCAAAATTTTTCTATGCTTTCTCATTGTTGTAATTTTCTTTAATGAAACTTTCTTTAATTTCTATGATTTGTTCTTTGACTCACCAATTCTTTAGGATTGCATTGTTTAGACTCTGTTTAACCTTGCATCTTTTATTAAATACCATTTCAAGATCAACATTTTTATTTTATTATATAGTCAGGGAGGTATATGTTTAATTTTTCTAAATTTTTATGATATGTCATGCCTTATACTCATTCAATTTTTGAAAAGCTGTCTTAGCTAAGAAATATGCATATTTCTTCCTATTCTTAATCATTAATTACCTATCTATCATCTATTACTTTTTTTTTGGAGGGGCAATCGGGGTTAAGTGACTTGCCCAAGGTCACATGGCCAGTTTTGTGTTAAGTGTCTGATGTCAGATTTGAACTCAGGTCCTCCTGACTCCAGGGCCAGTGCTCCATTCACTGCACCACCTAGCCACCCTCCTCCATTTATTACTTTTAAAAATACTCTATTTGAATCCTAAATTTCTTTCTTTTTATCCTTTTGGGGGGTTGGATTTTTGTAGGTCTAAAAGGGACACAATGACATTCTCACTATTATAGTTTGTTGTTTATTGTATTAAAACATAAATAATTTTTACTCAAGTACTCAGATGCTTTGATATTGGATGCATACATATTAAGTGTAAGAGCATTTCATCATCTATGGTATCTGTGCTTATCTGTTTTTAGCTATATTAACTTTTTACTATTTCCTTATTTGAGTCCATGATTATTACTCCTGCTTTTTAAAATTTATGCAAAACATAATGAATTCTGTTCTAGCCTTAATCTTTATAGTTTAGGAATCTTATGTTTTGAGTGTATTTCCTGTAAATAATATGTTGTTAGATTTTGCTTTCTAATCCTTGATGTTACCTTCCTGCATTTTACAAATGATTTCATACCATTCACATTTGGTATTATGAGTGATAATTGTGCAGTTCTCTCCATCATTCATTTTCCTCGTGCCCCTACTCTTTACAAAGAAGGAAGTGGATAAAAAGAAGGAATATAATTGACACTAGTAATCTTTAACTAGGCCTCTTGAAATACCTGTTCCTACTCAGCCCATCTTCTATTCACCCAGTCCATAACCCAATTTTCAATTCTTATATTTTCTTTTTAAAAGCTTACCTTTATAATTGACCCTATGAAATTAAAATTTGTCTTGCCTCGCAAACTCTACTTTTCTTTCCCTCTCTGTACTTTTTTCCTGTTCTTGCCTGTTTGCTTGTTGGTTATAATGTATTTCTACAACAAATTCAAGTGTGACCCTCCCCTGTGTCATGAAATACCTGCTTTTCCACTCTTCACGCCAGTTTTTGCACTCTTCTCCACATGCCATTTTTAAAGACATAAAGAGTTGGTCTCTTCCTCATTTCCTTTCTAGTACAGTCCCTTTTTATATTCCTTTTCTTCATTCTTCTTAAAAGCAGCATATGAGAACAAAATCACTACCAGGACCCCTGTTTGTGTTACCTAAGTCCCTCTTGATAATGGTATTCTGAAGAAATACTTGTCTCCTTCACCTCCTATTAAACTGAAAACACTTCGTTGGCTCATTTCAGTTGTTAACATGAATTTGCACTTTGTTTCTTTTTACTCTTTCTTTACATTCCAAAGTTTCTACTCTTCTCTTGTCTTTTCACCTATTAAGGTAAAAAGCTATCAAGATCCGCTTCCTCTCCCCCCCTTTAGGATTGTACACAGAAAAGTAGATCATGTTATTCTTGGTTTAAGTCTTTCTCTTTTCCCTTTTGGAATATTAAATTGTATGATTTTTTTCTCCTGTATGGCAGTCATTGCTAATTCTTATGTAATCCTGGGAAGTTCTAAATTTTGGCTATGAAATTCCTGTTGATTTCTACTTGAAGTTTTTCTTAGCAGATAGTCTAATTTAGAGTCTCCATAGGTTCTTCAATTTTTATTTTGTTTCCTGGTTCTAAGGAATCCAAGCATTTTTCTTTCTTTTTATTTTTTAAAAGAGAAACCAAATTTGTTTTTATTTGATCGTGGTTTTCAGAAAATTGGACAATTCTTTTATAAGTCCTCAATTATGTATGAGAAAGAATGCAAACATAAAAAACCCCAAGGTTCTGAACACAAATTGATGTTTTGTTCAGCCTTGTTATAAGAAACCAAATTAAAAAACAAAACAAAAGCAAAATCCAATAGTGTATTAAACATTTTGTCACCTGTTTTCTCTTTTTTATTTCTTTTTAATTTTTTTGAACTTACTATATTTTGTAATTTATTTTTTCTACAAGATTTTGAGTTACAAATTTTCTCCCCATTTTTCTCTACCGACCACCCCAAAATAGCGATCCCAGTGAATATCCCCTCCACCAATCTGCTTTCTCCTAAATTTTTCCCCATACCCCATCTGACTTTCCAGTATAGCATGGTGGCTCTCTATGCCCCAGTGCCTGTATATCTTATTTACCAGTTATATGTAAAATAATAATATATATATATTTTAAATATTTGATTTTAAACCTTTGAATTCCAGATTATTTCCCTACCTCCCTCATCACCCACCCTTACTGGTAAGATAAGCAATTCAATATGGGTTGTACATGTGTAGCTATGCAAAACATTTCCATAGTGGATATATTGTGAAAGACTGACTATATTTTCCTCCATCCCATCCCACCCCCCCACTTGTTCTATTCTCTACTTTCATCCTGTCCCTTTTCAAA
>NW_027186296.1:99056532-99071561 GCF_028583685.1 Petaurus breviceps papuanus | reverse complement strand
CCCAGCCTGCTCTCCCTTCCATCATTCCCCCTCTCACCCCCTTACCCAGTACTCTCCTGTAGAGTGAGATACCCTAGTGTGTATGTCATGCTCTCCCTAAGCCAAATTCATTGAGAATAAGGTTGACTCATTCCCTTTTGCTTTCCTGTTCTGCCTTTCCTTTATAATTATTTTCCTTTGCCTCTTCTGTATGAGATAATTTACCCCATTCTATCTCTCCCCATCTCCTCTCATCATATTCCTCTCTCACCTCTTGATTTCACCTTTTAAGTATTATCCCTTCCTATTCAACTGGTCCTGTGCCGTCTGTCTATGCATACCTGTATACATATATACATATACTCACATATGTATTCATATGCCCATATACCCTCCTATATAGATATATATGTATTTACATTTATATTCTCTTAAACTATTCTCATACTGAGAAAAGTTTCATAAGTTACACTTATTGTTTTTCCATGGATGAATGTAAGTAGTTCAACTTTGATAAGTTCCTTATGATTTGTTTTCCCTGTTTATTTTCTCATGCTTCTCTTGCTTCTTGTATCTGAATGTCAAATTTTCTTTTCAACTCTGGTTTTTTCATCAAGAATGGATGAAAGTCCTCTATTGCACTGAATGACCATATTTTCTCCTGAAACATGATACTCAGTTTTGCTGGGTAGGTGATTCTTGGTTTTAATCCCAGCTACTTTGACCTCTGGACTATCATATTCCAAGCCCTTCTATACCTCAGTGTAGAAGCTGCCAGATCCTGTGTTATCCTGATTGTGTTGTCACAGTATTCAAATTGTTTTTTCCTGGCTGCTTGTAATATTTTCTCCTTGATCTGGGAATTCTGGAACCTTTGTCACCTGTTTTCAACAGTAACAATGCAAATAGAAATTTGGTCTAAATATAGATTGACAAGGGGGGTGGAGTCAAGATGGCAGAGTAGAAATAGGACTTCTGTGCTGCTATGGCTTCCACCTCCTCCAATTCATATAAAAAAATGACTCTAGTCAAACTTTGGAGCTACAGAACCCACAAAATGACAGAGAGAAACTAACTCCCACTGAAGACAATTCAACAGGCTGGCAGGAAGTGGCCAACACAGCTCTCTGGGAGCCTAGCCCAGGGCCGTGTGAGGCTGTGGTTTTAGCCTCAGGGAAACCACAACCAGCCATTGGCTGGAGGGACTTCAGATTACTAGTAGCTGTGGTGGTTTCCTGAATTATCAAGACATACATGCCAAGGACAAAGTGAGAGGTCAGGGCAATGTGGACTTTGGCATCCGGTAGCTCAGGAGTGCTTGCCAGCCTTTACCCCCTGGAGGGAGAAGCTTATTGAATTCAATTGCTTTAACCTGCTTGGATCTGGATTGCTGTTTAGCGTGGAGGTCTTAGAATGTGTGACCAGCTTGGCAGACCGTGTGGAGGCTCAGAGAGGGCACCCAACGAACAGCTCCAGCAACTGAGAAAACCCCAGCAATTTGGGACAAAGCTCCGCTGCCTGGTAGCAGAGTTCTACTGTGGCAAAAAGCTTAAAAGCCAAATAATTGGGTGGCAACATGAGCAAGAAAAGGAAGCAAAGCAAGCAGAGCAATCCAACTTTACACTCCTATTTTGGGGACAAAAAGGATCAAAGCATGGAACAGGAAGAAGACAGCAAAGTCAGAACTTCTGCATCAAAAGCTTCCAAGAAAAATATAAGCTGGTCACAGGCTATATAAAACCTTAAGAAGGATTTTGAAAACTAAATGAGAGAAGTGGAGGAAAAATTGAGAAGAGAAATGACAATGACACAAGAAAATTATGGAATGGGAGTCAACAACCTTACTGAAGAAAATAACACTTTAAAAAATAGACTAACTTAATTTGCAAAAGAGGCTCAAAAAGCCAATGAGGAGAAGAATGCCTTAAAAATCCAAATTTGCCAGATTGTAAAAGAATCTCAAAACTCACTGAAGAGAATCATTCTTTCAGAGTTAGATTGGAACAAATGGAAGCTAGTGACTTTATGAGAAATCAAGATACTATTAAACAGATTCAAACAAATGAAATAATAGAAGGCAATGTGAAATACCTCATTGGGAAAACCACTGACCTGGAAAATAGATCCAGGAGAGATAATTTAAAAATTATTAGACTACCTGAAATCCATGATCAAAAAAATGACCTAGAAATCAACCTTCAAAAAATTCTCAAGGAGAATTGCCCTGATGTTTTAGAACCAGAGGGCAAAATAGAGGTTGAAAGAATCCACCAATAACCTCCTGAAAAAGATCCCAAAAAGAAAATTCCTAGGAATATTTAGCCAGGTTCTGGAGTTCCCAGATCAAGTCTCAGACAATATTACAAGCATCCAGAAAGAGACAATTTCTATATTGTGGAATCACAATCAGGATAACTCAGGATCTGGCAGCTTCTACACCGAGGGATCAAAGGGCTTGGAATATGATATTCTGGAAGTCAAAGGTGCTGGGATTAAAACCAAGAATCATCTACCCAGCAAAACTGAGTATCATGTTTCAGAGGAAAATATGGTCATTCAATGAAATAGAGAACTTTCAAGCATTCTGGATGAAAAAAACCAGAGTTGAATAGAAACTTTTTCATTCAGATACAAGAAGCAAGAGAAGCATGAGAAGGTAAACAGGGAAAAGAAATCATAAGGAACTTTTCAAGGTTCAAGTATTTACATTCCTACATGGAAAAACAATAATTGTAACTTATGAAACTTTTCTCAGTATGAGAATAGTTGAAGGGAATAGAAATGTGTGTGTATATATATATATATGTATGTATAAATACATATATATGTATATAGGAGGGTATATGGGCATATGAATACATATTTTAGCGTGTGTATATATGTGTACGGGTATCCATAGATATAGGGCTCAAGATCAATTTAATAGGAAGGGATGATACTTAAAAGGTGAAATTAAGAGGTGAGAGAAGAATATAATGAGAGGAAATGGGGAGACACAGAATGGGATAAATTATCTCATATAGAAGAGGCAAGGGAAAACAGTTACAATGGAGGGGAACAGGAAGGCAAAAGGAATGGGCAAACCTTATTCTCATTAAATTTGGCTTATAGAGGGAATGACATACATACTAAATAGGGTACAGGAGAGTAGGAGCAAATGGGATGAGAGGAGGGATGATGGAAGGGAGGGCAAGCTGGGGGAGAGGGCAGTTGGAAGCACTCACTTTTGAAAAGGGACAGGATCAAAGTAGAGAATAGAACAAGTGGGAGGTGGGATAGGAGGAAGGGAAATATAGTCTGTCTTTTGCAATATATCCACTATGGAAATTTTTTGATTAGCTACACATGTACAACCTATATTGAATTGCTTATCTTCCTAGTAAGGGTGGGTGACAAGGGACGAAGGAAATGAATCTGGAATTTAAAGTTTCAAAATAAAAATTTTAAGTGTATATATGTACTATTATTAATATTATTTTACATGTAACTTGGAAATAAGACATACAGGCACTGGGGCATAGAGATCCACCATGCCCTACTGAAAAATCAGAGGGGGAATTGGGGAAGATATAGGAGAAAGCAGATTGGAGGAGGGGATATCCAGTGGGATCGCTATTTTGGGGTGGTGGGTAGGGGAAAAACAGGGAGAAAATTTGTAACTCAAAATCTTGCAGAAATGAATTATGCAAACTAGAAATTAATAAAGCATTTGATAAAGTAAAACAATAAATAAATACAGATTGACAAGCAACAATGTATAAATAACTCTTCCTCCTCCTCCATACTAAAAGATGCAAAAGTTTAAGGGTCAAACTATACCAAATATATAAGCTTCATAACCATCTAAATTAGGACTTCATTAGTTTTAGTTAAGATACATTTGGAATACTAACTAGTTATCATTTAAATCAAACAATGTGAAGTGAATAATTAAAAAAAATAATAAAATATTAGTGGAACAATCCTGAAGTCACTCTGGAGTGTCTGTTAGCTTAAGCTGCAAGTCAATTAAACTTACTTCAGTTTGATTGTATGTACTAAATTTTAAAGTTCCCTTCAGTCTACCCTGTTGAATCATAGGGCAGTGATTGTAAACAACTTAAAATAAGCTAAGTTTTCTTACCATGTCAGTATCTGCTATGAGGCAATAAAGAGATTCAGTGAGATTTTTTTTTAACTGCAGTGACTATGCCCATTGCCTATATCTCAATTGCTTCTTAGATTCTAAAGTTATCTACCCTCAATCTATTTTCCAGTTCAGTAATTTTTCATAATAGATAATTGATATTTTTCAAAAATTTTTGACATGAATTTCTTTAAAATGCCTTGTTTAATATTTCTTATAATTTCATTGACTCATTGAACTCTGTTTGCTCCATTGTATTTTTCAGTGAGTCTATCCTTTGGACAAGGTTTCTCTCCTTCTGTTCTAAGTTATTCTCAATGTTTTCCTTCAAAATCATAATTTCACATTTTGCACCTTTCTTCATTTCTTCTAGTGAATTTTGTAGTTGTTCACAGTAATGCTTTTTTCTTTCTCTGACATTCTGCTTTTAACTGTTTTGGAGTTATCATTTTCTCTTCTGGTTTTTCCTCATGGGCTTCTCTTACTCTATAGTGTTTCTTCCTTTTGTTTGGTGTTTTCATTTGTTTACTCATAGTCTTAGCCTCAGTTTTTGGATTGGGATTTTGTGGACAGACCTATCTTCAATGCTAATTTTGGGTAGGTTGGATATGTTCTTTGGTCCTGTCTCTTTTGGATACTACTATTGCTGCCATTCTGAATGGGGAGGTTGGTATTAATCCACACCCCCACCCCTCTTGCTTCAATTCCTGGAATCTATTTTAGTCTCTTGGTAGTTCATTATAGATTTTAGCCTCAGCCATTGTCTGTTTCCTTCTCTTTTGGGCCTGTTGTCTTCTCTGGTCCTGATAACATAAATCATGGTGGTTAAAGGCCTACTGCATAGCCCCATCAATACTGACACTCAGGTACCAATTTATCTCTGTCTCTCCCTATGTAAGAACCTATGAGGATCGTCTCTATCTTCTGCCTCAGTTTGTCAGGTTAAGGCTGACATCTGTTCTCAAATTCCCAATTACTGGAGCTCATGTTGGTGACCTCCCTTTTCAGATGGCATCAGATGTGTTTGTGGAGGTTTACACTGTTTTTCTTTGTGTGGCAAGAGCATTACTAGTCTCTACCAGCATCTGATCATTTTTGTGCATTTCTGCACCAGATGGAGGAGCTAACTTTGGTTTCTCTTTGGTTTTATTCATTGTTGTTTCTGGGAATCTTTTCCAAATCTTATTCCTCTGGAATAGTTCACGTTGTCAACTAGAAATCAGTTCAGTTAACATGCTGAGAACACAGTGCACTAAGAGGAGCTATTAAAGTTATTCTGGAAAGGTAGACTGAGCCAACTTATGAAGTGTTTTGATGTTATTTGTTGTTGTTGTTCAGTCAGTCCATTCATGTCCAACTCTTTGTGACCCCATTTGGGGCTTTCTTGGCAAAGATTCTAAGGGGTTTGCCATTTTCTTTTCCAGATCATTGTAAAGATGAGGAAACTGAGGCAAACAGGGTTAAATGACTCACTGAGGGTCACATAGGTAGTGTCTGAGATCACATTTGAACTCAAGTCTTCCTGACTCCAGACCTAGCAATCTCTCCACAATCTACCTGCCCTTTTATGGTTAAGGCTGTACATGATTCTAGAGGCAAATGACATCCACCAAAGATTTTTGAGCCTGTAAATGATCAGATATGTGCTTTTAGAAGATAAATTGGGCTCTCAACTAATATGTTGACTATATCTAATCATTTATGCAATATTACACAATAAGTGACCCACTTTGACTAGAGGGTGGAGTGCAAAATATCCAATAGTATTGGGATGGCAGACTGGAACTCAATTGTGGAAAACTTTAAGAAGCAAGTTGAAGAGTTTGTATTTTCAATTAAAGGCAAAAGGGAATGATTGAAGCTTTCGAATAGGGGAAGGAATGTGGTCAGATGTCATCATTTCAAGTGAAAATTATTGACATAACCTTCAATTTTAGTTTCTCTCCTTTCTGGTCTGTCTTCCACATAGCTGCCAAATTAATCTTCTAAAAGTATAGATCTGATCATTCCCTTGCTTAAAAATCTTTAGTAGATCTCACTTTCCTCTAGAATAATACACAGCTTAACGTCAAAAGCCCTAACATCTAAAGGGTGATAGATATCACACAAGGAACTTGTGAGCTTGTGGGGTACAGGAGAGGATGTGTGTGTATATAAATAAATATATGTGTGTGTGTACAAAAATTAAGGTGATCTAAAACACAAATACAGAAATATAAATAAGATTTAAAACCATTTAAAATAAATACAGCACTATTGCAGCCCTTCTGTCCCAACTGCTCCCTATTTTGTTATTTTTGAATAAGGTAGATACTTTCAGACCTACCTGATCAATCATCCTACCAAGTTTCGGTGATATTCACTTTGGTTTAGTCAAAATGCCTTCTTACATTAGGATTGGGGTAATCAGAGAGCTTTAGAGTTGGAAGGGACTTTATTTATTTGATAAAGAAACTAGGACCCAGAGTTGGAGAATGGCTTACTCTGGGTCATACAGGTAGGGAGTAGCAAAGCTCAAAATAGAGCCTAGACCTCCTGACTCACTAAGTCAATAAAGCTTTATTAAGCACCTACTATGTTCCAGTCACTGGGCTAAGTACTGAAGATACAAAAAGAGATAAAATACAGTTCCTACCCCTAAGAACTCACAATCTAATGGGAGAGATAACAAGCAAACAAATATGTGCAAACAAGCAATGTAAAGGATAAATGGGAAATAATTGAGAGAGAAGGCTACAGAATCGAAGGGTTGGAAAAGGCTTCCTGTAGAATGGGTAGAAATGAGGAGGGAGTATATTTCTTGTATAGAGGACATCCAGAGAATTCAGCCTGGAGCCAAGAGATGGAGTATCTTATTTGCAGAAAAGCAAGGAGACCAGTGTCTCTTTATCAAAGAGTACATGGCAGGGACTAAGTATAAGAAGCCTGGAGAGGCAGGACAAAACTAGGTTAGGAAGAATTTTGAACACTGAAAAATAAAAAGGATTTTGGAGGTGACAAGGAGCCAGTTGAGTAAGGGAGTGACATGGCCAGACCTACACTTTAGAAATATCACCCTAGCAGTTGAATGGTGCATGGATTCAAGTAAGGAGAGGCCTGAGGCAGGCTTATGGATGCCCAGTGAAGGGCTCCTTTTCCTCATTCAGATTATATCCAACTTTGGACTGGTTTTGACCATTTTTTTCTGGGACATAGCAGCATTTAATTGGGACGATCCTTTTATTTTCAAAAGAGTCACAGAGAAAAGTTTTCAGCAAGGAGAATGTTTCTTGACACCAACCACATATGGTAGCAATACCCTACCATTCCAAAACACCTTTCAAAATTGACTGAATCCTGTGTAATTACCACATCATTTGGCAAATTGGTATTACAAACAAGTCTCTTAGGAGTAACACGACGCCTCTTTTATGTCACTGCTTCTGAAATGTCCGTGGCGGAATTACGAGACAAACACAAAGCTTTGACTATGTGGTTATGTCTAATAGAAAGCAGTTACACACAATAAGCTAATAATAACATATTGACATGCCATATTGGGGGGCAAAGCCCAAATAAACATACTTTTATTCAGAATTGTGCTATCTGCAAGCATTCAAGGATATTATTCATTATTCCTTTCATGGAAATGGAGAGTTCTTTAATTCCTTAGCTCTTGGGATGATCCAGTGGAATGAATGCTGGTTCTGGATTCAGTGAGCTTGGGTTTAAATCTCACCTCAGATACCCGTCCCTGGACCTCAATTTCACTGCCATATAAAATGAAGTCTAGGGAAAGTATTCAAGTATTAAACCTGAATCCTTTAATTCCAGAACCAGCATTCATTCCATTTGACTTTCCCAACTATTAAGAAGGAATTGAACTGTTTTTAGAATTAATTAACCCAGCAGCATCTTGAGGCAGCCATGTGGTATAAAATAGACAGGGCTCTGGGCCTAGAGGCAGAGAAGACCTCAGTTCAAATCTGACCTCAAACACTTGCTGCCGTGTAAACCTGGGCAAGTTACATAACCTCTGTATGTCTCATTTTCCTCAATTATGAAATGGGAAAATAATAGCATCTACCTTCCAGGGTTTTATTATTTAGATAAAATTTAAAAATGCTTGACACAGTAAAGCTTAATAAATGTTTTTTTCCTCTATTCCTTCATATCTTTATTTCTTCCTTTCTTCATTCCTTCATTCCTTCTTCTCTCCCTCCTTCCCTTCTCTCTCTTCTTTCCTTCCTCTCCTTTTTTCCTTCCTTCCTTCCTATTGGGATTTTTCATGCAAAACTCCCACTTGGGGAGTTAAGGTCCATGGAAATTATTGTATGGATAAAGATAACCAAAGCCACCTCTTAAAAAAAGCATATGGCTTCTTTTCTCTCCAGATGAGACTTCTCTTTAAATCTTTATTCTTCTGAGGTACTATGTCTCCATTTTCAGACAATAGCTGTTAAAGAGGAATGATAACACTTTTAGGTCGATCACTGGGGGGAATATTAAAGATCTAGAGCCTACTACAACTATTTGTTTTACAGATGAAAAAATGAATACTCAGATTGCCTTGTGACTTTTCCCAACATCAAGTAAAAGTTGTAAGTGGCCCAGGCACAGTCTGAACTCCAGCCGTCTGATTCCCAAATCACTGTTTTGCTCTGTTTTTCCATAATGCCATGCTGATTTCTTGACCTATTTTTGGTCTTAGATTATTCTTTGACCACACAGATTGTCTATTCTCTGATTTTATTGTAGACTCAAAGAGAAAGAAACTAGCTTTCTGCTAATTGAGCCCTGAACTTTCAGGATGACAGTAGATTACTAAAACTAATTACATTTTTTGAATGCCAGTTTGATTATAGTTTTCTGTTTCTGTTAACAGTTGAAGTGAATTGAAATTGGGTAAGATGATTATGGATTGAAATAGTTATCTGTAGGGTGGGGTCAGTGGTAAAAGTTTAACAAACAACTTTGTGGAAGGAAAATGTACATATGATATGCTTTTAAATTTAATTTGCTTTACTAGTGTTTTCTCTACCACATTATGATGTCTAACTCTAAATAATCAATAAAATAATGAATTGAGTTCTGATCTGCAGCTTTTACCTATTTCTAAAGTGTAAAATCTCACAATGAATATTTAACAATCAGTTCCTATGAGCTTGTATAAACTAGCTCCAGCATACCCTGCCTGATCCCCTAGTGTGATTATAGTTTGCTGATACTAATTACATTTATCAGCCTCTTATGTGATCATCTTTTTCTGATCCTACTAAGAGTGAAATGACCTGAAAGTAGGTAAGACCATTTAGTATTGAAATAACTATTAGCAGGGGAGGGTGGTTATTTTATTTTTAATAATAATTTAATACTAATATTTTTTAAAGAAGGGAACTTTGAGACATCTTTTAAAAAATACCACAGACCTTTTTACCAATCATAAAATCTAAACCATAGCCAGTTGTATTGATGGTCAGTTTTCTATTTCAAAGGTATTTTAAAATTCTAGAATACAGATTGCCATCATCTTTCCACTGCTGGCTCTCCTAGCCTCCAAAATTAGTTATTCCTTTCATGCCAATGTTTGCTGAGCACCCAGAATGTATGAGGCTCTAAAAGGACACAAAGTTGGCTGTTCTCCCTCTCCAGTGGTCTCACAATTGTAAATTAAATCAGGAAAAAAACCCCTCCAAAACAATCTGTTCTTTGCTGGAGACATTTAAAATTAGCCCACAAAAAGGAGAAACAGCACTAATCTTGTATTGGCAGTGAACTGAACTAGATGACCTAATGGGTCTTTTCAGTCTTTGGCATCCGATTCATACACACGTGAAGTGTAACTCTCAAAAAAACCAAGGGCCCGAGTGGATGTAACGAGCTATAACTAGTTTATGCTAATCACACCACTAACATGCTGGGTCTTCAAACTCTTCTGATGTTTTGTTTGAACATTTTTGGAAGTGATGTGTATGTGCAGGCCTGTGTATTTTCTTTGAAGCCCCAGAGCCCGCTGGTTCAAAGACGAACGCTGGCCAATCTTGCTTCTCTAGGTTTTTATTTGGAAATGTCTGTATTCTCAGTGTCACTCACCCATCAAGGTTGGAAGGAATAAGCAGCCAAAGATTTGACGGCATTTTTATACGTATATACTTACTTCTGCAATTTGAGTGGGGAATAGGGAGGTGGGAGAAGAGGGGGTGGGGAAGAGGAAAGGCTTTTATGGGAGGGAGTGAATCCAGGAGAGAGGAAAACTCCATGAGCCCAGGATAAAAATAGCACATTTCTGAAGTCACACTTTATCCCCATCTCCCACTAATCTCACTCCCACCGCACTTAATGATTTCTCCATTGACTTGTATTTGGACCAGCAAGAGCCGAAGCCTGTTGTTTAAGCAACAAGAAGTTTGAGGGAACTTGCCTGCCAGGTGGGTTTTTCCAAACCCTCACAGCACTAAACTTCTCCACATGTGAACAAGTGTTTACAGTTTTAAAAATGTGTTGAGTAATTGCACATGCAAGATATCTTCTCTTGAATGTTCGCAGGATACAAGGAGGCTTTCTGGGAGAACACCCTGGTTGACAATGAAACCTTTTGCCTTTCTTGAGTTTGTACTGAAGGCGGCACTGGTTTGTGTTGAAATATAATTGGTAGCACTTGTGTCTTTGTGGTCCTTGTTCAGCTACTGAAAGATGCTGCCTTAATCCTCTCTTTACTTACTTGGATGAAGAGCTAGACCCATGGAACCCCAGAGTTCAGGCCCAAATGGAAATGCTCAAACCTTTTATTTTAGCGAATTGTCTTGTATTTTGAAAAGATTACAAACTCTTTTTTGTTAAAAATTCTTGTTTCACCATATTTCTTGACTATCTCCTTCGTGGTTTTCTTTGTGTTGTTTGAGATGCAGCTGCACAAAACAACTGGATTCACAGTCAGATGACCTGGATTTGAGTCCTGATTCTCCATTTATATTCTATATGGCCTTGGATAAATCATGTAGCTTTTTGGGGGCTCCATTTCTTCTTTTGTAAAATAAAGGTAGAGAAACAACATGGAATAATTCATAGAGGGTTGTCCTTTGAGTTATGGAATTATAACATCTAGAGGCTGAAGGGGATTCAGAGCTCATCTAGTTCACCACCCCCCCATTTTACAGATAGGGAAACTGAGGCACAGGAGGTTGAGACTTGCTCAAGGTCACATAACACCTGGGTTTTAAGTTCTGTATTTGACACATATCATCTATTTGGCCATACATAGCCAAGTCACTATTCCTCAGAGCCTCAGACAACTTTCTCAAACTATACCTTATAGAACTTACCTTAGAGGCAACCTTATAAGAACAAGGATCCTATATCCTATAGAAATCTGCCTTGGTTGAGGGAGTTCCCACACTGGAAGTTGTGATGTTGATGAAACCACAGTTCTAGAAAATTGCCATCATGCATACAAAAAAATTGAATCTTAGACTAGGTGATCTCTAAGATTCAGTAACACAAATCAGAATAAGAGGAAGACCTAGGAGCAGAAAATACTACAAGATCAGATGTGGGAGATATCATCTCCAGCAAGAGGGATTAGCTAAAAAGGCTTCCTAGAGGAGGGGTTGCTTCCCAGTACAATTCTATGACTTCACCTTCCTAAACTTCATCTGTAAAACGGGATTAATTGGAGCTATTCTACCTCCCACATGGAGTTATTATGAGAATTTAATGAGATACTATCTGTAAAGTGCTTTTTTTTAAGCATTTGGGGTTAAGTAACTTGCTCAAGGTTACATAGCCAGTTATTTCTGGGTGTGGTGCTAAGTGTCTGAGCCCAGATTTGATCCCCAGGTCATCCTGACACTGGGGCCGGTGCTCTTACTCGCTGAGCCACCTGGCCACCCCTGTAAAGTGCTTTTTACCCATAAAACTTTACACTTCATTTCAATACCTTGGTGGGGAAGACCCTAATTCAAAAAGAATAACTACCTGCCCTGTCCACCTTTCAGAGTTACTGTAAGAAGCAAAGGATAGAACACATGAAATGTGCTTCATAGTGTTAAGGTTCTGTGTCGTTTTATTCTTTCTTAGCTTAAAATAGAATTTTGTGTTTTCTTAGAGACTTAAAATCACTGTTGTTCATATTAATATAGAATTAAAGCACAATATATAGGGTTATTATCGATAATAATTATAACCATATGAGGATGAGTTCACAAAACTGATGGCTCCAGAAGAGAACACTTGGAATCTGTAGTGTGCTCAAGCCAACTCCTACCCAATGATTATTCAGTTTCCAGTGTGTATATTTACATCTTGGAAATTGGTGAATACTACAAATCAAGGTTTGATTTATTGTTTTATTGATTGCCTAGACTTCAGAAAGTGTTAGAGAAAATGTTACTTATACAGATTAAACTTAAAAGTGTGTCATGTGTGCCCCACCCCACCCAGTGGGACCCAATTATTAAACATTTACCAGCATACCTCTACTTAGGCACATCATGAGAGGGACCATCAAATATTGGAAGGACTTTCACAGGAAGGAAAGAGATACCATGCCTGGTCCCAAAGGGAATAATGAGGAACAATATGTAGAAGTGACAAAAAATAGGGTCAGCTAGGTGGCACAGTGAGTAGAGTGCCGGCCCTGGAGTCAGGAGGACCTGAGTTCGGATCTTGCCTCAGACACTTAACACACACACACACACACACCTAGCTGTGTGACCTTGGGCAAGTTATTTAACCCCAATTGCTCCCCCCCAAAAAAAGAAAAGAAGTGACAAAAAATATTACACTAATGTTAGGAAAAATTTCTTTCTATTTAGTGAGTCCAGAAAAGGACTGTTCTAATCCATCTGAAAATGTCTGACCACTTGTCCAATTATGGGTATCCCATCCCACCAAATTGTAGCTGGGGGCAGAAGGGAGGATCCTTTTTGAGGAATAGATTGGACTAGATGGCCACTGAGATCACTCCCAGCTCCAAAATCCTTGATTTTGATGAATAATTTAAAAAATTGATTAATGATCTTAATGATTAATCAGTCTTTCTCCCTCTCCCTACCCCCCCCTTTTTTTCTCAATGATTTTTTATTCCATTTCCTCATGAAACCTAACAAGTTACCAAGAATGTTTCCCATTAAGGGAACAGGAAGGGATACTCATCTCAATGCCCAAAGTGTGTATGGGTATGTTTTTTTTAAATAACCATTTATGAATAACCAAAATGAATAACCATTCATTTTACCATTGTTGTTTCCAGTCAAATTTGACCAAGAAGGTTTTGCCAACCGCTTTATATCAGCCCAGAATCAAAGGCTGCCCCAGACCTATAGATCAGTAGAAGAAATTCACCAGGCAGTTGATATTCTTTCTCAATCATCCTCACCCTGGTCTTTGGCATAGTGCCTGGCACATGGTAAGCTCTTAATAAATGCTTGTTGACTTTATCTCTGAAGTATACAGACAATGAAATTTTAAAAATCATTACAGATTATTATTCATTTGTTTATTTAATGACATTTATCAAGACTTGAGAGATAACTTAGTGTAGTCAATGGAACTCTTAACCTTGGAGTCAGAAAAAGCTGGGTCCAAATCTAGCCTCTGCCACTCACTAGCTCTATCTCTTATTCTCTTTGGGCTCCTTTGGTTCCCTAAATATAAATGAGGGGGTTAGATTAGATTGACTTCAGATGTCTAGTTAAATCTGTGATACTGAAATGGAAGAGAAACAATAACAGAAACATTGAGCAGGGAGTGACAGAAAGATGAATAAATGATAGTGTCAATCCTCAAAAATACTTAGTCTGGTGAAAGTGGCATTATGTGCTGCTGTTGTTGGTGATGGTGGTGGGCCTTCATTTTCAAAGAGGACCAAATGACCACTGGGTGATGTCCTGACTCTCAAGTGAATTGGATTTAAGTGAGGCAGAGTTGAGCAAAGTCATCAACCTCACTCATTCCTCTTGAGTCATCAAAGTCCAATGGTAGGAGAAAAGTCAACAGAGAGACATGATATACATTAGAATGTGTACAGTAGGAATCGAAAGTGCTATGAGATCAGATGAGAGAGCTCACTTCTAGTTGGGGGCAGGTATGAACTGGGTATGCTTGTTGATTAATTGATAGTCTCTTTCCCAAAGTCCGTTTGTCTAAATTTGTCTGAAATTCAGTTCATAGGATCATTTAAACACTAAAACTTCATCCAAATCAACTCCCTCTGATATTACATACAAGTCACATTTGTATTGCATTTTAATATTTCCAACATTTTTTCCCCACAGAAACCCTGTCTTTTAGTTAGAACAAATATCCCCACTGAACAAAGTAGGAAACTGATTCTCAGAGAGCTTACACAGCTAGTAAGTACTGAGGCCATGACTGGAATAATTCCCTTCTCCTCGATGGGTCTCAGTTTTTTTCTTGTTTTTTTCCTTTTTGAAGGGGGGAAGGGCAATTGGGGTGAAGTGAACTTGCCCAAAGTCACATGGCTAGTAAGTGTTATGTGTCTGGGACTGGATTTGAACTCAGGTCCTCCTGACTCCAGGGCCAGTACTCTATTCACTGCACCATCTAGCTGCCCTGGGTGTCAGTTTTCTTATCCATAAAATGAAGAAATTGTACTAGACACCTCTAGCTTTTAAAATCATGACTCCATGACCCAAATTCCTATGACTTCCAGCATATTAGGATTTCAGAAAGGGATATTGACATGTCCAAGGACCATAGGATCATAAATTAAGAATAGATAGGGACTATAGAAGCCATCTAAGTGAAGTCCTTCCTTTAACAGATGTAGAACTGAAGTCCAGAAAAGTTAATTAACCTGCCCAGCATCACACAGCCAGTATCAGAGGCAGGACTTGACCTAAATCTTCTACTAGCTCCAGGAGTAAATAAGACATCAATGTGATGTGGGGTGTGTGTGTGTGTGTGTGTGTGTGTGTGTGTGTGT
>NW_027186296.1:99023231-99056432 GCF_028583685.1 Petaurus breviceps papuanus | reverse complement strand
GAGAGAGAGAGAGAGAGAGAGAGAGAGAGACAGAGACAGAGACAGGGAGAGAGAGACAGAGAGACAGAGAGAGACAGAGAGAGACAGAGAGACAGAGAGAGAAGAGAAGAGACAGAGGGAGGGAAGAGACAGAGGGAAGGAAGGAGGGAGAGAAGGAGGGAGCAGGGGGGGGAATTGAGATTTTTCCTATCATCCTTCATTTGAAGAGCTTTCCTGATGGTGATACTACCCTAGAATGGAGTCATATCTGGAAGGGCCAGCTGTAGATGTTGGTGACTCTTTTGCTAAGTCCATGGAGAGCCTATTCTTTAGTCTGCTGTCATAGTACCTATCTGTGGAATACGGACATGACTGTGTTTCTGTCTCATCAAATCTTTTGTTAAATAATGCCTCTATTTAGATGATAGCTAGTAGCAGTGATGAGAATAGAAATAATGATAAGTACTTTACATCTGTTATCTTATTTGACCCTCACAATGACCCTGTTAGCCAGATATGATTATTGTTATCATTTCACAGACGAAGAAACTGAGTCTGACAGAAATTAAATGACTTTCCCAAGATTGTACAGATAGAAAGCATCTGAGGCAGGATTTAAACTCTAGTTTTCCTGACTCCAAACACAGTGCTCTATTTTTTTTTTGCCTAAGCAAATGAAAGCAGTCACCACCACCACTTCCAGTCGACTACTAACACTATCACCACACCTAGCCCTTTACTGATATTCCCCAGGTCAGCTCCATTGTTGGGGCCTCTCCATCTGACCATACCACTTGAAATTATCCCCTAAGGTTCTTGAGTGATGGGGAGTCAATCAATTGAATCATTCGAGTTCAAGAATAGATATTTTGGGAAGTGTGGAGATTGCCCCTCATTTAGCAAATACCTTTTGCCGGAATCCTTTCCCCATTCTTTAATCTCTGTTTTCTTTCTTTCTGAGATCCTCTCCAGCTAATTCTGTATTATAAACTTCTTTATCTGCATGTTGTCTCCCCCATTCAACCATAAATTCCTCCAGGGCTGAGACTTTTTATTTTATTTTAATTTTTTGTTCTTTCTTCATACTCAGAGTTTGGCACAGGACGACTCATTGTAAGTGCTTAACAAATGTTGGTTGACTTGACTAGCTGACTAACATAACTAGTTAAATGCTGCGACCAGTTTTTTTTCTTTGCACCTCAGTTTCCTTGTCAATAAGATGATTTATTTGTTAAACAGGACTTCTTGTAGCCTCTAATCGTCTAAAGTAGGATTCGAACCCAGGTTTTCCTAATGGCAAGTTGGCCTCTCACTAACTCATTGCTTCTCAATGAGATAAACCACAGCAACAAACAGACCCCCTTCTCTATTCAGGTTTGCCTTTCCCAATGCGTGTGGATCTTGTGCTGCCAGCATTTTAACACCAAAGGGGCATTGTTAGGAGTTTATCAACAAGAGAACTTTTAAACTATTGTTTCTTATGGCGCAACAATCTTCCTTGTTTGGAAATACACTGAGCTTATAAATATGTTCCTGGGTTTTCCTGGATCTGAACATATTGTCGAGTCTAGGGATTTATTTTAAATGAACAAATTGTTTTTATAAATTGTGGCTAAACAAAAGGACTGTTTTTGTAGGACCAAGTAAAAGAAACATTGTTTATTAGCTCTTAGGGATGTGGGCTGGAAACGGATAGTTTCATAGGGCTTTCTAGGGGTGAGTACGGTCACCCATCTCTTCATGACTTGCAAGCATGTAGAAATAATCGCTCCAGCAATACAATGTAACCTCTATCCATCCATTCCCCTATTTTTCCATTCCCACTGCAATTTACTTCAACCCCTTTTGTGGTCATATATCAGCTGCTAGTTTCATCATTTCCCCTTATTCATTGTTCAATCATGTTTTTTTAGCCAGGAGACATCAACTGCCTTATCTTGATACAAGGGTTCTCTTCCAAGGAGCTCCCAGAACTTTGGAGACAGAGTCTCTTTACCCCTCACCAAAAAAAGAAAAAAAAAGTCACTGAACAGGAAGGAATGGAGTATGTCAGAGTTCATAAGATGATAATAACATGGAAATGGAAATGTTTCCCAAAATGCTGAGTTTCTGTGGTCTAGGAAACTGGGCCATGTAGAGGATGTGTTATTTAAGGACATTGAAGCCTGTAAGTGAGTTTCACATACTTCCCATTTGGAAATAGAGTCCTCACCTATGGAAGGCAATTTATATTTTTCCAGAAATCAAATTATTAGCTTAAACTTTATGTATTCAATATATTCTTTCTAGGAAAGATGGATATCTATGGATATCCTAGAATCAGAGACTCTCAAGTTTACAAAGAACCTCAGAGGACATGTGGCCCATCCCATACTGGTACAGGTAACTCTCCCCCCACCCCATATTTAATATTCCTAACATGTGGCTGTCTCCTTTGATTAAAAACCTCTGATGGAGACCCCAGTAGTACAGCTCTAATTTAGTGGCAGCTCTAATTGTCAAAATTTTGCCTAGAACTCTCTTCATATTTTTTTTTCTGTTGCTACTAAATTTATCCTCTGGGGCCGACTAGAATAAGCATAGTTCCTTTTCTACCCCAGTCCTTCAAATGCCTAAATATAACAATCATGCTTAAGAGCCAGCTTCTTCTACATGCAGCCTTTCCCATCCTTTCCCTCCCCTTCCAATTGTCAGTACTCTCTTCTTGAAATTACTTTCAATTATTTTGCATAAGCTTTAGATCTTTTTAATGAGGGCTTGAAACCAGTATATTCAACCCACACTCTATGCCTATTGTAGAAGTCATTTTAATTAATTGGTTTAATTTTTAAATCAAATTTTAAATCAAAAATTCAATTTTATAAATTATATTATTATAGATTTAATTTAAAATTTAATCTCTAAATTTTAAAACTATTTTAAAATTGTCTTTTTCCTTTTACTTGAAGCAAACAGGCATGTATTTCAGTAACCTCACTCTTTCCCCCACTTGTCCCCTACAGACTGTGTACTCCTGTGCCCAACAATGTTTTCCTTTTGTCAAATTAGTTTAATCTAAGTGACCCTTTGGTAGACCTCTCCTCTGTCTATCTCTTATGATAGGAGGCCTCAAACTAGACTTTGAGTAAAAATCTGTACCTAGAAGATAAGCTGACTTCTCCTATATTGTGTTTTCTTTTCCAGATCACTGATGTATATAAGATTCTCTAATTCATTGGGCAGGGGAAACTGCCTCATGAAGAAAGCAATTTTCAAGGGAAAAGGACTTAAATGTACAAAATATTTATAACAGCTCTTCTTGGGTGGCAAAGAATTGGAAATTGAAGGGATGCCCATCAATCGTGGAATGGCTGAACAAATTTTGGTATATGAATGTGGTGGAGTACTATTGTGCTATAAGAAATGATGAGCAGGCGGATTTCAGAAAGACCTGGAAAGACTTAAATGAACTGATGCTGAGTGAAGTGAGAACATTGGACACAGTAACAGCCACATTGTGTGATGATCAGCTATGACTGACTTAGCTCTTCTTAGCAATACAATGATCTAAGACAACTCCAAAAGGCTAATGATTGAAGATGCTATCCACTTCCACAGAAAGGACTGATGGGATCTGAATGCAGATTAAAGCATACTATTTTCACTTTCTTTATAGTTTCCATGTTTTTTCCCTTTTGTTCTATTTCTTCTTTTATAACATGACTAATGTGGAAATATGTTTTATGTGATCATACTTGTATAATCTATATCAGATTGCTTGCCATCTTGGGGAGGGGAGAAGGAAGGGAGAGAGGGAGAAATTTGGAACTCAAAAACTTATTTTAAAAAATCAGTGTTGAAAATTGACTTTAGTGCTCAGTTTGGCAGCACATATACTAAAATTGGAACAACACAGAGAAGATTAGCATGGCCCCTGCACGAGGATGACACACAAATTTGTGAAGCATTCCATATTTTAAAAAGTAAATAAATAAATTTAAAAAGAAAATTGACTTTACATGTAATGGGGAAAAAATACTATTTACGTTTAAAAAAAACCAAGCAATTTTCACCTGTAGTCTAAGTGCTTATTAAAACCTTAAAAAAAATCATGCATGCATTTTAAAATAATAAAGGGGATTCATTTCATGACATTGCTGTGGACATAGTTTCCCTCCAGTAAAATGTAAGTTCACTGAGGACAAAGATTATTCCATTTTTTGTTTGTCTTTGAATCCCTAGCACCTAGCAAAATACCTTGTATACAGTAGTTGCTTAATAAGTGTTTACTGCATTGAACTGAATAGGTCTCCTCTAATCTTCTCTTCTCTGGGCTAACCATCCCTAGTTTCTTGAACTAGTCCTCATATAGCATGGTCCTGAGGCTTTTTAATATCACAGTGGCTGAATATTTCTGAATATAAACTTGCCAATAACCTTCCCCAAAAGTGCCACACAGAAGTGAAAACCTCCTTCATACATGTTATAATGAGAGCCTGTGAGACAACTACTTGCTGTTCTCTGTATATTCTTCATCATTTAATGCAGCCTAAAATCACTTCAGGTTAGAGGCAGCAGTTGACTTAGTGGATAGAATGTTAAGCCTGGAGTCAGGAAGACCTCAATTCAAATCCAGCCTCAGACACTTACTAGCTGTGTGACCCTGAGAAGGTCACTTAACTTCTGGTTGCCTTAATCCAATGGAGAAGGAAATGGCAAACCATTCCTGTATCTTTGACAAGAAAACTCCAAGGACAATATGGTCCTTGGGGTCATAAAGATTCGGACATGACTGAACAACAGCAACACAAATAACTGCAGACAAAATAGGTAGCTACTAATATGTTTTACTTTTAGGGTCTATCAGATTCTAAAGTATCAGCCTTATTCCTTTGGCTTTGGAAAGTATTTTTAGTTTTGAGCTCCTCCTTTGAAAATACAAATACCCTCACATAAGTGTTAAGTATTAGGAGCTGATCCTTTGAGAATGGGAGGAGGGGTTTTCTGACAGTCAGCAGAAGGAGCATTGATTGTAGGGGACATTTAACTCCACAGCTATCAGTGTTCTTTCCTTCTCAAAATGATTTTGTATCAATTTACATAGCTTCAGTATTTATTTACTTATAGTCTGTTATATTCCCACCAGGAGAATGTAAGTTTCTTTAGGGTAAGAACAGTTTCATTTTTGTCTTGTTTTTGTATCCCTGGTGTCTTGCACATAGCAGGCAATCAATGACTGTTGAATTAAAGCAAAGAAAAGCAGCTTGTAAGAGAGGTAAGATGCCACATTCTGTCTACAGGATGTATACAGGATGCATCATTGTCATTTTTGTCCTTAGGAATAGCCAAAGGGTCAATTATACTTAAGGAGAGCCTGGGTTCAAATTTGGTTTTTCACACTTTCTAGTTGTTCAGTGACCCTGACCTCTGTTTGCCTGAGGTTAATACTTCTCTATTAAGTCATAATTTGATGCATTATGGGTTGGTGAAGCACACAAGACATGCTGCCTAACTTGATAAAATCACAAATCTTCAGTGTATTCTAACATCCTTTTGAAATTTTAGAGCTATTATGTTTGTTCTGTCTTGAGCATAGTAAGTGTACTATACTTGATATTCTCCAGATGGTAGTTTCAGACCTGGCTTTAACCAGTTTTTACCATGTACATTTGACTAAGCATTTCTCCAAGGCACATCCCCAGAAGGATCACGTTACTCCACAGAGATGATTGGGAACCTAGAAACCAGTCTTCCAAGTGCTTCTCCAAAGGATCAGCTGGCTTCTCTTCCTAAAAATGTTCTGCTTATAACTAAACAGAAGAGATCATTCAGACCAAAATAGAGAAATTTAATAAATTCTGCAATTGGGACTCAATGATCCTATGTCCCTATGGCATGGTGAAAACAAATGACAGTCATACCTATTTTATGCACCATTCTAATTGCAAATTCCCATGATCTTCAGTCACTGAGCAGAGTTTCTAAACTCTGCTATTGGATATTAATTTATTTTTTGTCTGTATCTATAATTTCACTGGGGTAGGACATTTAGATAAGGAAATTCCCTCTACCAATGCAAATTAACAACTGTTCTATAATTAAAAATGTGACTGGATTGCTTGGGAGTGTTGAGAGGTTAAGAGATTTATCCAGGTTCACAAAGGCAATACCAATGGAAGTAGGGTTTGAATCTGGGTATTCCTAATTCCAAGATCAGTTCTCTATCTGTGACTTCACCCTGCATCTCTCTGAAGTTTATTCCTACTCCATGGAGAAGTGTAAAAGAAAGTTTTAGGTCACCAGTCCAAATGACTGACTAATTTTAGTAATAATCTTACCTAGGACAAAGTAGTAAAGGATCTGTATTTCAGCTTGTCAATCTCTTCTCTCTGATGATACACAAAGCAAAAACATCACCCTCTGACCATTGCCCCAACCCAATGAATGAACTCTAAGATGCCTAGCATTTTCTTTGAAGTAGCTTGCAAAGGGAAATTGCATCCCTATCAATTTTGGTAAAAATGTTTAGTTTGTAAATAACTCACTATTCCTTGCTATTCAAACAATTTTAAAGGCTAACTGAGGGACAAACATTCAGAAGGCAGTAACAACCAAGAGATAGCAAAGAACTATTAACACTTTCCAATTGTTTAGTTTCCCTACTATCACGGCAGCTTAAAAGAAGTAAATAAGGTCATTGAGTCCCACTTCTATTATTTATTAAACTTCTCTCTTCTGTTCTGACTGGCTCCTTCTAAATAGCTTGTCTGGTTCTGATGAACTTCTGGACTGCACCCAAACTACTTAAGGGCCTTGATTTAACTAAATGTGGGAACAAATATTTAAAAAATAACTTTCTTACTTAACTTCTATTACCTTCTGGTTAATAAAATACTTAAGGATAATATGCTGTATTACCCTCTGGGATAATGGAAGATGGAATTGGGGGGGTCGGTTAAAGAAGATAATTTTAAAAAGAATAAAACTGAGTATAGGTTATGCTGGGGGAAGAGGATGATATTTATTTTTAATCTTCAAATGTTTTTGAGCAGACTCTCAATGGAGATCTAAATACAACTAAAGCGAGCTCTCCATATCTGGATTTATGTAATGAAGAGAAAGAAGAGGGAAATGTTGACATAAAGGCAGAGAATGAGAATGACAATTTTCAACATAAAACCCACTGCCTAAAGCAGGGAGTTCTTAACCATTTTTGATTCTGGACTGACTATCTTTGGTAGTAACTCTACCTAGTATAGCAAACTAGTAAAGGACCTGTATTTCAATTCCCTCTTTCTGATGATATATAAGGAGGCAAAACTACCACTCACTGAACATTGCTCCAACCTAGTGAATGAATTCTAAGCTAACATTTTCTTTGAAGTAGCTTGCAAAGGAAAATTGCATTCCTATCCATTTTGGGAAAAATATTTAGTTTGTAAATATCTCACTGTTCCTTTCTTGACAATCTGGTAAACACTTTCTTTGTTTGGCAGTCTAGTGAAGCCTGTGAACCCCCTTCTCAGAATAATATTATTAAAATATGTAACATAAAATAGATAGGATTATAAAGGAAGACGATTATACTAAAATAGTTCTATCGATTTTTAAAAAATAAAACAGTTTTATCGACTCCAGGTTAAGAAGCCTTGACCAAAAGTGTATTGTGTGTGTGTGTGTGTGTGTTTTAAAAGACATCTCCTAAAGTCATAAAAGTGTGGAGTTATAAGGTACCTTACTTGTTGACTATAACCTCCAAGAGGGCAGGAATGGTTTCATTTTTGTCTATCTTTTCTTAGCACCTACCACAGTGATTGATACAGAGTAGGTACTTAACAAATGTTTGTTGATTGGATGCTCTCCAACCCCTTCATTTTATTGAAGTGAAAATGAGGTCAAGAAAGATTATGGCTTCCTTAAGGTCATGTAGCTAGTTAGTAGAAAAGTCAGACCAGAACCCTTATCTGTCTCCCTCTTTAATGTTCTATACACTGCAACACTCTGTTTCTTGCCATCATGCCCATCCTGCCTGTCCACCCCCAACTGGAAGTGATCTCACTGTCTTCTGAGCATCCATGGCACCTGCCGCCTCTCTCATTGCCCTCCAGCATTCTACATTGTTATATAATTATTTGTGTATATCATGTCTCATTCCCCTATTAGACTGAGCTGTATTTCATATTCTTTATACATCACACAACACTTAGCACATAGTAGGAGTTCAATAACTGTTTGTTAAAAGAATGAAGGGATAGGGGCAGCTAAGTGGTGCAGTGAATAGAGTACTGGCCCTGGAGTCAGAAGGACCTGAGTTCAAATCCAGCCTCAGACACAACACTCTTACTAGCTGTGTGACTTTGGGCAAGTCACTTAACCCCAATTGCCCTACCTTCCCCCTCCAAAAGAAAAAAGAATGAAGGGATAGATGAATAGTCAGTTATTGGCTTCTCTCTCCATAGTTCTCTCATAGTTTGAGAAAATAGGGCTCTTGGTATTCTGAATGATGCAATCCAGGAGAATGGGAGGAGGAGAAAAGAGGCTAACACTTATAAATAGTCCTCCCACCAATACTAACAAGAAAGCAAAGTTAAAAATAAACAGGACATTCTCCCACCAAGAGTCACTGACAATGCTAATTAGTTTGGAGATACATAAATGAACATCTGGAATGTTATCTGCCCTTTTTGGAAGTCATGCAATGGGCAGTTTGGTGTTGTTCGCTTTAGCCTTACACAGACAGAGGTTTCTTACTGGGCCTGTGAAGATGATGTCGTAAAACATCTGGTTAGTGCTCCTCATGGCCAGATCAGTTGGGTGCCCTGCTTTACATCTCATGCTCTTGAAGCAAGAGGCCTTGAAGCCTTTGCCTCCTTCACAGATATCTGGCAATTACTCTCTTTTTGAAGTGGCTGAGCATTTGGTTGCTTTGGACACTGTGCAGACTTTTAGTCAAGATGGGCCTCAGTCACTATTTATTTTAACATCTTTCAGACTATTTTTCCAAGTCCGCTGCAAGAATTCTTCTTCCCGGACTGTAGCATTTTCCCAGTGAGACTGCCCAGACTAAATCCAGGCTTAAAACTGATAACCCTGAGCCCAGAGTGGTCACCACACATCCTGTGTGTCAAAGCATTTTGCAAGACACTCGAGGTCTGAGTAACAAATATTTGTGCATAGGATATTAGAACTGGAAGGAACTTCAGAGATTATAAATACTGGGCTCAGCCTGCAAACTTCCATATTTATCTAAACTTGACTGCTGAGATCATTGTAAATCTCATAAGTTTCATTGTTGATCTATTCATCCATTCATCCATCCTTTCATTCATTCATCCATTCAACATATATATACCATGAAGGACATCAATAATGAATTTCATATATTCCTTCTATATCTGGGTCCAGGGAGAAGAGATATTTAAGGTAGATCTGACTCCAGCATTGATACTTAAACTGAATATAAATAAATAAGTCAAACTTTAGTGTGGTTCTTGGTACAGTCTTTGGAAGAATGTGAGAGGGAATGGCCAGGTAAGACTCCAGAAAGCTTGCAGTGATGCAGTTGTAGGCATCTCTGGCTTTCTTCTCACATCCCACTGCATTTGTTTTGTCTGAACCTGGCTTTTGACTATCTAAGAAGTCAATTAAGAGCCAATGTGATCAATGGATAGTGCTATCCACATCCAGAGAAAGAACTGTGGAACCTGAATGCAGATCAAAGCATGCAATTTTCTCTCTCTTTTTTGTTGTTGTTTTGTTATCTCTTTCTCGTTGTATTACCTTTTGTCTTGATTTTTTTTTCACAACATGACTAATGTGGAAATATATTTAATATGAATGTATATATATAGTCTATATCAGATTGCATACCATCTTGGGGAAAGGGGAGGGGAGGAAGGGGGGAAAATTTGGAACTCAAAATCTTATGAAAGTGAATGTTGAAAACAAAAAATTAATAATAAAAAGAATCAATGTTGCCTATCTTTTTTTCCTTGGTGTATACACGTTTTTCACCTGTACAGGTGGATCCATGGTCAGGGTCTCTGTTCCTCTAGAACCCAGATTCCGAACATTCCAAAACCAGAACTTCATACAGAAAATTGGAGCAAGGATGGCCTATCTCATGGATTAAGTCCAAGAAACATGTGTGTGAGCCTCTTCATCTGAACTTACTTCCCCATTTCCTGGAAAAGTCACCCCTAAGTAGGCATCATAGATGAAAGTACCAAATATAGCTTTGGGAATCAGGACTGGCTTTACCAACAATTAGGCTTAAACAAATCACTTAATCTCTCTGGACTTGAGTTTCCTCACTTGTCAAAATTGGAGGCGATGGTTTCTATGGTCCCTTCTACCTCTAACTTCATATGATTATACATAAATGGTCCTTGCCCACAAGGATCTTACAGTCTAGTTGGGAAAGATAAGACTTATGAAAAAATTACAATAACAATACTACCTAAAATTTGTATAGTTCTATAAAGGTTTAAAGGTACTTTAAATATCTTATCTTTGTTGATCTTTACAACCATATGAACACAATCTAGAAGGCTGTAAGAGTACAACACAGGAGGTAAAGTTTTATGTGAATTAGCAAATGAGAGGTACATTCAATAAGTATCATTATTAAGAAAATTAAGGGAAGAGCTAGTATGGACAGGAGGGATAAGGAAAGGCTTCAGGGACTGGTAGTACATAAGCTAGACCTTAAAAAATGGGTAGGATTTGGTTAGGAAGGAAGGGGAAGGGAAATCATCCTAGGTCAGGAGAACAGGAGGCAGAAGGGACAATGGTGTTGCAAGGACTATAATTCTACAATCACCACTAGAGAAATGGATAGAGTGAAAGGAATTGTGAGATATTAGTTTATCTCAAGGCTGGTTGAAACCTTTTTAGAGAGTCTGTAATTCCTTTAGTTTTTCTCATAAGTATATTCTCAACCTATCAAAATATATTAGCCCCTGACTGCCTGGCACAGAAACCCCTGATAATATTCTGATCCCATTGAATTGCATTTCCCAGAAATCTGAGGTCTAGACTTTCATGAGTGAGACCCTGGATGGTGATGGAGATAAGCAAAATTCTGTAACTGTTACCACAGGCAGAGGTGTATTAAACTCAGGTGCAGCTGGATGGAGTGCTGGGCCTGAAGTTAGGAGAACCTAAATTCAAATCCAGCTTCAGACACTTACAAGCTGTGTGACCCTGGGCAAGTCACTTAACCCTGTTTGCCTCAGTTCTACATCTGTCAAATGAGCTGGAAAAGGAAATAGGGAACCACTCCAGTATCTTTGCCACAAACCCTAGATGTGATCACAGAGAGTCCGAGTCAACTCAACAAAATACAGAGTTTACCTCAGGATACTGCTGCAATTTCCAATAATCTCCACAGAAAATTTACATGCAACCAAATTGCCCAAGATTTAATTTATATTTTATAAAGTTATCTAAACCACAGACCTGGGTCTTTAAAAGCCCTTGGGAATTGGGTTAAGGTTTGCTGTTTCCTCCATTTTTTTTCCTTTCTGTAAATATACACTGCATTGTGACTAAATTAACCTTATCTGACAGGTCACCAGAATGCAAAATGGCCATTTTAAGGATTTTTGAAATAAGGTTAAAGAAATCCTACCTTGAAACTGGAAAGAAATACATATATGCAAACACACAGAAATGCACATATGCTCACACACACATACACATACATACATAGAAAAGAATTTTCAAATTTGAGTCTGTTCCTGTGAAGCTTGGAAATATGGGCTCTCAAAGTCTATCCTCTGCATTCATTGTTCAGTAGGATTTTAGAGTAATTGCCCTGAATACTTTTGCAAAGACAGCATTCTCTTCCTATTTCAATGTAAAAAGATTACTAATTAACATACATTTTTGGACCTTTCTATTCTTCTGTCCCTCACAGAGGTAGATGGATATATGTTTTTACTCTATTTGAGGACACTTTCTGATAGAGAAGACCCACCAAAATGGTTTGAATGGTTGGCATAGTGCTCTGGAATCACTTTTTCAAAATTTATTCCTAATCATGTGGAAAAGGCAAGGAGAAGAAGAATTTCTCTGAAACACCTTTTTAAAAATTAAGTATTTAATCAGAAATAGTGTGAATCCCCTTCCTCATATGTTCAAATGTTTTCCTCATATTTTTGTCCCAAATTATTACAGGTCAGAAGAATTCTTCCTAGTTTGTCATTCATCTTGAACATAGACTTGGGTTTTTTGCAATGTGTTGTAGTCAAGAAGACCTGACTCTGAGGTCTGTCTCAGACAAGTGTTTGCCTGTGTGACTCTGGGTGTGTCATTTAAGCTTTATGAGCCTCAGTTTCCCCATCTGTAAAATGGGTACCATAATAGCATCTATCTCACAAGATTGCTGTGAAGATTAAATAAGATAATACATGTAAAGCATTTAAAGATCTGTATAATGGTTAGCTATTCTAATTCTTTATTTAGGATTTTTAAACATTCACTTAATAAGTATTTACTGAGCAACTATAACCATACTAGTTACTATAATGGTAGTCCCAATCTGTCACTTTTAATATCTTTTTGACCCTGTTTGGACTCGTCTTCCTGACCACATTAGACTGTAAGCTCCATGAGGATAGGTACTACCTTTTCTCTCTTTTTGCATTCCCAGCTCTTAGCCCAGTGCCCTGCACTTAGTAGTCAATAAATGATCATTGATTGATTGACTGTAGGCCCAGGGCTTTATTCACTGAGATACTTGGCTGCTTCTGAAAAAGGAAGCTATAGTGAGTGGATCATTTCAGGAGTGTCCCCTGGTCCAAAGAATGGTATTGCTCCATCAAGGAAGGTTGCTCTCTTCAAAATGCCTTTAAGGATCTGGGAATCTACTCTAGTCAGAAAACAAACTTCTCTCAAAATAGTCAGATTAGTTAAAACAGAACGATTCATCCTTGGGGTGATGGACATTGTAACTAGATAGGGTCTAGATAGGATCCAGATAGTAAGCTCTCAGGATGTGAGTTTCTAAAAGACTTCATTTTAAATTGAAAAAGGTCAGCTAGCTAGGTTATATATAACTATAGCTAACTAGGTCTGAAGATCCCTGCTAGGATTTTCTTCCTTTCTGATAAAGAATGACAGATTCCCTGGGAGATCTACACAAGGGTCCCCTTGACTTCCTGGCTTTGAAATGTTCACCACCAAGGATGAGATGGAGTATTAGGACCACACTTACTAGGGGGTATGGTGGTGACAAATTTATGCAGTCCTAGCCTGTCCAATTAAAATATTAGCTATTTTAATCAACCCTGTGGAAATGAATAAGTCTTATATTAATGCAGACAGAATAGTAGGTCAGTTATATTTCCACAGGAAAGTATAAATGGATCTGGCTAAACCAGTTTATACATCTTTAAAAAGGATCTATTTCTTCAGAAATGAAAATAACTCAACTTCCTTTTATGTTCTACCTCCTTCTTCTCTGGGCTTTTCCCCATCCCCACTCCCCCACTGCTACCCCTAAAAAGCACTGAAATTCAAATTTTGATCAACATACACATTTTGTTATTATACTTTCAATGACAAACAAAATTTGCTGGCATCAGAAACCTTGTGGTAGGTAAGCCAGACCACCCATATGTACATGTTCTAAAGCCCTGTTTGGAAAATCTCTTTATTTCAGCCAAAAGTGTGACTGAGTTTCTTCAAACTTGGCTCTTCCATTAGCTAGAGAAACAGAGAAGCTTTTTGTTCAGTGTGAGCTTTCAACCATGTGCCCAAAATGTCTTTTCCTAACGGGCTTCAAAATTCCAAGTTATATTTTGTCTCCTTTTCTCTCAGGGTTTGAGAACATTGAGCACATGTGTGATCTAGGGCATTTGTATTGTTTTCCTTACACTCAGAAGAATGCACTCCAGAGCCAGCTACCAACTGGCTCATTTCAAACAGGTCTCATGTCACGGAATGCAGTTTTTCATGAGACCTGTTTATTTAGGCCTCCTTGTGCACTTTTCTTATATACTTTGGGTTATGTATATGTTGAATTAACTCCCCAATTCTATTTCAGGAGGCAGGGTACTGGAAACAAAAGCTGTAGTAACTTTTCCTATCAGTTAACCTGGACACAGGCACTGCTATTTAGAAGCCAGTGATTAAATTGGTGCAGAGACAAAAACACTGAAATGCATTTTTGAATTCCACATTCCCTCCCCTGCTGTGTCCCCCTGCCTAGAAAAATCCAGGTCATTATCATTATTAAGGAAGGGAAAAAAGAGTTTTTAAAAGGGTCACTTTACAAAGGCCTTTTTAAGAAAGGCTCCAGTGAGTTGGATGGATTCTCTATGGAAGGTCCAGAAAACAAAACAAAACAAAACAGACAAATATCTCAGGTTTAAAACCAGAGTGCACATGACATGTGACTAATTCAACCTCTTCTTTTTCTAGATAAAGCAAAGAGGCATAGAAAAGTCAAATGACTTGCCCAAGGCCTTATAGCTACAAAGCCAGAGAAGTGACATGACCAGGAGGGAAGGGGGACAGAATGAAGGATGATTTGGAGGAAGGAGTGAGCAGTAAAAGACTTGTTAGGAGGTTATTGCAATAGTCAAGGTCAGTGGTATATATAGAAATAGACATAGAGGTATATGTATACACATATTTATGTATATGTATGTATATATTTGTTTAATGGTTACATTCTTAGCCTTCCTTAAGTTTTTAACAAATGTTTACCCAATTTACTTTAGCAACTTAACCTTTTTGAGCCTCCGTTTCATCTGTAAAATGTCAGAGTTGTGACAATCAAATGAGATACTGAATATAAGTTTTTTGCAAGTCTTAAAGTGTCATATAAATGTCAAATATGACTGATTATTTAATACTGACATTCTAAGGCTACAGAAGATTCTGACCCAAGTAGGGAATAGATTTTAGTTTTTCCAGGAATTTTATGATGAATTTGCAATGAATCATTCATACTCTTTTTTTCCCTTTCTAACCAATTCCCAACCATTCCTTTGTTAGGATTAAAGTTATAGGCTTTAATTTTTTAAAAAATATTTTATTGTTTTAATTAGTCAAAATCTGCCTCCTCACCTTCCCTCTCCAAGTTCCGCTCCCCTTATTTGAGAACACTGGCAAAACAAAACCCATTAAATCCTGTAGAGTGATCAAAATAAAATTTCACACTAGTCATGTTGAAATAAATATTTGTCCAATTTTAAATCCTGAGTCCTTCACCTCTCTATAAGAAGGTAGATGCTTCATCATTAGTCCTTTGGAATCATGGTTGGTCATCATTCAATAATAATTCTATCACATTTATGTGCTATAACTAATTTAACTATTTCCCAATTTGTGGGTACCCCTCCCTTAGATTCCCTTTCTTTCTTTTTTTTTAAAGCAATTGGGGTTAAGTAACTTGCTCAAGGTTACACGGCCAGGTGTTTCTGGGTGGGTGCTAAGTGTTTGAGGCTGGATTCGATCCCCAAGTTGTCCCAACACTGGGGCCAGTGCTCTTACTCACTGTGCTACCTGGCTGCCCCATTTCCTTTCTTTAAGGCATATATACTCACCAGGTGATATTGGTAGACATTCACTTGATGCTATTCATCAAAAAAGGATTTATGTCCTAGGGAGTTCCATGTTCAGCTTGGTGGCCATTTGCCTGCTATGCAGAACTAAGTGCCAGTTCCCTATGGGCTCTTAGAGAATCATCAACATTCTATTCTTCAACCCTCCCTCTCTCTACAGGATAGCACTGATTCTTAGTCAGAGGTGAATGGATTTGTGAGTGTGTCCAAGCAGAAAGTAGCTCTCAAGTCTTCACCAACAGGCAGACCCTGCTTCCTTCCTGAGAGTCCTAGGATTTTAGCTCCCCAAAGAAGCAGGCAAGCATGTATATACTTGTTTTTATTCTTGGTATATGGAATCAACAAGCAAATAGGCAGTACTCAATAAAAGAAAGAATAGCAAAACATATACCAGGAAGACTGAAGTCTATCACCCTCCTGTGCCTTAGAAAAGTTCTTCAGATAATATAGAAACTTCTTTGACTCAGTAGTTCCAGGAAATGCACAGTTTGGTTGTTCATACCTCCATGGTTGACTTCCCAGTGAGTGGACAAAGGAATGTCAATTCAGCATATGACTTATACAACAAGCATGGCATCACAGGTATTGGCATCAGTTGGAATCCCTAGAGGTTTTCCCTAGTCTTGACTGTCTGGTCATGGACAGACATTTTGGGCTACTTTGGGCCTAGTACATAGCAAGATGAGGCAAGCCAGTGCAAGTGCCACAAGGACCCATTCTGCATTCATTATACCTGGCATTGCTGTCTCAAACCTTGGCACTTTCTCTCCACCACCAGCCCGAAAGTCTTTGTGACTGGGAGTAGCAGCAAAAGTAAGAATGACAGAGCTTGCTAATCTGTCATTCAAGAACCCCTATGACTCTACTGATATATTTGAGGAGGTCTGTGAACTGAGGGGGGTGGGCGTGGAAATTACATGTCTATTTCTTTCTTTTTTTTTCTTTTTGGAGGGGGGAGGACAGGACAATTGGGGTTAAGTGACTTGCTCAAGGTCACATGGCTAGTTAAGTGTTGTCTAAGGGTGGATTTGAACTCAGGTCCTTCTGACCCCAGGGTACCTAGCCACCCCTTACATGTCTATTTCAATAAAATTGGTTTCCTTGGCAATCCTACGTATTTTATTTTATGCATTTAAAAATGCCATTCTGAGAAGGAATTCATAGTCTGCCAAAGGGGTCCAGGACATAAAAAAGGTTATTATAATCAGGAGGACTGGAATTTAAGAATATTATGAAGTAGCAAGTTGGGACAACTGATACAGTGCATTTTTTTTTAAATCTAGAAGGCAATGACAATATAGTGCAAAAAAATTATTTCAAAGCAAAACGATACCAAAAATGTATCAACTGACATGCCTGGTCCTTTGAATGAAGAACCCCTTGCTCTAAACAGTTGGAAACTACTCTTGAAAATCAGTGTCATATGTGAACATCTCCATCTCTATGGAATCCCTCCTCTTTTCCAAAAATTTCCAAAATGAGATGAATTGCATCAACGGGTAGTGACTTTTTTTTAATTGAATTGGATTCTCTCTCTTTACTCTCATTTCCCCAAGTCAAACAACAACACAGAAAGGAAAAAGAAAGATAAACCAATGACCACCTCACAATTAAAAAAATAGAAAAAAAGACTAGAGAAATTCTGCCACTATCTCACCCCAACCTCCAACACCAGCCCTGCAGCTAACTTGTTAGTAATTTCTGCTTAACTGAATACTGTAATTTTACAGGGCTCTAAAGTCTGTACTGGTTGTAGGAGTTGCACAACTAACATATTTTTCAATCAGGTCTATTTTCTACAGGGCTACCTTGTTGGCCTCCCTGCTTTGGTACCTAACAGCTTTCTGGAAGGGGAAATGGTGACATTAGATTTGTTTATACCTCCAGGATACTTTTTTCTTGGGAGTGAATCACAGGAAATATTTTTCTTTCTGAGAATTTCAAGGTTGAGCTGTGTGACCCTGAGCAAGTCACCTAACTCCAATTGCCCCCCACCCCAATAAAAAGAATTTCAAATTTGAAAGACCAGTCCCTACCAGTTCTAATTCTTCCTAACAATGTTGCCATCTTGTCCCTGAATTTCTGGAGTGAGCCACTGTGCCTTGTAGCTCTAGGTCTTGAAATGAAGAAAAGTTGAGGAGAAAAACCCCACATATTTAGCAGTCCTTAGGGGCTTGTAAGGGCAGGGTAGGGCAACAGGCCATGCTATCAAGAAGGTTCAGGTGGTAGGGTACATGCTATCTGTGACAAGAGAGTTGTTGGCAGTTCCATAAATCACATATTCCTTGGCTCTGTCACAAAAATGTAAGGCTATTTTGATAGGGCTGAAATTGATGCTACATCCGCTCCTTCGAAGAAAAGATTCAACATAAAGATTAGTCCTATAAACAAAGGCGCTTTCTTCCATTTCATTTTTATGTTGCTCATTCCTCCTATTTCATTAGCATTCCCTGGTCATGAACAACAAAGACCTTGTCAAAAAAATTTCTGCCATATTTTAGGCACATTTTAGAAAATAAAGCAAAACACAACTCAACAAAGTTGGTGGTCTGTGCGCCTTCATCTGTGAAAACCTTAATTTATTCTAGATTGAGAAGGATATCTTTGCCTTTCATTCATTCCATCACTTTGGTTTTAGATTTCTGACAATCTAACAGTCATACTTTCCATCCTTCCCTTGAATCTTCCTTGTTGGATTTTTTCCAAATGAAGCAACATTAACAATAGTCATTATCATTGGCTAATATTTATATAGCAATTTCATGTTTGCAAACAATGTTTTTGATTCTCATGATAATCCTGCCCTATTTTCTTTATTTAAAACCTCAACTCCTCCTTCTCTCTCTCTCTCTCTCTCTCTCTCTCTCTCTCTATATATATATATATATATATATATATATATACACACACATACATATGTCTGTATGTATATATGTATATAATATTTCGCTTCTATTTTAGGTCTCAAATATTGCTGATTTTTGCGAGAAACTTAGCCTTGTATCATTCATTAGTTGTGCTCTAGTTGTGAGATGGGAACAATTGCTAGGTGATTCAGTGAATAGAGCATTGGGTCTAACATCAGGAAAACTCACCATCGTGAATTCAAATCTGGCCGCAGTCACTTACTACTTGTGTGACCCTGGGAAAGTCACCTAATCCTGTTTGCCTCAATTTCTTCATCTCTCAAATGAGTTGGAGAAGATAAAGGCAAACCACTCCAGTATCTTTGCCAAGAAAATTCAAATGGGGTCATGAAGAATCAGATATGACCAAAAAAAATCAATTGATAACTAAAGAAATCCAATATTCTGAAAGTTCAATTAATTTCAGTTACTACCAATTCTATTTGAAAAACAAAACAATTCATAGGAAACAAATGTAGCAAATCATGTCAATATTGTAAAATGTTAATTTCTATGCCTTAGTACCAGCAGTCACACTATATAAAACCATGTCAATCAATAAATCAGCATTTATAAGGGACTAGTTTTTTCCCATCACCGTGCAAAATGCCAGGGAAACAAAGACAAAAAAGAAATAGTCATAGAGATAATAGGATCACAGATTTAGAGGTAGAAGAGAACTTTAAAGCCATCAAGTCCACCTTATGATTTTACAAATGAGGAAACTGAAATACAGTGCTCAATAAACATTTATTAAGTGCCTACTGTGTAACAGGTGCTATGCTAAGAGATGGAGATACCAAGAGGCAAAAGACAATCCCTGCCCTCAAGGAGCTCATGATCTAATGGAGGAAACAGCGAGTAAACAAATCTATACAAACAAATACAGGATAAATAGGAAATGATCACCAGAAGGAAAACATTAGAATAAAGAGGGATTGGGAAAGGCTTTCTATAGAAGATGGGGTTTTAATGGGTTCTTGAAGGAAGCCACAGAAACCAGGTAGAGATGAAGAAGGAGAGTATTCTAGGTATGGTGGACCATGAAAGAAACTCACAGTCAAGTGTGTCTTGTTTGTGGAGGAGCAAGGAGACCAGTGTTACTGGATTGAAGAGTACATAGCAGGCTGAAGGTGAAAGAAGCCTGGGAAAGTAGAAGGGGGTGGGAGGTTATGCCATTAATGAGAGAATAAATAACTTGTCCCAGGGCACACAGCTCATAAATTTCTGAGGCAAGATTTGAACTCAGGGTCTTACTGACTAAAAATTCAGCACTCTAGGTTCCATACTGCCTAGAAAATTTGGGGTGAGTTGTAATTTGTTCTCTTTATGACAGCAGCCTGAATCCAAAGGGTGGACAGATAGTGTGGGGCAAAGGCTCTACTGTCTTAAAGGTGTCTCTACCATTATGGCACATAGGCTCATTCGAGGTCTGGGACTCTCCCTACAATGGGAGGTGTTCCAAAGGTGGTAAAAGAGAGAAAAACACTATTTCAACACTTAAGTGGCAACCAAATATTACATATTTTCCAGTATTATATTCCAAGTGGTATTTCAAAATATGTCTCAGTTTTAAAGAGACATTAAACATGTCTCTCACTCTATTGGGGGCAGAGAGAATTTATTTTATTTCACAAGTTTATTCTTAAAATCAGATACTACAATTGCTCAAACTTTACTGGGAAATTTTATGTTTTGTTTTGGTTTGTTTTTTTCTTCCACAGGTAGAGAACAAACAGATGCCTAGACAGACTTCCTGACTTCAGTCCATCCACCTTCTAATGACTCTTCACAAGTCTTTCTGTTATTATCCTAATGGGCCATTCTGACCACATCATACCTCCACTTAAAAACAGTCAGCGTCTCCTCATTTTCTTTAAAATGAAGTAAGTGCAAATTCTGGATCTGGTATTTAACACCTGCTTAAATCTGGTCTTGTAAGAACAGTGTAAGACAAAAGTCTAGAAGCAACTTAGAGGTTGGTGATGAATAGTAAGGACAACAGGAAAGGGTATTTCAGCCATTTGAGAGGCAAGAGGAGAATCAAACTAGGTGAAGATTTTTGCTTGGCTTAGGGAACAAAGATAAAACTAACCAATCATTATTTTGTATCTGTTTTCTCTGACAAGGAGAATGGTCTTCATCTGTGGAAGAATAGAATAAACAGGGTTAAAAGGGAGTTGAAAAACAAAATAAATGAAAGTACCTAGCTACCTTCATTCAGTTGAAGTCACCACATCCAGAGATGATGTCCCAGTGATCTCTTGAAAACAGCAGAATGAAGAGAAGCACTGCAAGATTGGAAAAGGTTAAATGTTTTTGTCATTAAAAAAAAAGTAAGACAAAGGCCTAAAAATTATAGACCAGTGAACCTGACTTTGATTTTTGGCAAACTTTAAAGATGTATCATTAAGGAGGATCTAAAGAGTTATACAAAGTCCTAAAGGCAATGAAATAGAATAGAAAAGAAAAAACTGAAGACCAAAATATCGAGAGAAAATCTGAATGAGAATCTAGCTTACAAACAGATAAACCACTAGAGAAGATCATAAAACCTGAGGGAAGAATAAGTAAAATCTCAAAAAGAAGCCAAAACACTTGTAACAATATTATCACATGGAAGAAAATGAACCAATATTACCCAAGAAAAGAGAGTCTTGTAAACTCCAGAAGAGAGTTCAAAAGAGAAATCAGGATCATGAATGGACTGTAATTTCAGAAATATAGGGAAATCCTGAATGAGGAAATTCCCTCTACCAAAGTAACACTTTTTCTGTCTTGGAGAGTAGCCCCAAGGCCTGAGAAAATAAAGAACTTACCTGTGGTCATACAGTCATTATGTATGGAACTTGAACCTAGGGCTTCCTGTCTCTAAGGCAGGTTCTATAACCATTATGCCATGCTATTTCTCAAAAGAAAAAATAAAACTCTTAAAAGAAGAAAATAGAAATAAATATAGGACAAAAATCAGAGCTCTGAATGAAGAATTAAGAAAACAAACAAACAGCAGTGCAGGAAAAATTGAATATTTCTTGAAGAATCTCTCAGATGAAGTAGAAACACTAAGGAGAGAAAAACAACATTTACAACACAAAAATACTGAATTTGAATAAAATTTAACAGAATAGAAGCAAGCGATGACAATAATATTACAATAAAGCTCATACTTTATATGAGTTGCCAAAGCAACTGGCCTTGAAGATAGGAGGCATGGTGATTAAATTAAGGATCACGGGCTTCTAGAAGAACATGACAAATCAAATTTACTGTGCATATGCCCTTCAACATGGAATTACAAATTTGGTAGTCATGGCAATTTATGTTGAGGGACTAATCTATCTACTACTTAAAATCATAGAATTTTCAAAAGTGCAAAAGTCCTTAGGGATTGATTGTTGAATCCAGTCACCCTATTCTATAGTTGCTAAAACTGAGTTCCACAGAGGAATAAGTGACTTGTACAAGGTCTCTCCTAGACCTCTTGTTGTCCAGTTGAGAGCCCATTCCACTAGACCATGCTGTCTCTAACAGAGTTTTCTTGACAATTCCTTAACTAGGGATTCAACCTCTAGATGACTTTAGTAAGAAAATCATTTTAACGATGGAATAGTGACATACACAAGTTATAATTGCTTTTATGGTCTAGTCTTACAAGAGCCTAACCCCAGTTTGGTGACAGCCCAGGGTATTTCTGATTAATCTCAATGAAAGTCATGGAATTCTCACAAAGTTTTCTCTAAATATTTATTCTGATGCACTTGATATAAAAATGTTCCATATGACAGTTTTAATAGAAATCTAAAGTTTCTCAGAATAAAATAAACAATGACATTTGGAGATCTCCAATGCCCAAAGTCAAGGAATCATGATTACCTTTCCAAGCAAGCATCCCATTCCTAGGTACAACACTGGTCAGAAGTCTGAACATGGCACTGGATACTAGGAACTTTTTTGAGGTTTTATCCCAAGGATTGTAGCCTTTGGACAGCCATTCCACTGAAAAGGGAATACTTGTAATGTTGGCCAATAATTTAGCAAACATTTTTCCCCATCGTTATTATTATATTTGTAAGACAGGGATTTTTCTCCCCACATTAAAGTCCTTTTAATAAGCAAGGTTAGTGACTGCCAACTAACATGTAGGTCAAGGGAATAAAGACAAAAGGGAGAGTCATTCATTGTTTTTCCTTTTTAAAAATGCCTTTCAAAAAGCTGCATGCCTTTGGTTTCTTTAGGTTTCTGCTTTCATCCTTTAGCCTCTGCCATTTAACAAAAATCCCTGTGGTTCCAGGAATATCATACCTGAATTCCTTATAGAGTATAGCCTTAGTAACAATTATCTAAGGAAAATATTGCAGCATTAACATGAAAATGATACTGGTTGGGAGTAAGGAGAATTGGGTTCTAGTCCCAGACCTTGAACAAGTCACTTCCCTACTATGGGCTTCAATTATAACTGTTCTAATTCAATTTGATAAACACCTCTTAAATACCCAACAGCTGCAAGGCAATGGCAAGGTATGGGGGATAAAGAGATAAAAACGATACTTTTGTTCTTAAGAAACTCATGAAATTGGGGAGATACCACTTATGTATGCACACTAGTATAGTAGAGGAAAATAGAAACTCTTGAGTCTAGAGGTGGCAGGAAACTCTGGCGCCATCTTGTCCAAACCCCTCCCTCAATGAGTAAACTAAGGCCCAAGGAAATTGTGACTTCTTCAAGGTCACAGGTTATAAGTGTTATGGGGATGATCTGAACTGAGGTCCTTTGACCCTAGAAAAGGAATTCTTAACCATTTTTTTGTCATGTACTCCTTTGGCAATCTGGTGAAACCAATGAACCCTTTTTCAGAATCATGCCTCTTGGTGAATTAAATAAAATACAGTTAGGTCCCAATTAGTGCAAATTATGATTCCAATGAAAGGGTCTCCTTTAAATTCCCATTGCATATTTACATTAGACTGGAACCAATGACTATGGTTTACATAAGCTTAACTTCAAATAGATTTGGGTTCTAATACTAGTTCTGTCACTAAAGTTGAGGTGGTCACCTGAATCTGGATATGTGTAGCCACTTCAGGGATTCAATATCGTGCTATTTGGGACCTTGTTGTGTGTAGGATTATAAAGGAAATCAATTTTATTGAAATAGAATTATCAAACAATTAAAAATCAAAAGACATAAATTAAAAGGCAGTAGGTTAAGAATCCACACTCTAGACCAAGTGCTTTCTGCTTTGTCATCTTGAGTTCCCCTTAGCTAAGAAATCCAGACACCCACACCCACTACCTACTTCACCCACACACATATAGGTACATATTTATATGTATAAATATAAACTCCTGATCTACCAATTTAGTAGAATTGTTATGTTCTTTTGTTGGTTTGTTTTTTGAGACTGGATCTTCCCCATTCCCCCTTAATTCTAGTGTCTCTCCTCTATTGAGTCTCTTCAAATTATCCTATATATAGTGTATGTGTACATTGTTGGTTTTACACTGTCTCCCCTATGAGACTGAGAGTTACTGGAGACCAGAGACTATCCTTTGCCTTTTTCTGTACCACCAGCATCTAGTACAGCATCTGACAAATAGTAGATGCTTAACAAATGTTTATCGATTAACTGATGATCTTACAGTGGTCCCATCCTACCATCATGAAAGCTCACATGCTCCATTTCTGACCTAGGTTAGTTCACCCCTCATTGGTCACCTTTGTGGTTCCTCCTCTCAGAGGCTTACCACCTTAGTACTAAATTTAGTGTAGACATCCAATCTGTTTCAGTCCTCCTGCAGTTCAAAACTCCAAAACTCAAGTTATCCATTGGGTCCCCCAGAGTCTTCCAGAAGAAATTACAGGTGGCCATCACAATGCTGACCATAATCTGTTTGTTTGGTTTGCTTTTTGGAGGGGGGAAGGCAGGGCAAAAAGCACTGATAAATAGAAGTATTTATGGAAAGATTTTACATATATATATATATATATACATATATATGTAGATGCATATTTGTGTCTAATGGTAGCCATCTCTAGGATGGGTGGGGAGGGAAGAAGGAAAAGGAAGAAATTTACATAAGAACTTTATGATATATTTAAAATGAATAGCAAGTTATGCATAATAGATTTGTAGTTTCATATGCAATCCTCTTTTTTATTATACTACATCATAGAAATGCTTATTTTATTGCATAAATTAAAAATAAAATAATGTTTTGTTAAAGGCACCCAGCATCTTCCTTCTTCCTACACATCATAGAAAAGGGGTATCAGCTACTAGAACCTGCCTGTTGTTGATTTGGATGTACTCTGTATTTGAAATAGAAAATAACTAAAAAGCTTCCACAAAAAAGACATTTTTAAACATCCCAGCAAGGCTTAGACCCTTGTCTGATTGTGATCACTCCAAAAGTCTTTATTGCTTGGAATTCCCTTTCTTTGTGAGAATAAAACTGTTCATACTCTGGTACATTTTTCTGACTTCCCTCTACCCTCCACTGGGGACCAAAATAGAATTATTCCTCAGGAATTTGAGATGGAGGGTGGAACCGAAGCATTGGGAGCCTAGTTCCCCTACTGAGGAAACAGATGACCTCTCAGCAATGAACCCAAGGCAAATGTTGAGGGCACTTAAAGAACAGGGTTGGTGAAGATTGCCAATCTGGGTGACTAGAGCCTTGTGGTGCTGCAGTGTTAGATAGAAATCTTAGAAAAATATTCTTTCAAGCATTTATACACTGGTAAGCAGCATTAGAGGAAAATATGTCTACTATACAATGAAATTCATGTTATCACACATATGGGATACATTTTATGTGAGTAAAAAATGATTTTAAGAAAGGAATCCGGCAAATATACAAAATGCCCTACTTTCTTATTCATTTTAGTCAGATAGTACAGTGGGGAATTAAGTTATGAAGTGTTAGATTTTGAAGACCACACCTACAATTGTATTATTTGGGATATATGTGTGTACGTGTGTATTGTGTGTGTATTGCATATGTGTATGTGTAGTAGTAGTAGTGGTAGTGGTAGTAGAAATGATTGATTGATTTGCAAGATATCTTGCTTCCTGATACTCAAGTTGACATTTAAGATTTGCTTTCTCTTGTAGGCTGACAGTTTTTGTTTTAATGTCATTTGAGAGAATTAATTTTATGGGAAATAAAAAGAGATAAAGTATTTATGCTTTATTTTCTCTAACTATTCACATCTTTATCTCTTTTCACCAGGACTCTTGCAAATAGACTCCTGTTTGGTCTCTCTGCTTCCAGGTTTTTCATTTCCTAATCCATCCTTCTGCTCAACTGCCAAACTGAAATTTCTAAAACACAGATCTGACCATGTCACCCCTTTACTCAAAAATCTTCGATGGCTCCTTTGCCTCTGGTATAAAAGGAATACTCCTCAGCCTTTCTTTTAAATTACTTTACTCCCTTCCCATTTTCCATTCCAATTTTATTTCATTATAACTTCACTTCTACTGTCTGCTCCAATAAAACTGACCTTCTAGCTCTTCCCAATACATGACACTCCATTGTCATGTCCAGGGCATTCCACACTTACTCTGCATCTCTTTCTCTTGGAATCCCCAGCTTTCGTCAAAGTACAGCTCAAATGCTGCTTCCTACCCAGATTTTTCCTCTTTCTCTTGAAATTGCTTTCTATCACATTGTATATACTTCCATTTCCTTATCTGTGCATATCCTCTGTGAGGGCAGGGACTCACATACCTCCAGTGCCTGGCATAATACTTGAGACATAGCCGGCATTCAGTCAAGGTTGATTACATTCCATAGAATTTATTTCTGCCTTTAAGAAGTAGCATTCGTGTTGAAAAACTTCAGATAGCCCTCAGATAAAAGATATCAGGTTTGGGACTTCCTTCTTTCCTTTCTTTTCTCCTTCCTTCCTTGTTGCCTTCCTTCTTCCCTCCTTCCTTCCTTCACTCACTTCCTCCCTCCCCCTCTCTTTTTCTCTCCCGCCTTCCTTCCTCCCTTCCTTCCTTTCCCCCTTGTTCTCTTTGTATCTTTCTTTCTTTCTCTCTCTTTCAGGAAAATAAAATTGTGTTACTTAGTTATTTTTCTGATAGACCCTTGGGACAAATGATTTAGATGTTGATTAGTCAACTAACCCTTGAAAAATTACTACATAGGATAAGATTATATCTATACATCATTATTTGATATGTTAATGATTATGTGACATGATAATTACCTCATGTCTCATATCTTCCCTCCTTAGTTCTCAGTGGATCATAGTCAAAGTTATAGTCATAGATCTATACGAAACTGGCACAAGGTCACTTTTTTTTTTTTTTTTGCTGCTTCTCTGGCAGTGTACAAAATACAGTTTTAAACAAAGATGAAAAAGTAAGAAGTTGAGTGGAAAATATAATAAAATAAATATCCTACTACTGAGTACCAAACTGAATTTTTACTATAAAATTCTTAAAAGATCAAGGATCCTTGGGGAATGGATTGGCCTTGCTTCAATCGGTAAAGCATCGCAGCCAAGTAAGATATTTGGGCCTCCTCTTATTTAAAGAGCCCTTTGTGAAAGGCGGAGGGTGGGAAGAAGAGGAGGAGCTTGGCAAGCTTCTGGAAAGGGAATTCCAAGCAAGTCCCCTTTTCCCCTTGCAAAATCATCCTTCTGAGCTGCTGAAAATCCCAAGTAAACTGAAGTACAATATGAGTCACTGAGGTTTATTACAGATGCTTAGCTAGGTTTTTCTGATACCACTGTTCTTCAGTCAACAACAACAATAAATATATATATATATACATATGCATATCGATCTATATACCTATATGTATGTATATGTACATGTATGTATCTATCTATCTAAAACTATAAATGAAATCATGTCTGGTTCTATCTATCATCTGTCTCTATATCAGAGCAGACCTATGATAATAACTTCCTCTACCAATGCAGACCAATACCTTCTCTACAATTTATAACTTTAGAACAGGAGTTCTTAGTCCAGGGTCTATGGACTACCCAACAGCTCATCATATTGGTGTCAGACCTAGTACAAACACTTAATTGCCTTTAGCCTTGTTGCAGCTCAGTATTCCCAAACTCTACAAATCCACCAGAATCAGTTTCTAGGAATTAGAGAAAATGTACCCCTGGGCCATGTGCATTGAAAAACATTATCTTGAAAACAGGCATCATCAGACTTCCAGTGGAATCTGTGACATACACCAAGGTATTAAGAACCCCTATTAGAAGGTTTCCAGGAAGACTGAATGGTTAACTGATTCATTCAGTTTCACATAGCTAGTATGTGTCAGAGGAAAGATTCAAACTCTTCCTAACTTGGTAAACTGGTCTTACTAGACTAGTCTCTTAGTTGATTTTGCGTTTGTGTGTATACACACCCAGCAACAAGTATTTGTTGAGTGCCTATTTTGGACATGACCCTGTTCTGAGTGTTAGAAGAGAGAAAAAATGTATAAAACAATTTCTTCTCTCTAAGTGCTTATAATATAATCAGAAAATAAACTAGTAACATAAAAACACAAGTTTCAATATTAAGCAATATAGATTTGATTATTGAGTGGTATGGATAATAATTATAATAGCTGATTATATCAATTATAACAATAACTATTGACATTTACATTGTGCGCAAAGTTTACAAAACCCTAAATACATTATCTTATTCTGGCTTCACAACAATCCTGTTAGGTTGGTAACCCCAGGTATTTTTATACCCATTTTATGGATGATGAAACTGAGGCTTATAGAGGTTAAATGACTTGCCCATCGTAACTTACCTATTAAAGCTTAGAAGCAGGATTTAAACCCAGAATTCCTAAGTATAAGCTCTGTACTTTGTCCAAGAAGGAAACTTTCAGCAATTTTTATCAAAGAAGGCAGCTAGGTGGCATTTCAAATTTGGCCACAGACATTCATAGCTCTGTGACCCTGGACAAATCACTTACTCTGTTTCCCTCAGGTTCTCCATTTGTAAAATGATCTGGAGAAAGAAATGGCAAATCACTCCAGTATCTTTGCCAAGAAAACCCCCAAAGGGGTCATAAAGAGTCAGGCATGAATGAAAAAATAACTAAAGAACAAAAGTTGATCAAAGATGCTATCACAAAGGAGGTTCTATTTGAAATGGACTTGTGAAAGATAGGAGGTATTTAGAGAGATAGGGAGAAGGGAAGAAGAGGAAGACATTACAAGTCAGGGGAATGACTTGGCAAAGACAAGAGGTAGGAAAGCACAGGGAATATTCCAGGAATGGTAAATTGAACAAATAATGTAATGCAATTAGAAAAATAATCCACAAGCCAAATTCAAGACCTGAAAAGGAGTGATGTTTTTCCAAATTCCCTCATCACATTGTTGTTTCCTCTCTTTACCACCCACTCTATGCCTCCCTAACTTTACACTTCATAAAAACATCCCTTCTGTTTAACATGCTTTCTCTGAATTGCCTTTCAGAAATTACAAGGTTGTTTTAATGACCCTGAGAAGAAGCTTTGATCATGTAGTGAGATTGAGAAATCATAAATCAGCAGCCTGAGTATTCCACTGTTCTATATGGTAGATAAAAGAAAAAGGACTTGTAATATGGGATAAATATGTTAGGATGGAAGGAAAGAAGGTAAGGAGCATTTATTAGGCATCTACTGTGTGCCATGCTAAAGGTATTACCAACATCAACTCATTTGATCCTCATGGGAACCCTGGGCTGGAAGTGCTATTATTTTCTGCATCTTACAACTGGGGAAACAGAGGCAAACAGGTTAAGTGACTTGCCCAAGGTCACTGAGTTTCTGAGATCTGATTTGAATTCAAGCAGGTCTTTTTGATTCGAGTCCCAGTGCTCTATTCACTGTACCACCCAGGTAGCCATACAGTATTGGCAAGCACAGGCCAGTCATGACCTCCATCATTGGAGAGAATACTGAAATTGATAAGCACATAAATCCATTAAGTTATTGGAACAAATTCTCTATGAATTTCCCTTATACTTTGGATACATTATTGTTCAACCAACCAATAAGCACCCTGTTAGCATAATATGATTGATTATATTGGACATATGACTCAATCACATGAAACTGCCCATAACTTTCATGAGTTTGACCAGTTGTATGCGTATTTCTTCAATTTTAGTTATTGGGTGTTAATGTTACTGTCCTCAAAATATAGTTTAGTATCAATTGGTGAGTACTGATTCAAATTATAACCATATGGATATAGCATAAATCAATCAATCATCAAGCATGGATTAAGTATCTATTAAATTCAAGGGACCATGCTAACCATTAAAAATACAAAGACAAAAATGAAACAGGCCCTGATCTCAAAGAGAATATATCTTATTGGGACAAACAATATGTACACACTAATGACAAAAAAATTAAATAATTGTGAGATACCAATTATGTATTTTCAATAGAATGTTAAGTAGGATTTCTCCAAGTGAACATTTTAAGTTTGATCTTCTGACAAAATGCAAGTATCTAGAAGATGGCTCAATTATCAAAGGATATTACTATTGAAGGAAAAACAAGTGAGTTTTTAACATCTTATGGTTCTAATGATAGACTGAGTATAATAATCAGCCCCAGATTTCCTGCATTACTATGCAAATCACACTACCACTAAATTAATAGTTGTCATTTATTTTGTTTCCTGGATTCTATTATCCCCTTTCATTTTGGTATCAGTGACTAAGAAAAACGCATGCTTCTGTTATTGGTCAAATTTTGATGACTTTCCTTCTCCTTCTCTCTGGCCAACCTCTGCATCAATTGCACGCCTCAAATGGAAAGAATAATAGTGCCATTAAGAAATAATTACAGATTGAAAAAAGCAGACATTCCTGCTACCCTCTATGGTTATAATAGGATATGTTATGATTAGAGTCTTAAGTTTAACCGAGAGCATACTTGTTTTAGGTGCTTTGGGGAGAAAAAATGAATACATTGAATGCTTTTTCTTCCTTTTAAGTTTATTTTTGGTTGGAAGCACCATTTGAAATTGTTTGCTGTTGTTTGATTTATTAATTCAGGCAAAAATACTTGGGTATATTGAATAACTCCAAGAAAAAAATTCCCCTATTTTTCCTTCTTCAGAAATCCCACTGAAATCGATAAGGTTCAAAGCTGTAACTAGCAATATTTGTGCCTAAGGCAAGTGGACAGGTTAGTGGGGAGGGATATCACCTGGGTTTTGACTGCTGGATGTAGGGAGGGGTCCCATGGCATTAAGAAGTTTTAATACTACTAAAGACTGGTTGCTTTCTCAGGTGTGTGTGTGTGGGGGGGGGGGGGTTGACCACAAGGTAGAATATATTAGAGGATGAACCTGCTGCCTCCTGTGGTCTTGGCTAGGCAGGATGGGAACTGGGAAGGGTGAGAGAACTCAAATAATGTAGCTTGTGCCCTCTAAATATTTAGCAAGTAGAGGAGGAAGTATGCCATGGGTCAAAGTTACTTCTATTCCTTCCAGAAGAGGATCTGGAAGTTGGATGTATACATTCAGATGGCATCAATACCCTCTAAAGCTTTCCTTAATTGTGGGGTCAAAGCTCTGTTGGTCTCACCCTAGTTATAGTTGTGACAGAATCCCTTTAGCAGTGAAAAAACTAATGGGAAGAAGTGGATCTATGGGCCCCTGGCACTCCAATCTTTCCAAGTTTTACAGAGTATCAATAGTATTATTGAAAATAAGAAATGACTTACTGAAATGCTGTGTATCTGGTGGGTGTTTAATAAAATATTTCTTGATTGAAGCTCCATCCCACTAATAAGAATAGTAAACTGTCTGGAATGTTCTGTGTCTGAGTCATCCTCTATGACCTTGATCTATTAAACACAAGACAGTGGAGGCAAGCTCAATGTCCCATGCTTTCCTGAGATAATAATGCCACTAGTTGTCTTAAAATAAGCGTTTTGATTTGCAGCACTTTTTGTTCCATCACTGTGCATGGTTGGACTGTTGCTTTGTTTTGTTTAATTCCTAAGTAAGTCAAAACCAAACAGTATTGTGTATTATTATAATTACATTGGACAACCTTAAAGTTACCTTGATTTTTCCACTGAGAGAGATAAAATAACCTCACTCAATCACAAATTGCTTAATTCCTACTTCATGGCTTCATTTCATTTCAACCTGGCAGGAGAAATTGTTACATAATTACTTGAGTATATACTGTCTCAGGATACAGATTCAAACAATGGCCCTCAAACTCTGAGACAGGATCTGTTTTCCATTCTCAAGATGTAGAGATTTACTCTGTAATTATTCTCAGCATATTTTGGTGGCACTTTGTAATTCTTTAGCTTTGTAAGGGAGCTCATTTTTGACTCATTTGTTCAGGGACACTGATTTCTAAAAAATGAGTACTACTGAGCAAAAGACCATTTGAGAGTAGAACAATGCATCTAGCCTATGGCTAAAGTCTTCCCTTTGTGCTCTCCTAATTGGAAATATAACTGGTTTGGACTGAAAAAAGGAGGAACTACATTTCAAATTCTACATTTATTTTAAACTGAGAATGAGTTATGATGTATTCAGTAAATCAGTTAAGTAGGCCACACCGTTTCAGACATTTTTGAGATGTGCCTCAAACATCAAAACAATCTCAGCTGCCTGAGAATCAGATTTTTTTGTCTTTTTTTTGGAGGGGGGAAGGCAGGGCAATTGGAGTTAAGTGACCTGCTCAAGGTCACACAGCTAGTAAGTGTATCAAGTGGCTGAGGCTGAATTTGAACTCAGGTCCTCCTGACTCCAGGGCTGGTGCTCTATTCACTGCACCACCTAACTGCCCCTGAGAATCAGATATAAGGATGCATTTGGACAAGTCATCTGGACAAATTTCTGTACCTCAGTTCCCCATATGTAAAATGAGAGTCTTGATAACTATGGAATATCTTCTAAGGAGATTATAAGAAAGAAATCGAGGTAATGGGTGCTGTGAAATCCCCCTGTAAGCAAAGGCATTTCATAAAGAACGAGTCATTATGTTTTACAATTTATTATGCATACCTATCTTCATTTGGGGGTCTTTGAATAGGTTCCTGGGCCCTCCTGGGCAGGAGCCCAACTCTATCCTTATAGAACTCATTGACTTCTATAATATTTTGTATGTATGTATGTATGCATGCATGCATGAATTATGTATTTATTTATTTATTTTCCTATAATACTATTTAACCCCAAAGTCATGGAACCAAGTACCCATCTTAGACAGGGTACACCTGCCTCATTCAACATATTTATGTGGTCCACACAACAACTTCATGCCTATCTGATACTGTATGGTTTTAAGTATCCCGGCTTTGAGCCATGGGGATGGGAGGGTAGGAAGAAACTGAGTCACAACTCCCAGGATATAACATTTATATAGCACTTTCTGATTTACCAATCTCTTCATCTCCACTAAGTCTCTTGGTTCTCCTAATATAACCCTGTGAGGTAGACAGCTTGAGTAGCCTTATCCCTTTTTTGTAGATAGGACAGCTGGACACAGTGAAATTAGTTGCCTGGTCCGAGGTCACACAGCTAACAAGTGGAAAAGCTGGGATTGAAACCCCTATTTCCAGATTTCAAATCAAGGGGGTTTCTCTTTTTCCCCTAGCTGACTGGGAGTGACCTTGTTCACTTAAATCCTTAACTTCACAATGTTGTACAATTGTTTTCCATGTTTCAACCACAAGATTTTTGCTGTTTGAGCTTAAAAATAATTGCCCTGCCCTTCGACCCTGATACACACCAGAATTTGGAAGA
>NW_027186296.1:98996124-99020631 GCF_028583685.1 Petaurus breviceps papuanus | reverse complement strand
GGCATCTTGATTGCCAGTCCAGAGTTCTATTCACTTTGCCATCTGGCCACCTGTGGTCTGATCAATTCAAAAGTTCCCTTTAATGATACAGACTGCAACCTGTCAATCCTATCTTGTCTTTGTCTTCCCATAAAGTCACTACAGTGGGTCTGCCCAATATTCTGGAACCGTCCTTTGCTTTTTCCTGACATTATGAGCATATCAGTGGAATGTTTTGGCTGTCTACTGTGATCCTTCACCCTCAGCATGTGCCCTACCAATCTTCTTTTATCATATAACTCCTTGATATCATATTTTGTGCCTTCTTATCTTTAAAGTTTCCCACGCCCTACTCACAGCTACCATGTGCTTCTCCATTGCCCTGCTATGTATATTTTTAATTCTTCACAGACTGTGGATAGAAAGTTAATATAAAAAAAATGAAAAATATGAGACTTTGCTTTCATGACAAGCATGGGATTATTAAAGGAGTTTTCCAATTTTTCCATGGTAATCCATCCTGCTCTATTCCTGTTTAATTCTAGGCCCAATTAATTGTCCATCTGTACAATTTGTGCCAAGTACACTCTGTGGATTGTCCATCTAAATTCATGTTGAAATCTAGACAATAGGTATTTTTCATCTACTTGGTCTTTTCTATGTGAACAGTCAAATTAAACACCTTTGGTTACACATCTCTTCTGGGGGCTTTTCAGTGTCCCAGAGTATCGTTTGCTAATAATAGCACCTGGAGGACCTTACGGCCTGCAACAGACAGTAAGATGCACTAGAGGGCCAGAAAGCTAACTTTGTGGCTAGATGACACAAGGTCAAATCCTAGCATGCTACTTACTCCCTGGTTGACTTCAGGTGAGTCATTTAACCTTTGACATCAGTCTCTCATCTGTAAAGTGAAAGGGTTGGACAAAGTGATCTGCAAATCCCCTTACAGCTCTAGGCCACTGGTTCTGCAATCCTACCACAAGGAGACAGAGAGCTTCAAAGGTATTACTGAGATTTTGTGGGTTAAGGCTCATGACCAGAGTTATGTAAATCAAGGCTGTGTAAATCAATTCATCAATGCATACTCCTGAAATATCTCCTGGATACCAGGCACTATGCTTGGTGCTGGGGGGCACAAGTACAAAGAAGGAAACAATTTCTGCTCATAGAAATCTTACAGTCAAATAGGTAAGACAACAAGTATGTGGCTGTATCAACCAATCTATCAATCAATTGATCTATCATCAATTGATCTATGTACTTGCTGTCTTCCCCATTTGAATGTATATATACATATATGTATATATATATGTGTGTGTGTACATATACATATGTACGTGTACATATACATATATGTATATATACACACAATTTAAATATATCATTTACTTATAATTATATATTATATTATTAATATTATTGCTATATGCTATATATAATATATAAATATCATATGTAATAGATCAGATAATCACAAATCTATAACTGGAAAATAATTAGAACTAAGAAAGTAAGAATTCATCTAGTCCAACCTTCTCATTTTTTAGATGAGAAAACTGATTTTTAAAAAAGAGGTAGTTGGGAGCCAAGATGGAGGCACAGAAGCAGGGAAACTCCATGAGCTTCTCCCATAACCACCTCAAATACCTATAAGGTATGAGTCTAGACACATTTTAGAGCTACAGAACCCACAAAGTGACAGAGAGAAACAAATCTCCCACTGACAGCAGCCCAGCAGGCCTAGAGGAAGGGTCTGTCACAGTGTGCTGGGAGCTGAGCCCAGCACCCCGTGAGCCTATGGTTTTAGTCCCAGGGCAGCCTTGACCAGCAGTGGCTGGAGCAGACATCAGGAGAGTAAATCACCAGCAGCTGTGGCAGTTTGGGGACTTATTAATCCATACATGCCAAAGAGCAAATAAAAGATCAGTATGGAACTCTGTTGGAACAGGGGGAATTGAAGAGAGTGGTCTGGCTCCTGCCCCCAGGGGAAGAAGTGGCAGAGCCACGGTGGCTGCACCATGTAGCTGTTTCAGAGCTCCTGGCCTGCAGATCATAGGGGAACCAAGCAACCATTCAGAGGGTAATTCCTCTTGCTTTAACCTGCTTGGATCTGAATCACTGTCTTGGGTGGAGGTACAGGGGTGTGTGGCCAGTGGGCCAGAGCTTGTGGGGGCTGCAAGGAGGGCACCCAACTAGTAGCTCAGGCAGCTGCAAAAACCTCAGTGATTTGGGACAAAGATCTCATCTATGGAAGCAGAATTCTCCTGTGGCAAAGAGCTCAATAGTCAATAATTTAGTGGAAACATGAGCAAGCAAAAGAATCAAAGCAAGCACAGCAATCTGACATTGGACTCCTATTTTAGGGATGAAAAGGATCAAAACATGTAACAGGAGGAAGACAACGAAGTCAGAAATCCTTCATCAAAAGCTTCTAAGAAAAATATGGCTTGGTTACAGGCCATGGAGGAGCTCAAGAAGGATTTTGAAAATCAAGTAAGAGAAGTTTTTTCATCAAGAATGCTTGAAAGTCCTCAATTCCATTGAATGACCATACTTTCCCCTGAAACATGATACTCAGTTTTGTCGGGTAATTGATTCTTGGTTTTAATCCCAGCTCCTTTGACCTCCAGAATATCATATTCCAAGTCCTTCAATACCTATGTAGAAGCTTCCAGATCCTGTATTATCCTGATTGTGTTTCCACAATATTGAAGTTGTTTCTTCCTGGCTGCCTGTAATATTTTTTCCTTGATCTGGAAATTCTGGAACCCGGCTATAATATTCTTAGGAGTTTTCTTTTTGGGATCTTTTTCAGGTGATTGTTGGATTCTTTCAACCTCTATTTTGCTCTCTGGTTCTAAAACATCAGGGAAATTTTCCTTGAGAATTTCTTGAAGGATGATTTCTAGGTTCTTTTTTTGATCATGACTTTCAGGTAATCCAATAATTTTTAAATGATCTATCCTGGATCTATTTTCCAGGTCAGTGGTTTTTCCAATGAGATAATTCACCTTGCCTTCTATTTTTTCATTTGTTTGGATCTGTTTAATAATAACTTAATTTCTCATAAAGTCACTAGCTTCCATTTGCTCCAATCTAATTCTAAAGGAATAATTCTCTTCGGTGAGCTTTTGAGATTCTTTTTCCATCTGGAAAATTCAATTCTTTAAGGCATTCTTCTCCTCATGGGCTTTTTGAGCCTCTTTTGCCATTTGAGTTAGTCTATTTTTTAAGGTGTTATTTCCTTCAGTCAGGTTGTTGACTCTCATTTCATAATTTTCTTGCATCATTCTTATTTCTCTTCCCAATTTTTCCTCCACTTCTCTTATCTGCTTCTTAAGGTCCTCTATGGCCTGTAACCAACTCATATTTTCCTTGGAAGCTTTTGGTGCAGGAGTTCTGACTTTACTCTCTTCCTCCTGTTCTATGCTTTGATCCTTTTTGTCCCCAAAATAGGAGTGTAAAGTTGGATTGCTCTGCTTGCTTTGCTTCCTTTGCTTGCTCATGTTGCCACTCAATTACTTGACTTTTGAGCCTTTTGCCACAGTAGAACTCTGCTACCAGAAAGGGGAGCTTTATCCCAATCACTGGGGTTTTCACAGCTGCTGGAGCTATTACCCTTTCTGAAGCCTCAATATTCTTTGGCAAACTGGTCATGTACCCCAGGACCTCCACCCTAGACAGTGATCCAAATCCAAGCATGTTAGAGCAAGAGCGATTATCCCTCAGGATGATTGCTTGGTCCCCCTACAATTTGCAGTCCAGGTGCTCTGAAGCAGCACAGCCGCAGAGCCTCAGCTGCTTCTTGCCCCAGGGACAAAGACTGGATTACACTCCTGAACTCCCTGTTCCCTCAAAGTCTATGCTGACCTCTCACTTTGTCTTTGGCATCTATGGGTTGAAAATTCTGGAGACTGCCACGGGTGCTAGTGATCTGAAGTCCCTCCAGCCAGCGGCTGATCAGGCCCCCCCTGAGGCTAAAACCTCTGGCTTGCACGGGACAGGGTTTGGCTCCCAGAGGGCTGGCCCCTTCCTGCAGGCCTGCTGGGCTGTTTTCAGTGGGATGTTAACGTTCTCTATCATTTTGTGGGTTTTGTAGCTCCAAAGTTTGTCTAGAGTCATTTTTTACATAAAGTGGAGGAGGTGGAAGCTGGGGCCGCAGAGAAGTCCTGTTTCTACTCTGCCATCTTGACCCTCCCCCCAAAGCACACACTTTTGAAAAGGGACAAGGTCAAAGTAGAAAATAGAACAAGTGGGGGCAGGATAGGATGGAGGGAAATATAGTCAGTTTTTCACAATATATCCACTATTGAAATATTTTGCGTAACTATACATGTACGACCTATATTGAATTGCTTATCTTCCCAGATAAGGTGAGGTGACAAGGGAGGAAGGGAAAGAATCTGGAATTCAAAGTTTTAAAATCAAATGTTTAAACAAAGGTGATATATTTTAAGAAGACATACTGGTGATCTTTCAGGAAGCTCTACAAGAATGGTTTTCTCTGGGTTAGTACCCAGCTAATGGAGACACAATATGACAGAAAAGAACTTTATTCACCCATCTATCTCAAGAACTGTAACAGGGATCTAATTTCCATTTTTGATTTTTTTTTAGCTTTTATTTAGTATTTTCTTTTTCCCCAGTTACATGTAAAAACAATTTTTTAACATTCAACATTTGTTAGGGATAATTTTTTATTTCTTATCCTAATCAGGGATGAAACTCTTCATTCCCAGTGAGTTACACTTTTGTATAATGACTCTCAATTATTTCATAGCCTTGCCTTCATGTCACATCTCTGGCTTCCTTGACTCTGTAACTCATCGATTGATCAATAAATATCTATTTAGCTCCTACTAAACTGGCACCGCACTAGGCTAGAGATACAAATACAGAGAATAAAACAATCCCTACTCTGGTTGTTTTGTCCTCATCTTGTCTTCCATCCCTGTCTGACTACTTGGATTTATTGTGTTTACTTTTGTGTCTATTAGCATTATTAACTTGCTGCTTGACTCTCTAGTTAGCCTCAACTGGTTTGATGCCTCGCTTTCTTCACTTCTGTATCCTGTACCCAACTTCCTATCCCTTGTCATTATAAGGGGGAGGGACATGTGTATAGCCTATCTCTGATGTTATTTTCCCATGGACGAATGTTGGGAGAGTGTCTCCTGATGGTCTCTCAGTGTTAATTCTTGCCTATCTAACACCAGTTGACAATGGGATAGAAGTCCTTTTAGTTTCGCTAACAGTCTGGGGTCAGTTTTTAGCCCACACATGCTAACAGAAGCAAGTCTGTCTCTCCTTTTCTTCTCAGTACTCACAGAGTTCCTCATGAAAGCTGTTCAAGTATTACTCTTGTTTTCCTGTTTTGATTCTGTAACATTATTTGCTTTGCTTTGTGCTCTGTTCATTAATGTCAAAGATAAAGACATTAAGAATTCATCAAGATGTGTTCTATTAAAAGGATGCCCTGGTTGGTGGTTTGGCCCTTCCCTTGAAGTGCCAGTCACTAACTTGCCCTCTTAACATTTTGGACTGAAATACCACCCACATATAAGGGCCACACAGTGTGTTCCATCTTGCTTAACTCCATACAAATCACAGGCCCTGAGCAATATCACACAACAAAGCATTTTGTGTAATTATCACGGAATAAACAAGGAGTTGTTCAAATACTCACGTGCAGATGCCAATTTCTTGAGGGGGAAAAGTCATTACCCCAAGAGTAAGTGTACACAACCTGGTTTGTGTCTTCATATGTATGCTTGTTTTCAGAATAAAATCCTAGTACTTGGAAATTGAATGGTTCATCTAATCTACCCTCCTCACTTTACAGGTGAAAAACAAAAATCTGTGCCCTACTGTATACTAATGTCTGATTACTTCTTACTGAGTCCCTGATGTCATGAAAGTAAAAGTAAATGTGAAGCCAAAAAAAAAAAAAAAGAGTAGTTCTTTTGAATCTCTAGGCATTAGTCCTTTGGGAAGTTAAGTCTCAAAGACAAAGAATGTATCTCGGGGAAAAAAATCTCACAATCTTGTAATAAGCTTCTAGACTTCTAAATAGAGTGAAGTTCAAAACCTTTGGAAGCTAGCCCATTGCTGTTCAAACTACTCAGTAAGGATGTGGCTATTTTTCCTCCTTCACTCAAAGAAGATAAAGTCCTTATGACCCCTTTATATCAATGCATTCAATAGAGAGTCTGTTTTCAGCATGACCATGCTCTGTCCCAATGAAGAAGAAGAAAGTTTGTCTCAGGAGGGTCCTCAGAAGTGAGCTAATCCAGCCCATACATGAAGAGGGATCCCTCTACAGAATCCCTCGTAATTGTCCATCCAGCTTCCATTTGAAGATCTCCAGTAATGGAGAATTGACTACTTCTGGAAGCAGTTCATTCTACTTTGGGATAGCTCTAATTACTAAGAAGTTTTTCCTTCATCTATCATGAAGCAATTACTTAGCCATTTCAGTTTGTCTGGATTCAACTATTATTTGACCCTTAATTCGGGGAAGTAGATTCCCCATTCTCATATTCATCAGCTCATTGCCCTCAACCTGACTATTCTAGGAAAAATTCTACTTTGGGGTTTAATCTAGGGTTTCCCCTCAATAGGGGGAAATTTGAAGAGGTAATCAGTAAGCAAAAAGGAATCAGAGATAGGACAGGCAATGTATTTCTACTCAAAGAGGTAAAGATAGTCATAAAAGAATCATAGCATGATTAACAGAATGAACAAAACAGAATTCAGTAGCTTACTTATTAATCCTAGCATAGTCAGCTGGGAGATCAACATGTAAGCCTTGTTAGGAAACAAAACAGTTCCTGCAAAGCTTCTAATTAGTCATTTTCACATTTTATTTCCATGTTGAGTGTTGTCCTGATCAATCAAGCCAGCTAGAATTTTATGGAACTTTCTAATCCCAATTATTTCCTTGTCAAAAGCCCAATCCTACCACAGCTGTTGCAGTTGAAATCATTCCAGTTGTGTTACCCTAGTTACTAACCAACTCCTTCCTCTGCTGAAACTTCAGAAGACAAAAAACCCAAAGAGGAAGACCCTGGCCCAGAGTAACCTGTGTAAGTCCCCTATTCTTAGGTGTCACATAAATGAAATATTTATGACCTCAAGCTCTAGAGGAACTCTGTCTTTTCTTATCTCTTTACTGGTATCACATCTTATTGTCTTGCAAGCAACAGTTAGGAAGGGAACCTGCCTCCTCTTTTCTAAAAGAGCCCTTGGGTCCTAAATTCTTTTGGCTTAGCAGTGTAATTGCAATTCAATAAGTATAATTTCAGTGGCTAGAAACTGAGCTCCACAGTTTCCTTGTGGTCAATAGAAATGGTATCTGTATATGCCATGAGTGGAGGGTGGATGCCCATTATATGTATGGAACCACAATCTTCCTTTCCTTAGTGTTCACCTATCTCCCCTAATTTTGCCTCCTAGTCCCAGCAGAAGAAATCTAATTCTTCTTTCATAAAACAGTCCTTCAAATGCTTGAAGACAGATAAAATACCACTACTAGGTCTTCCTTCCTCTAGGTTACAATGCTCAGTTCCTTCCTCTGATTATCCTATGAAATGGGCTACAATCTTCTCACCTTTTTGATTACCCTTTTCTGGAAGTTGTTTGGTTTGTCAATACTTTCTGAAAAAGTTGATGGTTTTCCTAAAATATGACATTCAGAATTGAACACAATAGTCCAAATGTGGCTATATACCCTTTGAGCTGGAAGAAAGCTTAGGTATTATCTAGTTTGTCCTTTTCATTTTACCGAGGAAGAAACTAAGGCCCAGGGGGGTAAGGTGACTTACCTGTCAAAGGTCAGTGACTGAATTGAAGCAAGAAAACAAAGCAAAGGGAATCTGACATATACTAGGGTGAATTCGGGGAAACTTACATTTTGGTCCTTGGTTCCAGTCACCAGAAGATAAAGCCTCCGTCTAGTAAAGCATCACTGGTGAATTTGTTGATAGTGACATTTCGTTTTCAAAAAAGGCCCAAAGCCATCTCAAGAGTGATGTCCTAACTTGTGCTCTACAAAGAGAGAAGGACCTCCAGAATGGATGTTATGAGTTAAACCTTTGTCATGCATATTTCTTTCACGTGTGCTTCACTACTATTATGGTCTAAGTTTAAACTTTCTCCTCCCGTGGATGCTGTGTGTCTTCCTGGGAAGGAGTGAACCAGGCTTTTTAGAAGAACATTCTTTATTAGCTATCTTTACCATATTATCTGTGAGCAGTAGCTTCCCTATGAGGAGCTAACCTGTCGATCTGAGTTGGAAAATGCTGTTAATCCTCCTTCTCCTCCTCCTCCTTCTTTCCTTGTCACATGTAGTCCCTCTCTCCACTTAGAATGGCACACCCTTACATGTGGGTCCTCTGTTCACAGGAATATAATTTTTGGTTGCTTATACTTTGTAAGATATTTTGGGACCTGGGGGCTAGATTTTTTAAAATTAATTAATTAATTTTCTGTTTTCAAAAAGCGGGGACAATTAACTTTTTGTCCTGAGCAGTTTTCATTTATGATTTCTCCATAGCTCTGAACAAAACAAACAACAAAAATGGGGTTTTGCTTTTTTTTTTTAAACCCCATTGTGATTCAAATGGAGGTATTTGACTAACCAGGGATGAGGAACCTGCAGCCTCCAGACCACATGTGGCCTCCTAGGTCTTTGGGTGCAGCCTTTTGACTGAGTCCAAGTTTTACAGAACAAATCCTTTTATTAACAATTAGCCCCCAGCTCAAGGCTATTTTTCATTATTCAGATTTTGATGACTTAAGATGAGTATGAGTAGCAATTCATTTCTTTTCTGTCCAGAAACTCTTAGAGTCTTTCCCTCCCAGACTGATGTCTTTGGGATGGAAAATAGGGTCATCTTTTGTCTCAATTTTTACCTAGCCCTTCGTCATTGAATGGGTTACCTCAGACAAATTGAGACCCAAGAAAGACCTTAACTTAGAAAGCATCCTAGGTCATCACCAGTCATCTTGACATTTGTCCTGACACTGGAATTCAATTACTCTAGAGGAGAGAGTGAGGGTGATAACTTTGTGCAGCTCTGCCTCACTTAAATCCAACCCATGCACAAGTCGTGACCCTTGAGATGTCATTGGTCCTCTTTGAGAATAAGGACCAATAACAACCATCAATGAGTTTACTTTGTTTCTGAACACTGAGAAAGCTCATTATGACTTTCCTAAGATATGATGCCCATCAATCCAGTATATTTCATGACCAGAAGCTAAGTTTGCTGTCTTCTAAGGCTTCCCCTTCAATTGCCACAAAAAATAGTCACACACTACTTCATTCAAGATTTCTGTATACTTTGTACTTCTTCCTGTTACATAGGGGATTTTGGTTTTTTTTGTTTTTTGCTTTTTTGTAAACTCAATGAGGCATTTTTGCAGGAAGGAGAAGTGGGAACAGCATTAAAGAGATCCTGTTTATTATTTAGGCAACAATTTCAGTGATTACTTTTCATATGACCCTTATCAGTGTCAAACCAGAGCTTACTTACACATTGCTAAATGTATAAACATGCCCCCACACACTTACTTTCATGCTTGTACAAAGATACACAAGTAAACATTTTAAAACTTTGCTGGGGGTAGGAGGTGCAATTAGCTTGTTTTTTTTTTCCCTTAGGGAAAGGATATTATTTATGTTAATGAGTCATAGTTTAGAGATAAATAGTATTAAAATGGTCCACTGCAAGATCTTTCAACAATTTAAAAAACTTCAAAATATCTTCTAGTGATGGGGTATAGGATCTGGGAACCCTCTTGAATCTTCCCATTTGATCTGGCATTAACCTGAGGCCATAAGCCTTCCATTATCAGCATTTCCAAATCTGTTACCCTTAACCTAGCCTAGCCCTCCATTGTCTGTTATCTCCAGGTAGCCTTCTGCTACCTCCCACCCTTGATCCCATCAAAATCCCATTCTCTTGGTTCCTGGAGTCTAACTTCAGTTCCATCGAGATGTTCCTTAGACTCCTCCTCAAGACCCTCCCTAGACCCCTCCTGGGTCCCAGACTATTAGACCACACATAGATCCCTTCCACAGTCTCTCTGTATATAAGATCCATCTTGCCTCCATGATGGCCCTCATATTCAATCTAGCTCAGATTCAGTCTGTGTCAGATTGTTCTTGCCCCCTTGTCAATATAAGCATCACAAATACTTAGGCTTCTTAAGAGTCTACCCAAAGAATCTTTAATAAACTTTGTTTTACTTTGGCTGAGAGGAGGCTTGAGTTGAATTCATTTGGCAGGACCCAGTGTGTTGGTATTTTGGGGTTTTGAGCACCCCTAAACCCCAAACCTCAGCACTATGAGTCTTTTGGTTTAACAAAACTTTTTTATTCTAATTTTCAGGAGTCTCACAGGTGTGTGTCCAGGATTTGACATAGGATGGGTGGAAGGGAAGTGATATTCCCATCTTTTGAGGGGAGTGGATGGGATGACTTAAAGATCATTCTGCCATTTTTGAATATGAGTACTGCACCCTGGGATGCTTTCCACAACTTCTTTCCTTCTTCCTTCCTCTTTTTCTTCTTACTTGTTTATATTAGTTTTCCTCATGTTCCCTCTCCTAGAGAAGAATATTTGTGTGAAGGTGAGGTTAGTGAGGAAGGAGGGTAGCCAAGGCTCCAAGACAGGGATGGGGAACCTGTGGCCTCACGGTCATATGTGACCTTCTAAATCCTTAAGTGTGGTCTTTTGACTGAATCCAAATTTTACAGAACAAATGATGTGTAATACATGTGGCTGTAAGGCTGCAGGTCCCCCACCCCTGCTCCAGGAGGAACTTCCCAGTGGGAGAAGTGGGTGGCCCTAAACAGAGGGATATTCCAAACTGAGAGGGACACAGGGGTGGTTGGATATTCCAAGATGGGAAGTACCAAGATGAGACAGCCAGTTCAACAGTGGACCAGGGTGCTTCACAAAACAATGCAATCTGTTGCTAGAACTATTTGAGCAGAGGCTGGATAGCTATCCATTAGGGATATTGTAGAAGGGATTACTATAGGGGGCAGGAGGTTGGCCTAGGTAACCAGAGTGTCCTTGCAAAATCAAAGAATTATCAAATCTTAGAAAATGCAAACTGATAGTGGACTCTAGGGCCACCAGAAGACACTTCAGTTTGGTAGATCTTGTTCCTCCTTCCCCATAGGCATGAACTTCCTGATGCTCTGAAGATTTTCCTGGAACAAGTAGTTAGAAGGCAGGCATGAGAAATGTGCACATGCTGGTGGGACTAAGGGAATGTGTAGTTCCATGAGATGTAATGAGAGGTAGGAATCCCAAATTCCTGAGTACTGTACTATTGTCGTTGTTCAGTCATGTCTGATTCTTTGTGACTCCATGTGGCATGTTATTGGTAAAGACAATGGAGTAGTTTATCATTTCTTTCTCCAGTTCATTTTACAAATTAAGAAACTGAGGCAAACAGGGTTAAGTGACTTGCCCAAGGTCACAGGGCTAGTTTTGTGTTAAGTGTCTGAGGCCGAATTTGAACTCAGGTCCTCTTGACTCCAGGGCCAGTGCTCTATTGACTGTGCCACATAGCCACCCCAAATCCTCCTTTTTAACACACAAAATCCTACTGACAAAGCAATTCAATCTGACAGGACATCTAACTTTTCACACCTGTAGTTTCCCACACCTCTGCTGAGAGGAGCAGGCTAAGTTCCTTCCTGTTTATCTCAGAGCAGCATCGGTCGGTCATTTCAATCAGCCTGAGTGTCACAGTGTTTTCATTTATAATACTGAAGTATTGTATGAAATAATCTGTCCTACCCAAAAGATCCAAAAACAACATCATGGAATTAAAGATCATCAAATTTTGACAGCTCATTTAGAGAAGAGCATAAATGTCTTTCCAATTGTATCCTCTTATATTTTCATGGTTTTCCATCTCCATTCTCTTGGATCTTTCACTGAGAATAACTCTGGTTTCTCATTTTGCAGGAGGATTTCAATATTCTCTTTGATGTCCCTGACTTTTCTATAGGGAAATTTACCTTGTCCTTAGCAACATCCAAAGGCAGTCTCTCTAAAGTAGTATTGGAACAAAAGAAGAAGAGAAGGTGCTCATGGCTCTTGGGGAGGTCTAGATCCATGAGTCCCTTTCATAGAGCACTTCCAGGTGGCCATGACCTTCCAGTACTGGTGTCCTTCACATTTGTTATCATGCCTGGCCCTGGAATCTAAGCACTGAAGTTAACATGTTCCTGGGGAGCAGCACGCTGGCAAAATATTCCTTTCACCCCTCCGGAGACAGCCTCAAGAGTCACATCCCTTGGCTTTCTCTTGGTGCCAAAAGGCCTGGTAGATCAAAGGAATCATGCCTTCAAATTGTCTTGTGCCTTATCTCCTGCTGGCCCCAGCACCACTGACCTCTCCATAAGGTCATTAATAACAATCCCCTCCCCCCTTTTTTTTCTGGAGGAAATGCTGGTTTCATGAAATGTGTAGTTTATGCTATAAGACTCACCCTCCCGGCTGCCCAGATTTGACCTTGTTGGTCACTGGGGCTCTGCTCTCTACTTCCATGCAATTAGGGGAAGTCACGCAGCTAGCTCCCTTTTAAGGAAAAGCATGCTTTTGCAAACTTGAGATAATTCCAAATTTATCAAGTCATTCAATGGTCTGTCTAATGAGGTGACACAATACAAGAAGATTGCTCTGTTTATTGTTTGCATTATGTTATCATGTTTTAAAGCTATCTGTCCTTTAAATTGAGTTAAGTAGTACTAACTTTCCCATATTTCTGCAGCATTCTAACCACTTCTTCATGATTACCTTCCCTCATTATCCTTCCCCTCTCCCATATGGTTTCTTTCTCATTACATTTATTTAATAGCAAAACCTTTGGCTCTGGTTCTTTACCTCACTGGCTCTTCTGTCTTTCTCACTTTCTCACTTTCTCACTCTCTCTCTAATTTTCCAGCTGATTTTTTCTTGTCAAAGCACACCAGTTTATTTGCTGGAGCTCCTCAGGCTGGTCAATCTATAAGAATTGGATTTTTTTCTTTCTTTCTTTTTTTTTTTTTTTGCTTTTGAAAAATATCCTAAACATGAGATTCTATGACCTAGAACAACAAGCCAGATTTTTAGTTAGATTTAAAATCTGGAGACTATGGCTTGAATTCTCCATCTGACACCATCTGGGTGACCAGGGGCAAACCACTTAATTTCTTTGTTTTGGTTAATCTCATCCCATTCCTGGAAGCCTCTTTCTGGTAGCTTCCAACTCCTACCTTCACTGGCTTTTTTTTTTTTAAGACAGCTCAAATTCCAGCTCTGCAGGAGAGCTTTCCCAGATCTCTCCCAACACTCTTTCAGATTATCTGTCATTATCTTGTATGTACATAGTTATTTGTATGGTATCTCCCCCCAAAGACATGTAAGCTTCTTCAGGGTAAGGACTGTTTTTACCTTTCTTTTTCTATAGCCCCACTTCCCTTGTATCCTTCTCCCTTTGTTAGCCTTTTATCTGGCATACAGCAAGAGTCTCATAAATATTTATTGACTGAATGGTTAAAAATACAGAAGGAAGTGGATTGAATAGTTAGAAAACACTTCTTTAATTGATTCAACAAACACATACAGAGTTCTTACTACATTTAAACGATTGTGTTTGGTTCTGGTGGGGTAGTCTCATGGAGTTAAGATAAAACATCTTCATGGATTTGTTGTTGTTCAGTCATTTTCTGGTTATGTCTGACTTCATGACTCCATTTGGGGTTTTCTTGGCAAAGATACTGGAGTAGTTCACCATTTTTTTCTCCAGTTCATTTTACAGATGAGGCAAACAGGGTTAAGTGACTTGTCCAGGATCACACAGCTAGCAAGTATCTGAAGCCAGATTTGAACTCAGGAAGATGAGTCATCTTGACTCCAGGCCTGATACTCTATTCACTTTGCCACCTAGCTGTCCATCTTAACAAATTATAATGATGCAAAAAGTTGAACATCTGTTGATCAGAGAGACTGGATTTCCATAGACAAAGAGGAAGAGGGGAGGCAATTTATGTGAGGGGTGAGGAGAAGGGAACCCATAGGAACAAAAGCACAGAGGTTGGAAATCAGCGTAGTGTGCACGAAGACCCCTAGTAGGCAGATAGTTAATATTTTTGGGCAGATTGATTGAATATGCCTCTTTCTAGAATCACTTGAGCCTTATCTTATTCTACAGCTTGTAGCGAATTCTACAACAAGCACAGAAAGTTAGTCTGCCATATCTGTTACAGATGAAGGTCAGTTGTCATTTCTATTATAAAGTCCATTTTTCATGGATATAATGTTTGGCATTTGAAATTACATGGGGCTTAAACTTTACTTAATGCTTTTGATTTAAAACCAAGTCAAGGAAAGCAGTTATTATTCCTTCGAGCAGATAATGTCATTACAGCCTTGTCAGCATAAGTTGCTTTTAAAAATTAGTACTGCATAGGACTTTTTAAAACGACACAGAGTTTTCAACAATGATAGCAAATAAAAAATAAATAATCAGTGTTATCAAGTTTTCTAAAGGAATACTATGGAAAGATAGCCAGTGCCCTGGGAATATTTTGTGTTCATACATTTTAATGAAGACTTATAAGATATCAGTTTCAGGGTGGGGGTAGGGGATGGGGAATGATAGTTTAGGAGAAGAAAGAGAAAAGATGTGACTATTTTTAATTACTAACTTGGATTTTATATCTCTTATGAGCCTCTGAGGGGCATCTAGGTGGCACAAGGGATAGAATGTTGAGTCTGGAGTCAGGAATATCTGAGTTAAAATATGGTGTTAAATGCTTATTGCCTGTGTGACCCTAGATAAGTCTCAATCTCAATCTGCCCCAGTTTCCTGTACTGTAAAATCTCGATTATTACCTACCTGTCAGGGTTATTATGAGAATAAAATGATATATTTGTAAAATACATAGCTCATGCCTAGCTCATAATAGATGCTTAAAAATATTTGTTTCTTTCTTAATTTTATTTATATTATATTAAGTTCTATAACTAATATAAAATAAAATTATATCTGTAATTTTCCTTGTGCTAGATACATCAATTTAATCTTCTCTCAAGTTTTATATCAGACACATTTTATAGTTAAGTTTATATCTGTAGCAAACTGATTATATTTTGTTTCATTTTTAAAAATTATGTTCATGTACCATGGAATATAATTTATAATATACAATCAATGACTTTTGTAGAAAATGCCTTACAAAAATGCTCTAAATTATTAAGAATAAGAGAAATGCAAACTATAACAACTCAAAAATTTTATTTCACATTGCACAAATTGTTAGAGATGATGGAAAACAAGAACCTTTAATGTTAGAGGATCTATGGAAAGACAGGCACTCTAATTTATAGGTGATGGAGCTGTGAATTGACCCAACTATTCTCAGTATCAATTTAGAATTATGCAAGAAAAGTAACTAAAGGATTGAGACCTTTTGATCCAGTAGTGATTGCAAAACTGAGCATAATAGACTACAGTGAGTTCAAAGACAGGAACAGAATTCCAATATATACCAATTTTTTAATAACAGAAAACATATGGAAACAAAGTGGGTGCCCATCAATTGGGGAAGGACTAAACAAACTGTGGTATATAATTGCAATGGAATGTTATTGTAACAAATAAGTAGAATTCAAAGAAGCATGGGAAGATTTCTATGAACTGATACAGAAAGAAATAGAATCAGGAAACCAATATGTACAATGAATTCAACAATGTAAATTAAAAGATCATTAAGAGGAAGTTTGAGCTCTAATGAAATAATTTGAAATCCAGTGACTGCGGCGGCCAGGTAGCACAGCAAGTAAGAGCACCGGCCCCAGAGTCAGGATGACCTGGGATCGAATCCGGGCTCAGAGACACTTAGCACCCACCCAGAAACACCTGGCCATGTAACCATGAGCAAGTTACTTAACCCCAATTGCTTAGGGGTGGCCAGGTGGCTCAGTGAGTAAGACCACTAGCACCAGAGTTGGGATCACCTGGGATCGAATCTGGGCTCTGATGCTTAGCATCACACCCAGAAATAACTGGCTGTGTAACCTTGAGCAATTTACTTAACCCCAATTGCTTAAAAAAATAATAATAATAAAATCCAGTGATTATTCTAGATTACCTGTTGGTAAATAAATATCCCTTTGTCCTCTTGTCTATGGGATGAGGGACTACGTGGGCAAAAGGTTGTATGCTTTATCCGGTGCAAAGATCGTATCAGTTTTTTTTTTCTTAACTGTTTTTCTTTGTTATAAAGTAGAGTTCAATTTTTGTGTGGGATGGAGGAGGTGCCTAGATTTAGAAATCACTGTGATGCAAAAATGAATGATATGAATAAAACTTTTTAAAAATAAAGAGCAGCCCCTGTTCTGTCATTTGTCAAAAAGCTATGCAAATTTTCAAAAGGTATATGGTCAATTATAAATTCCTTAAGGGCAGTCAGGGTGTGTGTCTGAATAAACTTGTATAAACTCTATGTTGCCATGTGACTTGTCACATAGCCTGTTGACATAGTGTTCGCAATTCCACTGTCCAAAGAACGACATGTTGGATGAAGCAGATGAATAGGATCATTCCTCTCCCCTTTGCACTAATTCCTCTTGAACCTTTGACACTGTCTCTTTCTTGTCCTAGATTCTTATGGTTTCCCTAAGCTGTCTCTTTATGGAGGTGTTCCAGTTCTGGCTCTGGTATTTCTTTATGTATTTCATTCTTTCTAGTTTTCATTTTCCCTCTGCCCATTGGTCTGATGCTCTTATGAGCAGTTGTTCACAGCTCCTGAGTCTGATGCCTGCTCATTAGCCTATGAATCGCTACCACCTAATGGTAAGATGTGACCCCTGATAGAAATATTTTCCCTGGAGCAAAATTAGCTTTCATGTGTGTGTGTGTGTGTGAGGAGGGGGTACTGAGTGGGGGAGGAGGGATAGCAAGTTCAATGGAAAGTATCAGTGGGAAGGAAGGTGAGACCTCTAAGATTGGCACCACAAAAATGGGATCTTGGAAGACAGTGATACCATAGCCACGATCTGGGGACAGTTGTGGGATATTAGCAGTAGATCAGGACCACAAGACAAGGTATGGAGAAATAACAGTTGCTACGTGGAGAAAGCATGAACCTCCCAGATGTTGGTGCCCTGGTGCAAGGTCCCATTCAACTTATATTAGTCAGAGTTCCAGAAATGGTATATATTACTGTCATTGTGGTCCCATGAATTTAGATTGTCTCTTTGAGCTGGTGCGGTGATTAGATCAAGTCTATAATCCAAGTTAATAAAAGAATCAAAAAGACTGATTAATGACATCTTTCATAACCTCAGGAATGGCTCTCATCGATTCTCATTGAAAACATAAGGTTTAAATTGCTCATAAACTCAACCTGATTTGTATAGAAATATGAAATCTGATGAAGTCAATTCATTTTCAACTGGTTATTTTCACCATCACAAGCAATTGAGGAAAATTTAGGGGAGGGGAGATTATATTTTTCCTTTTAAAATCTATGAAAAAGTAATTACTATGCATGAACTTTAGGGTAACTTGTTTTTTGTTATCATGTACCATAATCACAGTCACAATTCCAAACAGAGTGAATCTGGGATTTTAATTATATATACATATATATATATATATATATATATATATATATATATATATATTTTTTTTTTTTTTTTTTAACTAGCTTACTCATTGAAGTTGAGCAAAATGGCATTGAGTCTCCAAATCATATATCTTGTTTATTTCCATTGCAAAATGACTTAAGGATCCCTTCTTCGTGTTAGAAAATAGATTATGCAGACTGAGAACCTTCAGAACATGCAGTGGCAGTCTAGAGAGACATATTTAACTCAGAAAATATTGGTTTGCAATGTGGGCTGTGAAAGATCATTGCTCAACTGTAACAACATTGTCAGAACAATGAAGACAAAGGGGGATTTCACATCATTGTTTCCAGGGGCCGGCTGTCTGCTACACTTGCTACTAGAAAATTAAAAAAGAACTTCAGGGTGAATAAAAGGTTACCGGAGTGAATTGAGTTTTTCCTCCCTTTCTTAAATAATCACTGCTAGATTTCATTGTCATTCCCCATTAACAAAATGGGAGCAGGTTCAGTTAACTGGAACACAGAACCAGCTGTCCAAGGTCCCTATGGTATCAGTCTGATTTCTGACTGAAACTTGTGGAAGTCATTTGTCTTTTCAACTCAGTTTCCCTAAATGGAAAATAAGGATTCTTTTTTTTTTTTTAAAGCAATCGGGGTTAAGTAACTTGCTCAAGGTTACACGGCCAGTTATTATTTCTGGGTGTGGTGCTGAGTATCTGAGCCCGGGATTCGATCTCCAGGTCTTCTCAACACTGGAGCCGGTGCTCTTACTCGCTGTGCTACCTGGCCGCCCCAAAAATAAGGATTCTTAATTACCTTCCCCATATATAGGTGTCATAGGCACATTGACCTCTGGTCCTTAGGAAGCAAACATTCAATTCTCAAAATGTTTATTAAATGCCTACTGGGTGTAAAGCATAATTCTAGATGCTGGAAAACTGTACTGGAATAATCTGGCCTCCACAGAGTTTCAGATAGTTTTTACTGACCTGGCACACATACTCAGTAATTATAATTGCTGATTCATTGGCACTGTCTACATCCTTCTCTTTCTGTTATTAGTATGGCTTACATTTCTATAATGCTATCATGGTTATAAAACATTTTTTTTCTTACAGTAGTTCTGTCAATACCTGGAAGAAATATTATTTCTATCTGAAAGATGAGGAAAATAAGACTCTAAGAGAGTAAGTGATTTGTCTGTCAAAGGTCACATCTAGATAAGTGTCACAACTGAGATTCAAACCCATGCACAGCATGGCATATATGGCCTCAGCAAAGAGCGTCTGCCTACGAGTGGTTATTTGTACTACTCTTCTGCCAGTTCTGTGTACCTGACCTTCAGTGTCCAACTCTGAGATGCCTGTTACTCCCCAACCATCCACAGAGCCTGCCACATATCTTTTCTCTCTAGTTTGTGCTGTGATTGAATGCTAAACCATTCCTACCTTCTTGAAGACTGTTTAGCCCTGCCTAACTGTCCTGAATGACTGAGGGTGGGGAAGGGGGGGCAGACAGACACAGAGAGAGAAGAAGGAGAAGGAGGAGGAAGAGGAGAAAAAGAGAGAGAGGGGAGAAAGAGGAGAGGGAAGAGTGAAAGACAGACACAGACACACAGACCCAGAAAAGACAGAAGAGAAAGAGAAGGAGAAAGAGAAAGAGGAGAAGAAAAGAGGGGGAGAGAGAGGAGACAGAGAACATATATATATATATATATGTGTATATATATATATATATATATATATATACTTACAGTGTGGTAGACATTGGAAATACAAATATAAAAAAACCAAGACAAGCCTAGCCCTCAATGGAGGATTTTAAAAGGGGAGGGGGCATGGTGTGTAAATGACTGGGAAGAAGTGAGGAAGCTTGGTTCCTGGCAAGATAGAAAAAGAAACTCTCACATATCAAAGTCTGATATCATAAATGTAGAGTCCAAGTTTGTAAGAGTGTAGGTGGATGAGTTAAAGTCAAATAGTGTGGAGAGGGCTTGAAAATGACCTTGGAGTGGAGTGTCTTTGGAGATTCTTCCCCACATTTTCCTTTCTGTTTGCATGGTTCTCTTAGACTGTGGATTGACTTTACCCCAGAACTAAAAGTGTTTGATTACTTTTCTCTTTAATACCCAGCCTCCTGACAATGACAGGTTGTCCGCCCAAAACCCTTGTGTCTTTCTGAGAACCTGGCCTTAGCCAATACCAGACTCTTCCAGGGAAGAAGGCGAAAGGCAAAGGAAGTAGTTTGGTGAATTTGGTCATGAAGTCAAATGGATGAGCCCTTGGAAAATCTGCTATTCCACACATACTAGAGAAATGGTGTAGCTTAGCAGATAAGTCACATAACTTCTCTGAAACTTACTTTTCTCATATGCAAAACAGAGATAATAACACTTGGTCCCTACCTCCCCGGGTTGTTGTGAAGCTCAAAGAAGATGATGAATTTAAAATGTCATGCAAACATTAAAGCATTCCATAAATATCAGTTATCCTTATCATCAATGCCTCTGCCTTCAGACAGGGCCACATTAAAACTGTGCCCAAAGGAAAGTTAACCTTTTTAGGGAATAAAAGCATTCTGAAGAAGGCTAACTACAGGGGAAAAAAACATTCACAAAGAACGTCTTGAAAATCTAGATTCCCAAAGGGCCAAATAATGAAAGAACTAGAAAACTGACGTAGTTAGGGCTGTCTTGGCTGTGAACTTAGTGCCTTCTTAAAGAATGTGCTGCATCACTCCTCCATGTCCCTCAGGTGCCCTGTGTAGTTATCCCCCTTTCTGTTCTCTTGACGCTGATTTTTTTTTCCAAAAGATTTTGGCTTCTCCATCTCCTAGAATGGGCCCCAGGAACTGTGTCTGTCCTTTTGACCTCTTGCAGCCCATATCATTCTCTAGAGTAACAGAAAATACCCTCAGCTGCTGTTCAGGATTGCTCAGTTTGCACCAACCCTGCCAGAGATAGCAGAAAGAAAAGCTAGCCCATCTATGGTCTCAGTTACCTACAGAGAGATTAGCCAGTGGCATGTGTGTGCAAGCTGCTCGGGGGGCAAAGGGGATGCCACAAAGTCATCCTTCCTCTCTCAGTACACCATACAAAGTCAGAGTTTTTTTTTTTATAAAAACATCATAGGGACAAGTCAAAGTCATAAATGGGATACCTTTTCTGGCATTTGGTGAGGTATAGTTGCTTCTTGTCCAAAAAGTAAAGTGAGACCAGAGCTTGACCCAATCTGGAAACTCCTCTTTCCTTCTTTTTTTCTTCTTTCCTACCTCCTTTCTTCCCTTTCTCTTTTCTTCCTTCCTCACCCCTTCCCTTTTCCTTCCAGCCTTTCTTCTTTCATTCCTTCCTTTTTCCTTTCTATTCTCCTTCTTTTTCTTTTCTTGTTATTTTTTGCAGAAAATTTCTGAATTTGAGCATTATCCTGACTAGTCCTCTTTCCTCTTTCTCTCCCTCTTTACCTTTCTTCTTTTTCCTTCCATCCTCCTTTCTTCTATCTTTCCTTTATTACCTTCTTTCTTTCTTCTGCTCTTCTTTCCTTGCTTCCTTCCTTCCTTCCTCCATCTTCTTCATAATATTTCCAAAGGAACTTAGATGGAAGTTACTCTGTCGCCTATCCAGAAAAACAAACCAATTGTTTCAAAATAGGTGGTACCCATAGAACACAAGTGGATAAGGCTGTCTGTCATGCCCCTCCAGCCCCCAATAGAGAATTTAATAACTAGTTTTATAGTAGATACTGCTAGATCAATAGATCATTTTAGAAAATAACACTGCTAGAGAAGCGAAAACTGACATTGTCACTGATTGACATTGTCATCTGGGAAGTTTCCCGCATGAGTAATGTGGTTGATTTATCCATTTGTAGTGAGTATGTTTTCTGACTCTTATTAATCCTAAAGTCTAACAAGTATTACTAAGTGCTTACTCTGCGCCAGGAAATCTGCTAGGCACTAGGGATACGAATACAATGAACAAACAATTTCCACGCGTGAGGAGTGTAGACATGGAAGATACAATAAGGAGATTTTATGGACACACATACATGCATACGGCCCTTTAAAAATGAAACAAAATATTATTCAAAATGCATTCTCAATAGAGAAGAGGAGATTCAAATCCAGAGAGCTCACTTTGTACCATCAATAAAGAAAGTAGACCTAAGTTGGAATCAATTTGCCTTCAGTCATTGTGGTGAAACATATTTTTAAAGCTGCCATTTATTCAAAATATGATATTAAGTTTAACCAAATAGATAAAGACATATTTTGGTTTTCTATCTATCTATCTCTCCACCTATCTATCATCTATGTATCTATCAGTCTATCTGTTTGTCTGTCCATCTGTCCACCCATCTGTCTGTCTGTCTATCCACCCATATATACACAGAATAAATATAAGAAGAATAAATCCAAAGTAGTTAAATACCAGGCAGGGCACTAGCAGGTAAGATCGGGAAAGGTTCACATAAAGGTGGTACTTTGGCTTCATCTTGAATGGAAAGAAGTGAAGCCAAAGTAATTCCAGGCATGAGAGACATCGAGTACAAAAGCAAAGAGATGAGAAATGGAGCCTGTGTATGAGAAACAGAGAGAAATCTAGTTTGGCTGGAGCACTGAGCATTGATGAGGCTGGAGCAAAGTTGTGAAGGGGATATTAAAGTTAACCAGAGAGATTGAATATGAGTTTGACTCTAAAGGCAACAGGAAAGCTCTGCATTTCTTAAAAGTAGGGAAGTGACATAATGAGATCCACACATCAGCAACAGAATCAAAGATGAATCCAAGGGGCAAGATACTTGTGGCAAAGAAAGTGCTTAGGAATCTTTTGCAACAATCTAGTGGGAAGCGATAAGGATCTGAATTAAGGCACAGGGTATGTGACTAGAGAGAAGCGGCCAGGCACAAGAGTTGTTATGAAGGTAGAAGTAATAAGACAGGGGCTGAAGGGGTATGTCAGGTGAGGTAGAGTGAGGAGTCAAGGATAATGCCACGGTTACAAATCTGGGAGACCAGAAGGATGGTGGTGCCTTTGAAAGAAGAGTGAACTTTGAAAGAGGGAGAGCATTGGGGGGAGGGAGAAGAAAATGGGGTCAGTTTTAGACATGTTGAGTTTGAAATTGGGACTCTAGTTTAAAACGTCCATCAGTCCAGATGTCCAGATGGAATTATCAAAATTCTTACTCTAGGTATTCCCTGTACCCTTCTAAGTATTAGAGAGAAATCTTGTTTTTCAAATTAATACGAGGTAGGAAATTTTGAGAAGGTCATTAAGCAAGCTACGCAAATGTATGACTATCCATTTGAATGTTGAAAAGGGACAAAACTATAGAATTAAAATAAACTGAGGTCATATCTGAATTCAGGTCTTCCTGACTCCAGGTCCAACATTCTATCCACTAATCACCCCAATATACTATAAGATAAAAATGCTTTTGTTTTTATCCTAGCATGGTACCTTTAACATAGAGATTAATAAATGTTATATAAATGAATGAATGAAACCAATAGGAAATGCTAGATTTGGTGCAGAGCTCCCCACTTTTTTCTTTCATTTTTCCTTGCATTTAGTCAATTGTAGCCTCTTGTTTGTCTATAATGTCCTGCAAGACTCCAAATCATGTTATAAATAGTATTCTTCTCCTTTCAGTTCACTTCTACATATATTCACTGAATGCCTCTGCTTCCAATGAATGTTGCTTATCTTATACTTAATTAGTCAGAGCAAGTGACAATGTTGGCACTAGAAAGCAACTTCTGTGCCCTCTCATTTATGAAAAAGTAAGAAGGTGATTCCCAGGCTGACCAAAGAAATGGAAGTCTTCTATATTTCTGAATGCCAAAAAGCTCCAAGTAGACAGCAGACGAATTGCTGGGGCTACGGAACACTGAGGAAATGATGACAGCTTGGTAATGAAGTCATTCCTAAGTTCACCTGTTCACCTTCCAGATATTGATATTATTATTTAATATTTCAGTACATGTATATACAAACAAGAATGATCCAGTCTCCTGTACCTTCAATAAAAGGATTTGCTCTGTAAAATTTGGACTCAGTCAAAAGGCCATATCCGAAGACTTAGAAGGCCATGGGTAGGCTCAAGGCCACAGGTTCCCCGTGCCTGTTCCATGGGGTCACAAAGAGTTGGATGTAACTGAATGCTTTAACAGCAACAACAGCTAAAGCAACAACAACGTATATCTATAAAGATCCATTTCATATAACATTCCAAAGCTGACTCTATTGACTGTGCTTATAGTCCAAAGAGAAGGGAAAGGGTCCTGAAAACAGGAGATGGAAGGATTTTCACAGACAAATTGGTTTATTTGCCATTACCCTCATGTTTGGTCCTGCCCATATTATTGTTTGACATAAGTAGACATCTATATCTACAATGATATTACAGTTGTAATGTTTCTTTACCTGTTTGACTAAAGAATTCCCTTCTTTACCTCCCAAGATGAGGAATGTGGAGGAATCCACTATTTTTTCCCTTTTAAAATGTAGAAAAGATGGCTTTTCCCTCTCATTTACTTTGACTGGATTTATTCACCAGTTCTATTGCCTAATAGAGCAGAGCTCCAGGGATGATTCAGGTAATGAGGCAAATGTAAGTTTCCCATATTTCTCCCCATGGCCTATACTCAGGAAGGCAGACCACTGTCTATCAACACGTCTGGCACCAAAAGAAAGCAACTCTGCTCTCCCTGGGCCAGGCATCTGGTTGCCTGGAAACAATGACCGAAGCCTATAACATCTTGGATTTCTATCTAATTTTTCTGCCAGGTCCAGAAAGCAAGCAGTGTTTGTTTTAATCGAAACCTTTGCACTGAGGAGACTTCCTTTAACCTTGCCCAGAATGATTTCAGCAGCCTTCATAAAC
>NW_027186296.1:98972225-98996114 GCF_028583685.1 Petaurus breviceps papuanus | reverse complement strand
ACAGAGAAACAGAGAGACAGAGAGGAGAGAAAGAGAGAGAGAGAACATGGTTGAAACTGACAGTTTTGCACACTACATGCAAATTGGAATATAGATTTTTTTTTTCTCTGAAGAGAGAGAGAGCCCAGCATGAAGATAAATGTGCTTCTGACTTTACAAAAGCAACCCAATTTAGAGCAAAGGCTCCAAGAGCGTCTATCCTCAGATTACCCTGCTATGCCCAAACAGGAATGTAGATCAATGTTCAGATAGGGGGATAGGAGGAAAGGGAATTTTCACGAAGTCATATAAATATGAGAACTTCCTCCCTCTTCTTTTTGGCAAGAAGGATGCAAAAAGCTGAACACAGAAATGTCTGCCAGGAGTGAAAACAGCTCCAACCACTGGTCACTTCTAAATTTCTCTGCCCTCAGGCCAAGCAGATACTGTATTTTCTACAAGACAGAAGAGCCTTTTAATTTTAGTAAGACTAATGATTCATGGGGTTTGGGTTTTTTCCTTTCTGATGGAGGCAGCTCTGGGATCCTTATGCATAACAACTTTGGGAAAAACATCACTTTGGGCTCAAAATTACTTATGTTCTATAGCACTTTACACATAACCTCCTTAGACTGTCATGTTCTACACTGTATTGTATTATATATTTATTTCATTTGATATGAGGAATGCTTATTATATAACATTGTATATTTCTAGAAGGTAAGGCCCTTGAGGGTAGGAACTGTTTCCTTTTTGTCTTTTTATTTCCACAGTCTACCACAGTTTCTGGCTGAAACATAGTAATCAGTATAATTAGGATAGCTAGCATTTATATAGAATGCTTGAAGTTTGCCTAGTGCTTTGCATATTTTTTTTTTCTCATTTAGTTCCCAACGCTCTTTGGAGTAGGTGCTGTTATCTCAATCCACATTTTACAGAAGAACTATGTAAGGCTGATGTAGGTGCATAACAAATTTTTGTTGATTTAAACTGAATTGAATTGTGTATGGCCATGTAGTCATCCCTGCCCCCCTGCAATAACCATTTTTTCCTATAATTCCTCATTTCTCCACTACCATAGACCAGGCTCAGGCCCTCAAAACATTGCCTGGATTATTGCAATAGCTTATTGGTTGGTCTCCTTGCCAAGTCTTTTGCCATTTCAACCCATCCTCCACTCAACTGCCAAAATGATTTACCTAATGTATAGGTCTTACTGTATTATGTCGCTATGCAATAAATTCCATGGACTCCCTATTACTTTCAGGATGAAATATAAAATCCTCCTTTTAACATTTAAAGCACTTCACAATTCACCCTTCCTTCCTACCTGGCTGTTTGTTGTTCCTCACATAAGGCATCTGTACATCCCAAACCTTTGTCTTGCCCCCCATTCTCAGAGAGTTCTCCCTCCTCACCATCACCTCTTAGTTCCTCTGGCTTCCTTCAAGTTGCAGCTCCAGTCCTACCTTCTCCCCGAGGCCTTTCCTAGAGCCCCCAGCTGCTAGCATCTTCTCTGAGATTACCTTTCATTGACTGCAGACACACACACACACACACACACGCAAACACAATGCAGTGTGTTTACATAGTAATATGTATGCACAGGTGTTCATACATGCATTTATGTAGAAATGTATGCATACACACACATTTATATGTATTGATGCTGTACACATGTGTATGTGCATATAAATGTACATGTGCATACATTGTGTGCGCACACATATATAATATCTTGTATGTCCCTAGTTACTTTTACGTTTCATTAGCATCTGAGTTCTTTGAGGGCAGGGACCATTTTTGCCTCTATTCTCACCATGCTGAGCATGGTAAACATTACATAGCAGGTGCTTCATAAATTGTGTTGACTAGCTGCTGGATGGCCAGTTTCAAGAGGTCATAAGGCCCATCTTGATTATATTCGTTATCTTCACAAGTTCTTAACAGAGTCTTACACATCTACTATGGTTATGAAATGGACAGATGAAGAAAGGAATGAATGGGAAGCCTTCCAGCAATGCCATTATATTACATAACTAAATTTGACATTCTTTCTATATCTGAATATCTTTCAAGGAGATACACCATACTGGAGTTGGTTATCACTTAAAAAAAATCCTTATCTCTTGATAAATGAATTGGTTCGGGCCTCGAGTCAGGAATATTTGAGCTCAAATCAGGCCTTAGACACTTACTATCTGGGGGACCCTGAACAAGTCACTTAACCTTGTTTGCCTCAGTTTCCTCATCTGTAAAAATGAGCTAGATAAAGATCTTTGCAAACCACTCCAGTATCTTTGCCAAGAAAACCTCAAATGGGGTTACAAAGAGTCAGACCCAACTAAAACCATTGAAAAACAACAAAATGGACATGTAGCAAATATCAAGATATTTGAGGGAGCTAGGCGGCCCAGTGGAAAGATTATAGGGTTTGGAGTCAGAAAAAAATGTGTCTAAACCCTGCATTAAACAAATGTCTATTAGCTATGTGAACATGGGCCTCGATTTCCTCTTCTGTAACAAGATGGTGATAATAATCTTATCTATCTTGCAGGGTTAATGTGAGGACCAAATGAGATAACATATATAAGTGCTTTGCAAACCTTAAAGCAGTATATGAATGCTAGTTATTATTATAGTTGTAACTATTATTATCACATCTATACAAAGTGCCCCCAAAGTCTTAGTCTAAAGTATTAAAATCTATTTAAACTTATTAATTTCAAAAGTTCATATGCCTTACACTTATAATTATTTAAATTTCTTTTACACTTACATAGTTTTGTGAATTTGGGATGATAAATTTTTAGTTTTCATTTGAACACGATGGGGCATCCTATCATTATGTGTTATGTGAACAACAGTTCCTGGACAACTCTCTCAGTCTAGAGGATTAAGGGCAGTCCTTTTGTTTGGCCATCATGGTTGCTTGATCTATCTCCCTTGGACCTTTTTTGGGAGGGTCAGGTCACATCAAAACTGTTATATAGGCATTATCCCTCATTCTTGGGATGATCTTGAAACTAGGATTTAAAATGCAGTCCTTTTAATAATTGATAAAAAGTTTTTGTAAAGTTCAAAAGTTAGCTAGAGATACAAATAATGCAAGATGAGATTATATGGAATTTTAATGAGAAACATAGGCATTAAAATTTTAAAAATTAAAAAAATTAAAATAGGCGTTTAAAAATTTTAAATAACTAACTTTTAAAATGCTCTTTCTTTAAGTTTGTAGCATTTATTCTTCTGAAATTGCTAAAGCTTAGAAACTGCACTAAGGCCTTTGGGACATGATATATATTGGATCCTAATTCACATGTTTTTATCAAGAATAAATATTTGCAGGGCGGCCAGGTAGCACAGCAAGTAAGAGCACCGGCTCCAGTGTTGGGACGACCTGGAGATCGAATCTCGGGCTCAGACACTCAGCATCACACCCAGAAATAACTGGCCGTGTAACCTTGAGCAAGTTATTTAACCCCGATTGCTTAAAAATAAAAAAAAAAATAAAAAAAAGAATAAATATTTGGGGGGCAGCTAGGTGGTACAGTGAATAGAGCACTGGCACTGGAGTCAGGAGGACCTGTGTTCAAACCTGACCTCAGACACTTGACACACTTACTAGCTGTGTGACCTTGGGCAAGTCACAACCCCAATTGCCTTGCCTTCCCCCTCCAAAAAAAAAAAAAAAGAATAAATATTGGAATTTCTTGTTATCACAGGTTCTAACGTTTCCACCATTAGAATAACCCCTTCAGGTTATTGACGTATTTGTCCATAGAAACCACAGTTAAAAGAAATCTATTACCTTGAGTTACTAAGCTTGCTATTTATTGAAAGATTGAAAAGGATGGAAACTTTTCCATATTATGTGTTTTCACTCTTACTTCATTTTCCTACATTGTCTTAAATGGACTGTATTTACCTCGGAAATGGTATTCTATTCAATTCATTAAACATTTATCAAGTACCTTCTACTTGATAGTTTCCAGGCTTGGCTAAGGAAGAGAACAATTTTAGGTAGCATGTCCTGCCCACAAGGAGTTTCTAGTTTAATCTTTCACATTTAAGGAAGCAGTTTCCATTGCCAAGTTTCCTAATCCCTCTTCTGGCAAGGACACTTTTCTCAGATCATACTATGTAGAAAGTTGTCTTCCTGCCTAAGTCTGCCCCTTTACCTGTGACTATCTTTAGTCTATTTTTCCAAGTACACATCTGGCTTTGATGAACACCACCGATCACTACTTTGACTTATTATTCTTCAAAGTAGTTGCAGACAGTAGAGAGATCCTCCGAGTAAGATGACCAGCAAGCTAACTCTGGTGGGTCTTTTCCATCTGCCATTCCTGCGATTTGTCATTCAGTGCTTCCAGGAACGTAATGGTTCTACCATATGTGATGTCCAACAATGTGATGGGCCAAATAACTCTCAGAAAACTGAGATGTTAGCCACACACAATGAGCAACTGAGCAAAAGGTCTCTTTGTTCATCTTTGTTCCATTGTGGTTGGCCTGGCTCCTCTAGGAATGGCTTCCATGCCTCTAGCCTGGAGTTGGCCCAAAGTCCCGTAGCCATAAAGCACACCTGGAGAGCAGGGCCAACCACCAGCAACCTCTCGCTGCTTTATTACTTTATTATCTCTCATAATGTGAAAAACAGGCTGGCCACATCCTTGGCTTCAATCTGTCAGGCTGCACCAATGAGGACACTCTGACTCCTCCAGTATCCCCCAGGAGTTAGGAGCCAATCACTCCTCCACCTGACTTTTCCAAGTCACTGTCTTCCAGCAGACTAGTCTCACACTCTGTTGCAGTTGCCGCATATCTCCCGTCACCTCTATTTACACATAGCCCTGCTACCTAATGCTTGTGAAATATTTTATCACTAGGGAAGGAAAGCTGACCAAATGAGTTTCTGTGAAGTTGAAGACATTTGTGCTTCATCTCAAATTGCATTTTGGGGATGGATGGGCTTTCTTAAAAGTGATGTCATTAGTTAAACTGAAGTTATGGAGAACACTGGCATGTTCCTTATAACATACTTCAGAAGGCTTTATGGCATAGTATGGAGGCAGAGAGCCTGAGTTCAAATCTTGGATGAGTCACTTAATATCGTTTAGCCTCAGTTTCCTCATCTGTAAAATGGAGATGATGATAATGGTGATGATGGTGAAGATGATGATGATGATGATACCTACCTCACAGGACTGTTATGAGAATCAAATGAGATAGCTTATATAAAGAGTTTTGCAATCCTTTGGAAATAAAATTGGTCTTAAAGTCCTTTCCAGTTATTAATCTATGATCTTATGTCACTGGTTCAGATCTCTACTTACTATGTGAACTTGGGTAAGTCACCATCTCCCCAGATCTCAGTTTCCTCATAAGATTAAAAGTGATAAGAAAGAGGAGAAGGAATAGATGGCCTTGCAAGTCTTTCAATCCTAAAACAATAATCCTGTGATGTCTGGACCATTCACTTGTCTCTGACTTCAGAGTGTAGAGTTAATAAATACAAGGGAATTTATGAAACTATGAAAAATTCTTGTTTTCTTGTTGGAGCAACTTACTAACTGTTCATAACCATAATAGGTTAAAATTCCCAAATTCTCAGGACCTCATTCATTCCAAATGCTTTTGCAATACTTGGAGTAAATGCTAGAAATTTATTCTTAAAGATTATGGATGTTGTCAGTGGTCATTTTTTTTTAAGTTGAAACACATTTAATAAGTTTTTCTTTCTCTGTATTTAAGTTCAGAATGTAATGAAACTTTATTGGGTTGGTTACAAGAAATATCCATTTGTAGGCAGATGTCAGACTTCTAGATTTGGAAAAATCTGGAAGTTCAAGCCACAGGCCCCAAATTTGTACATTTTGGAAATATGGAAATAGATTCATGACTCTTACATAGGTCATCTGGCTTCCAAGTGGTCCCAAGGCTTAGGCTTTCAAGGTGAGAGAATCATAATTTAGACCTGGAAGAATCCTCAAAGGCTGTCTTGTCCAATACCTTCATTTTATTCAGAGGAGGAAACTCAGATTCATGGAAGTTAAGTGACTTTCCCAAAGTCATACAACTAAGTAATTGTCAAAGGTGAGATCTGAATCCAGGTTCTCTGCCCCTAGAGCAGAGCCAGTGAGTACTCTTTCCATTACACTACCAAAATCTCCTTTTGGATTAAACCAAGAGCAAGAGGGAGACAGATTAAAGGTTGCACATAGTTACAGTTACTTATGTATTCAAATGAACTTGATATCAGTCACATTTTCACATTTAAGTCAAGTCACATGACCTCCCATACATAGATATCTATAGAATCCTCCAGTTGTTTGAAAATGATGATGGGATTTGTGTCATTTATTCTTTTTTTTTTTTTGCAGGGGGGGAAGGCAGGGCAGCTGGGGTTAAGTGACTTGTCCAAGGTCACACGGCTAGTTTTGTGTTAAGTGTCTGAGGTAAGATTTGAACTCAGGTCCCCTTGACTCCAGGGCCGGAGCTCTATTTACTGAGCCACCTAGCTGAACCCCATTTGTTCTAATATCAGATTTCCAACAGTTCAAAAACTGAGTTCAAATTCTACCTCAGGGGCAGCTTGGTGGTGCAGTAAATACAGCACTGGCCCTGGAGTCAGGGGAACCTGAGTTCAAATTCAGCCTCAGCCACTTAACACTTACTAGTTGTGTGACATTGGGCAAGTCACTTAACCCCAAATTCTCTGCCTTCCCCCCCTGCAAAAAGCAAAAAAAAACCAAAAACAAAATTCCACCTCAGTTATTTACCAGCTTATGTGACCTTGGGCAAATGACTTAACCTTTCTCAGCCTTAATTTCCTCATCTATAAAATGGAAGTCATCTGTCTAATAGCAATACCTATTTTAGAGAGTTTTGTGAAGCCCAAATAAAATTACAGATATAAAGTTCTTTGTACACCTTCAAGCGCTCCATGTCATCATTAGAATGACTTTATTAAGCACTTGCAAGGTTCCTGGTGATAATTCTTCATAATTGCCTAGAACTGTATGCTGGTTGGAGCAGTGGATAGAGGGCCAGGCCTGGAGTCAGGAAAACTCATCTTCCTGAGTTCAAATCTGGCCTCAGACACTTACTAGCTGTGTGACCCTGGGCAAGTCACTTAACCCTGGTTGCATCAGTTTTCTTATCTATAAAATAAGCTGGAGAAGGAAATAGCAAACCATTCTAGTATCTTTGCCAAGAAAACTTCAAATGGGGTCAAACATAACCGAAAACGACTGAACAACCAGTACAATGGTTATCTGAAGATAGCTAAAATGTACATTAAAGTATCAGCCACTATCAGAAAGACATGCTATTATTCTCTTGTACAAAATGATAGGTGTCCATACGTGGGGTACTGACTAGGGTTTTAGTCACTGCAATTCAAGAAAGATATAATGGAGTTGGATACTCTCCAGAGAAAATAAAATTAAAATGAGCACAAGGAATTAGAGTCACTATTTAAGTACTTGCAAACTGAGAAGACTGAGATTCTCCAGTCTAGAAAATAAAGGTTAAAAAAGTGCCTTAGTCCACATATACAAAATTGTGAAAAGTGTGAATGGACTCATATTCAATGAGAATATTGTACTATAGTCCAGAGGTCACCCTTTCTAACACTAAAGGGATACACATAAAACATATCAATAAGCAGGTATTTGAGAGATTCTTCCAAGGGAATGTTTGTACTAGATGTTATGAGGGGAAAAACAAAAGAAACATAAAACAATTCCTATCACAGAATCATTGAATTTCAGGATTTGGACTCTGGAGGTCATTCAGTCTGAGCTGTAACTCTCTATAATGTACCACACAAAGAGACTTAGTCTAGCCTTTGTCTAGAGCAAGGGTGGGGAACCTGTAGCCTCAAGGTAACATATGGCTCTCTAGGGCCTCAAGTGTGACCCTTTGACTGAATCCAAACTTCACAGAACAAGTGTTAGAGTCTTTGGTTAGTTAAGTGACCATGGCCACATAAAGGCATACATATCAGAAGTAGAGGTTAGAGCTAGGCCAGTCTTCCAGACTCTAAAGCCAGCTGCCTATCAACGGCCAGACTTCCTCTCACAAAGTAATTAAAGAGCATATATAACAATATAGTAATAAGCCAGATGCAGACAATAGGTGCAATTAAATCCCAGAACCAATACAGCAAACTTTTAAAATAATAAATAGCTCACCTTTGTCAGACACTCAACAGCCACTGCTTTCCTCACAAGACCCTACAAAGCCAGGTGCAGGGTTCATTACCAGATCATTGAGACTGAAATGGGCTAAGTGTCTTACCCAAAGTCACATAGCAAACAACAGAGATGAGGTATTTGAACTCAGGTCCTCTCTCTGTGTGTGAGGTCCAAGGTTCTCTCCCTTACATGAGGCTATCAAGGAAGAGAACAGCATAGAGTTCACCAGTGCTGGGGCTCAATATGGAAAATGCTTCAAACGGAACAGACATTCCAACTGATGTTAAGTGTTTATAACATGCCAGGAACGTTAGGCATCTTGGGGTAATGACTGAGAGGGAGCCTACAGTCAGATGGATCTGGGTTCTAATGCTGCCTTGGATATTTAACGGCCTTATTAGCTTGAACAAATCATGGAATCTCTTTCCATCCCCTCACCACCCCCACAACTAAACAAGCTTTGGCCTTTTTGGTACCAGGGACCCCTTGGTCAGTCAATCTAATGAAACCTAGAGACTCTTAAGACTCCTGTTTTTAAATGCATAAGAGAAAATATATAAGATTATAAAAAAACAAATTGTATTGAAATATTTTAAAAAAAGATTTTATTTTCCCCAATCACATGTAAAAATAATTTTTAACATCTGTGTTTTTTTCTTTTTAAGTTTTGAGTTCCTAAGATATATATTTTTTAATAGCAATTCATGGACCTAAGGTTAAGAACCTCTTCTCTAAGACAATAATTTGCCAAGGAAGTATTCATCTGCTTGGTAGAGAAGATTTTTCTCTGAGAGCCCCCTACACAAATGCAATCATGGGTATCATTTTTTTTTAATGTACAAAGAAGGTTTTAACAAATTCATGGATTTAGTTGTAACTGCTTGTCAAGAGAAATAAGATTTAGGGAAACATGTCTAGACTTTTGAAATTAATATCATTGAGGACACTCCGGCCCTGCTATTTATTTTCTACTGGTGCATCTGTCAAGGACAGAATACCATCCAGTCAGGGGGTAGCCAGGGACCTGACTTAGTGTGGTGGTTCTGAGTTATAAAGTGTTCCCCCAAAATAAAATGAGAAAATGCAAGCTCCTCTTGGGTAGGGACTGTATTTTTGCCTGTCTTTTTGACACACAGCAAGTCCTTAAGAAATGATTCTTAACTGACAAAAAGATGCCCTTTCTCAAACAATATTAACAATGCTTGAAACAGGATTCCATATCTATATTTTGGGGGGTGGGGCAGAGGAAGGAGTTGGGCGGCCAGGTGGAGAAGTAGAGTGCCAGAGAAAGGAAGATTCTTCTTCATGAATTCAAATCTGGCCTCAGACACTAACTAGCTGTGCAATGCTGGGCAACTCACTTAACCTTGTTTGCCTCAGTTTCCTTATCTGCAAAATGAGCTAGAGGAGGAAATAGCAAACCACACCAGTATCTGTGCCAAGAAAAACCCAAATGGGGCCATGAAGAATTGGACACGAATGAGAAATGAGTCAACAACTTGTTTGGAGGTGGGGAGGAGTGGTAGATAATTCAAGTCAATTTGACATTTACACAGTTCTACCTACTACAGGACTCTGTATTTGGCTCTAGCACAGAGACAAAATAAGACTTTACCTTCAAGGAGTTTATAATTCAATAGGAAAAGCACAAAATGAACATGAACATAAATCAAATTTTTATTGTCACTTTTGAATGGGTGCCAAACATCACATTTCTTCCTTCTTTCCGACCAAATGGTCCATAGGTGGAGAAGGATTATTCAAGATAGAGGGCATATATGATCAAGGCTGGTGGCAAGATGAAACCTCTTTTAAATTCTTGTTTGCCTTTTTTTTTTTTCATTTTACCTTGTGGTTTGAACATTGGGAGACTTTGGTTACTGAATTACCCTGGGGTCCTGAACTACAGAAGCCAGGACAGAAAATGAAAATTGACGAGCAGAAACAATGTTCCTAATATATTCTGGACTTTGAAGAAATGTGAACTTTTGTTTTGGATGGAAGTCTGTGTCTGTTCTGTTCTTAATTTGTCTTCACTGATTTGCCAAAGTGTTGTTAAAACTAATGGAGAAAGAGGGATTGAGAGAAGGCAGGAGGGAAGGTTTCCACATGTCTATTATGAGAATAGGAAGAAATGGATGAGGAATCTGAATTTCTGAAGCGAATACACCTGAATTAACAGAGGAATAGGGGAATTTTCTAAAGTATCCCTTTCTTATTGGTATGATCTCATAGAAGGTGGTACTCTCTGGAATCTAGGTTATTCAACCTGTTGAAACAGGCCTCCTTCCAAGTGAACAGACCTTTTACCATTTCATACAGCCTTGCTTTTTTTGGCATTTCTCTGGTTTTAGGATCAATATTTCAAATAAGAGTCCTGAGTTCAGAGATTGAAATCTCAGGTTTAAATGGGGTAAGAGAGCATCACTCAGAGAAATAACCATGGCCTAGAAATCATGGAACTCAAGTTATGATTAATCACATTATCTTGAGCCTCTCTGCCTTTGGTTTTCTCTTAAAATTGAGGACTTGTTTCTGACCTGACCCTATTACCTGGGGGATGTGAACAGGACAAATGACAGTGATCCTCGGGAATTAGACCACGGATAATTAAAACTCATAGTCAATCAAAGTTCTGTTTCAGGCAATAGTATTAACATCTTGTCCTATCCCTACTCCCCTAGCTCCCTTCTATTCCCAAAATCAACACAACCTCTTCCATGAAGCTTTCTCTGATTTCCACAATGCCAAAGTAACTGTGTTTATGTCTCAGAACTGTTTGTTTGTACCTCTGTTAAGATTTAGCATCATAGATTTAGTTATGGAAAGGACCTCAGAGACCATCTAATCTTAAATCCCACCATTTCATTGGTGAGGAAACCGATACTCATTAAGTTTAAGTAGCTAAGTGGTATAGTAGAGTATTGGACTGGGAATGAAGACCTGAGTTTGAATTTTTCCTCAGATATTTACTAATAAGATGACTCATGATAAGTTGCTTAACCTCTCAAACCTTAAGCCTCAGTTTCCCCATCTGAAAATGGGTGTAATAGTACCTACATCACAGGATTTCTGTAAAGATTCAATGAGATAACATATGCATAAGTACTTCACAATCCTTAATGTCCTCTATAAATGCTAGTTGTTACTATTATTAAGTACTTTGCCCATAGTTGTACATCAAAGGGAGAATTTGAAGGAGGTCTTTTGACTCCATAGTCAGAGTTCTTTTCAATAAACTTCAGAGTGTCTGTCTGTCTGTCTCTCCCTCCCTCTCTCTCCCCCTCCCTCTTTCTCTTTCTCTCTCTTTCTCTTTTTGTACTATGGTTATTTGTATATTTGACTTCTCTACTTGGCTAGAATGTAAGCACTACTTACAAATGTTTATAAATAGATATTTTTTGTTGAATGAATTCTTCCCTTACCAAAATTTTCCCAGTAGCAAAATAGCTTTTAGAGTAGTCTAAAATTTTATTTTTCCTGCTTGTTTTCCAGTGAAGACCCTACTAACTCCATTCAATCCAGTCTTGCCCAACAAGCATTTTTAGATACCTCCTAATTGCAAGACACTCTATTAAGTACTGAGTGCCCAAAGAGAAGAGACCAAAGGGGAAAGAAAGAAAATCAAAGAACTTGAATATTCACAAAGTGTCTTCATCCTTTTCTAATTAATTGGGATTTAGCTGGGTGTGAAGTATAAGCTAATAAGTATCTAAGATACCTAAACCTTGAGTTATTACACAGCAATCTGAAATGCCAGTACTGATTTCTGTTTTGTGTCATCATTTTGCTCTCTATTTGAAAAGTATTAAAGGGAAAACAAAATGAGGAGGGACTCTGGGGACCTTTTCCTTTTTACTGCCAGGAAGAATTTACCATTGCAAATACAGCCAAGCCAGGACCTCCACAACACACTGGAATAGTATTGTTTCCATAGTTGACAATGCAATCAGTCATTTTTATGGGTGTGGAGTGTATTTTCCCCCTGAAAGGATCCTGGCCCTCTTAAACTTTGCCCACTGGCTGGTACTTGCCATTGTAAAACTGGACATTTTTCTTTTCAAGTCATGCAGAGAAGCTACATTCTGACTTGAGTATAAAGCTTTACAGAAGGAATGCAACCCACCTTTGTCAGCATTTTTTTTTCATTGCAAAACTCCAGAGCCCCTTATTCAGGAATTTAAATAACTTACTGGCCATGTGTGCACCTTGATTCAGCGCTGCTGTGTGATTGAGCATCCTTTTAATAGCATTTGCTAAAAGTTTATGTCTCTTTCTGAATGTCCTGATTTATTCTTATACTATCAACACCAAAACAAAAAAAGAAAATAATAAAATCATACTCTTAAGTATGCTCTTACAGAAAACAGAAGCCAAATTTTGTCCAGTGACATTTTTGGCTTGAGCCTATCCAGTTAACATACCTATGCCAAGTACTTACTAGATAATTACTTAGGCCTTATAAATCTTTGCTTTCTTCTTTTTCCTTTTTTCTTAACTTTTTTTTTACCCTAAATGAACTTTCTAAAACTGTTTGGCCCAGTTGGATTTTCACTTTCCTTTCTTCCTCTTCATTTATTAATTTCAAAAGAAGTACTTGAGAAACCCTTCAAGGTTCATTTCAAATGGGTGCTTAGCCAAGTGAAGTCTTCTGTGACTATTGTAACTCCATGATTTGATTTGATTTTTCTATTGATCTCTGCTCTGGAGTAGCACCTCACTTCTTTCTCAGGGAATCTCTACTAGTAAAGAACATGGCATAAAAGACATGACATAAAGAACATGACATAAAAAAATGTCAATTTTTTAAAAAGAATAATTTATTAAGTTTAATATATTTTATTTTTTCCTCAATTACATGTTAAAAATTATCATTAAAAAAAAAGTTTTGAGTTCCAAATTCTATCCCTCCCTCTTCTTCTCCTTCACTGAGATGATAAGCAATCAGATATAGATTATAGATAAATAGTCTCCAGCAAAGGTCAAAACAGCCTCAGAAAAGCAAGTCAGGCAAATCCAGAGGCTGCCATTTGGATGCTTTTGGAGGTAGACAGACCACTCTTCCCACTCTTAAAAAATACAAAAATGTCTCACACCCATACAACACAGAGTTTGATTGTGTAAGGAAGGTAGCTCCAACTGCTCATTGCTGGGCATCACAGGGTAATAAATATTATTCATAACAAAGATAAGAATAAATAATAGCTTTTGTATAGGCTTGCAAAAGTTCTTTGGATATATCTTCTCATTCAATCCTCACAATAACCCATATTGGTACTATTGTTATCACCATTTTATAGATGAGGAAAATGAAACTGAAAGATGTTAAGTAACTTGCCCAAGGTCTCATTGGGTCTTGCCAGTGGAGGGATTTGAAATTAAGTCTGTCTCCAAGTCCAGCATTCTAGCGACTGTACCACCTGGCGTCTCAGAAGCGTTTGGATGAACTCTGCCTGTGACTTACTTATTTTACTTTCTAAGAAGGCTGCTTGGGTAACCCTAAAGCTTATGCCACAGTCCTGCTTCCATATGCTAAGCTCTCTCTTAGTCCCCCCACCTCAAAGTCCCAAAAGTCATTTGTACATTTCACATTTGAGCATGCATTTCCTATTCAGGGAAGATCTATAGTGGGAATCACACACAATGACTTCTCCTGCAATAACTGAACTCCTTAAGCCTTCCTTTGGGCTTGGTTGCTAGGCTCTTCTTTAACTTATTTGTACAATATTTACTTTGACTTTTTTCAGAATTTGTTCTTGTATTGAAAAAGTCCGGGCAGCACCCAGGATGTTGTGACTGGGGCTTTGCCGTAGGGATAAAGCTTATTATTTACCAGGCTGAGTTTGCCCATACCTTGATGACAGGTATGTCAAGGTTCTTTTCATACAAGGGCTCCCTTTTGAATTATTGCCTGCATTTCTTATTTAGGGAGAATGTGTGAGAGATCAGACTAAAGGGTGGAAAGTCAAGCCAAGCCAGGGAATCAAGAGACAAAGCAACTCCTAAAAGCTGGCACAATGATGCTAATCCATGTATCATGGCAGGTGTGTGTCAACACACCTTTTGGGAAACCTGCTCAAAAGTCCTCCAGGTCCAGTTACTTATGTTTGGATCTGGCAAATAGTATTTAGTTCACAAGCAGAGAAATACAACTGGCTTCAAAGACCCAAGAGGCAATGTGTCTGGATCGGTAGAGAGCTGGTCTAAAGGGGAAAAGTAAGGGGAACATGCTTGCTATCTTTCAAGCATTGTGCTAAGCACTTTACAAATATCTCATTTGCTTCTCACAACAATTCTGGAAGGTAGATGGTATTATTATCCCCATTTTACAGATGAGGAAACTGATGTAGACAGAGGTTGTGACTTCCTTAGAGTAACACTTGCAAGGGAGTATCAGAAAACATATTTGAATTCAGATCTTCCTGACTCCACACCCAGTGCTCCATCCATTATGCCATCTCATGGTCAAAAATGCTTGACCTCTGAATGAATAAAGAGGAGATAGGATATGAGAAATGTGCTGGAAAGAGACAATATTTAACAGCTGATTCAATGTGTGAGATGAAGGATGATGGAGCTTAACAACAAGGGTATGGATCTGAGTGAGTAGAGCTGTGGTTACACCTTTGATAGAAAGAGAGACGTTTGGAAATGGTTTTGCGGAGAGCAATAATAAATTCTGTGTTTGGACATAGAGAATTTGAGATGCTTACAGGACATTAGTTTGAAACAGGCAAAAGGCAAATTGGTAATGTGATAACTGGAACACAGAAGAGAGACTAAGGCTGCAAACAACAATTTGTAAACCATCTGTCTAGATATTTAAACAAATGGGAGCTGATGAGATCAATGAGAAAGTATAGAGAAGGAAGAAAAGAGGACACAGGACAGAACCATGGGGATGGATACAGCTAGATCGGGGTTAAGATAGGGATGATAAGCCATGCAAAGGAGAATGAGAAAGAACAGTCAGACAGGTATGGCAAGAACCAAGAGATAGTCTTGTCATGCACTTGCACCAATGGAAATTATATCTTCCAGAAGGTGAAGGAATTCTATTTGGGATCTGACTTTACCCACAGGGAGGAACTGGGTCCTATGATGGAAAACATTTTTAAAAAATTATTTATTTTTAATTGTCAACATTCACTTCCATAAGTTTTAAATTTTCTCCCCCTTCCCTCCCATCCCTTCCCAAGGAAGGAATACAATCTGATATAGGATCTACATGTACATTCCTATTAAACATATTTTCACATTAGTCATGTTGTATAGAAGAATTAGAATGAATGGGAGGAATCATGAGAAAGAAAAAAACAAAGCAAAACAAAACAAAAAAGAAAATAATCTGCTTTGCTCCATACTCAGAATCCATAGTTCTTTCTCTGAATGTGGATGGCATTTTGATGGAAAACATTTGTAACCATGGAGGAAAGAAAAGGCAGGGATAGTCTAAGGAACCCCAGATTTTGAAAGAGTAGAGTAAAATGGTTTCAGAGGGAGGCTACTTAGGATCCCATGAACAAAGATTTATAGGAAAGGTGTACTAAGAAAGAAAGTAAAGATATCAAGACTGAAATTCTGAAAACAGAGAGACAAATAATTCCAATGACAAGGAAAAAGGAAGATTTACCTAAAGAAACTAATTGGAAGGCAAAGGGACTCATTAACCAACATAGATTCTTAAAAGACATGGATGTATATAGGCCTCCTTCATCATTGCAGGGAGGCAGAGGAATACTCTAGAAAACTATTGTATATGCTATTAAATGTGTTTACTTTATCAGATGCCTTTGTTTATTATGCTTCTTTGTCAATAGGGAACATTCAGTTTGATATGGGACAAGTCTCCTTCATCCCAAATGATTAAATTATTAGGAAGTAAATTTAAAAGCTATCAATAAGACACTTAAAAAAAACATGTATAGACTATGGAAACAAGAGTGGGTCAAAGAGAAAGAATATAAACCTGCAGCATAGTCCTGTAAGACTGGTATGAGATCTGACAAAGATCAGAATAGCTGAGGATGGTAAGTAAAACTAAGGATGACCCTTAAGAAGGCACATATTCAATTGACTTTAAGTGATACTGAGGAAAAGGCAGGTAAAGGGAGGAAATGATGAAGATGCGACCACCACTCTAGGTAGATGTTGTGATAATAGACAACCAAGCAGATAGAGAAGGCGTTGCAGTTACATTTTGTTTTTGTTTCTGTTTTCTCTGCCAAGTAGAATGATCTTTGGACTGGAAAGGACAAAACAAATATGTCTAAGGAGTTGGTACACAAGACAAATAAAGACATCATCAGAGAGCATTAAGCTTCTCAGAGAGCACCAAGCTCCATTCACCTGGCTCAGGAGAATTATAATACCCTCTGGTCCTGAAAGAGAGAATGTATTGCTGCAACTTCATTAACAATCTCTGGAAGATCATGGAGGAGAGAGGTGTAATCAGATCAGAGAAGAACAAATATTGTCCCTTTAAAAAGAAAAGGAGAATGGAATTTGTACTCTATAGGCCAATGAATTGGAAATATATTCTTGGGGAGGGAGGGAAATTCTAGAATATATTAGTAAAAGAAGGATTAGAAAGTAAGTGATGGTCACAAAGAGTTGTCCTTGGTTCATCAAGAATAATTAATAGTTTGATTACCTTATTTGCATTTTTAAATAGGGACAACCCCCTGATATACTAGGGTTAGATGTTAACTAGATATTTGACAAAGTGGGGCAGCCAGGTAGCACAGCAAGTAAGAGCACTGGCCCCTGTGTCGAGATGACCTGGCGGATCGAATCTGGGCTCAGACACTTAGCATCCATACAGAAACATCTGGCCGTGTAACCTTGAGCAAGTTACTTAACCCCAATTGCTTAGGGGAGGCCAGGTGGCTCAGCAAGTAAGACCACCTGAATCTGAGCTCAGATACTTAGCACCACAACCAGAAATAACTGGCCATGTAACCTTGAGCAAGTTACTTAACCCCAATTGCTTTGAAAAAAAAAAAAGATTTGACAAAATCCTGCCCTCTCCTGCCTTCTGCTATTCTTGTGGAGAATATGGCAGATGTAGGCTAGTTGATAAGAGTATTAGATGGATTTGGATCTGGTTGAATGTCTCAAAGAGTAGTCCCTTCATGTAAGAGTTAGACTAGATGGCAGCTGAAGTCCCTTCCAACTCTCATATTTGTGATTTCAACTGTTTAATGTTAATTTGGAGGGCGTTACCAATTGGCGTGAATGTTCCAGAGATCTACATTTGATCTTGTGGTATTTAATAGTTTATTAATGACTTGGATGAAGATATAAATGTAGGAATATGTTGGCAAATTTTTAACAAATGGCTCTCCAGGGGAAAAATTGTAGGCAACATACTTTTTAAGTATAATCTGTATTTTAACATTTACCCATCACATTCTCAAGTCTAGACAATTAATAAATCAATAAATCCATCTCTGATTTGTAGTGTTTGCTGATTTCCAAGGTGTGAATGCTCATACTGAAAATTTAATAATCGGCTCTTAGGAGCTGGTATAAGCTGTCTCTAGCATGGCTTGTAAAATGTGAAGATATCACAAAACTAGAAAGAATAATCAATATACTCAATGATAGCAAGAATCAAAAATATCTTGGTAGGCTAGAACATAGAATTGAACTGAATGAGATTAAATTAATAAGAATAAATATGAGTTCTAGATCATGTGAGCAACAAGATGCCAATCTAGGCGTTTTTCCTGATCTCCATGATCTCACTTATCATTATGCACCAAAGATAAAACAATTGCAGCTATCTCCATGGTGTAGGATCCCATGATTTTTTTTAAAAGGTTAAAATATTTTTAAAAAGTATTTTAAAATACTTTTAAAGTGGTGAAAAAACAACAGTCTATGAAGTAATATTAACTGACTCCAACCTCACAAGGGCCCCTCCCCACTTCCTCCACTACCAGCAGCAAAGCTGCACTCACAGACCCTATGCACTATTACAGGCTAACAAAACTGAGAATACAAAAAAATAGAGAAATGTCTATAAAAATATAAAATGCCCAAACTATCAGAAGATCAGAAAGACATCAGATCAAGATCCTAAAAACCAGCTGGGGGGCATGACAGATGGTCAGAGCTTCAGCAGAAGACTCACAGCACCAGCATAGCAAAGCTCAGAACTGCTGGTGCTGGTCCAAAGCATTAAGGAACTGAGGGAGGGAGACAGGACACTGTGTTTATTGGGGGAGGGGCATAGCCTACAGCACTCTACTAAGCCTGACAGAAAGTACTTAACATCCAGCTGGAGCCGGTTCAGCCACCCAAAAGACACTTGGGGCAGAGACCTGGGCTGGTAAACTGTGAATTGCCCAATGTGGAGGGAAACTGAGAGATGAGAGATCCAGTCTCCAAGGAAATTAACACCAAAGGGACATAGAAAGTGAACAATAGAAATAAAGAGGAAAAAAAGAAGCAGATAAATCAACAAGGAAAAACATTAAAAAAGAAGGAAATATGGCCTTCAGATCTAGTAAATAAGTGCAGACATTTATTCATAATACTGCAAAAAAAGGAAAATTATATAACCCCTGATGAAACAGAGGACTGTGTGGAATGTGAGGAGAACATGAAGCCACAACACACTATTCCTGAGTGGTTTAAAAGAGAAATGAGAATTGTGAGAGCAGAATTTATGACCTGTAAAGAAAAAATAATGCACAGAATAGAAAAATTGGAACCACCAGTGGCAGGTCTCTCAAAAGAAACAAAGAAGAGAACAATAGGTTGGGAATGCAAACACACAGAAGTGAAGGACAATCTAGAAGAAGAGAAGCAAAAAATATTAGCATTAAAAGAAAATATTCTCACTCTGCAAGCAAAACATACTGATGTCAAAGTCAGGATGTGCAAAGATCAAAAGTTTCCCAGAGGAACGTGACAAGATGAAAAACCTGAACTCCATAATGTAAGAAATAATACATGAGAATTGCCTAGAGCTTCTGAATGAAGAAAATAAAATGCCAGTTGAAAGCATAGATTACCTAGGGGAAAAAAAATCCCTACATAATAAAAACTGTTGGGAGAATTGGAAAGCAGTCTGGAAGAAATTAGGCTTTGACCAACCCTTTACACCATATTCCACAATACATTCTAAATAGATAGATGATCTTAGTATGAAAGATCATACTATAAAAAACTTAGAAGATAAACAAGTCATATATCTCTCACAGCTATGGGTAACAGATGTATTCTTAGCCAAACAAAAGATAGAAGCAATTACAAAAGATAAAACAGATAACTTTGATTATATGAAATTGAAAAGCTTCTGGACAGACAAAATTAATGCACCTAGGATAAGAAGGGAGGTGGTTGAATGGGGAAAATCTTTATATCAAATTTCTCTAATAAGCATTTGGTATTCAAGATATATAAACAATATATGTGTGTGATATAAAATAGACATATATACACACATATATATGATTCATAGCCATTCCTAGATAGATAAAAGGTCAAAGTATGTGACAAATAGTTCTCAAAAGAAGAATTACAAAGTATTCACAACCAGATGAAGGAATACTCTAACTAATTATAATAAGAAAAGTGTACATCAAAACAACATCATGGTATCATTTCATGCAGGGAAATTGCTGAAAATGACAAAAGTGGCAATACTCAAAGTTGAAGGAGTTGTGGAAAGATAAGAACACTAATACTTTGTTGGTAGAGCTGTGAAATGATACAAACATTGTGGAAACGATTTAGAATTATGCAAATAAAGTGACCAAAATGTCCATGTCCTTTTAACCAGAGACCACATTACTGGGGTTATACCCCAAGGAAGTCACTAATAAGAAGAAATTTCTCACATATACCAAAATATTTATAGCAGTACTTTGTAACAGATAAGAAATGGAAACAAAGTAGATCAACTGGGTAATAGCTAAACAAATTATGGTACTTGTAATGGGATATTAATGTGCTATAAAAATGATGTATGTGATGAATACAGAGAAGCATGGAAAGGACTATCTGAACTGACTCAAGAAAACAATGAACACAGTGACTACAACAATATAAATAGAAAGATATACCATATACAAGAAACCAAAAGTAAATGTAACAAAATCAAAAATATCAAGCAGGACTACGTATTTGCAAATAAAGAAATATGAGAGGATACCTCCAGTCCACTCCTTCATGGAATTGAGAGGTTCAAAAGTGTTACACATTTCACAAGTTTTCATACTTTTTCAATGTGTTGTTCAATTATGTTGACTTTCTGAAAACAAATGCTTGTTAAATGGGATGGCTCTCTAGGAAGGGATTAGTGACTCGGGATAATTATGATAATATAAGATGCAGAAGTCATCAATAAAAGCTTGTTTTTAAAGAAATATTAAATAGTATTTTTTATGCTTATGCTCAAAACATCAATTTCACAAGAAAAAGATGAAAGAGGGTTCATCTGGGGAAAAAAAAGACTTGGAGTTTTAGTAGAATGAAAGTTCAATATGTGTCAATTGTGTCGATTGCAGCCAACAAAATTATATGATCTTAGGTTACAGTAAGAGAGGCATAACTTTCAGGGATACCCCTGCATTACCTTGCTATGGTCCAAATACATCTGTAGTATTGTGCTAGGTTCTGGATGCCATATTTTAGGAAGGAAATTAATAAGCTGGAGAGAAACCAGAGGAAGACAATCAAGTTGGTGAAGAGCTTTGGGTTTATGCCATATGGGGGATCTGTTAAAGAACTGAGTATACCTAGCCTGTAGAAGCCAAGTATGATGGGACATGATTCAATTTATTCTGTTGGGCCCTAGAGGGCAGAACTTGAAATAATGGTGAAAGTGGGAAAGAGGGAAATTTATACTTGATATAAGGAAAAACTTTCTAACAAACAAAATGATTCTGAAGTCAAATGGGCTTTCTGGAAAAGTCAGGAGCTTCTCTTCATTTAGAAGTCTTCAGACAAATATTAGATGATCACTTAAGTATTATATAGAGGGCATTCTTTTTCAGGTATGGGTCATGCTTGAGGGCCACTGAGGTCTCTTCCAAATCTGGAGTTCTGTCCAGATTCCCTTCTATGACAGGCAGGAAGGTGCAAAAATGGATAGAATGTGATGGGCATGGAGTCAGGGAGATGATTCAAATCTTACCTCAGACACCTCTTAGCTCTGTGGCCCTGGGCAAGTCACTTAACCATCTTTGCTTTAATTTCCTCCTCTATAAAGTGAGCTGGAGAAGGAAACAGCAAAATCACTCCAGTATCTTTTTCAAGAAAACCCCAAATGGCATCACAAAGAGTCAGATGTGACAAACTCAACAACAACAACAAAAAAAAACCTCAGGGTAGTACTATAAGTCAAAGAAACTGTATAAGTCTTCCAGGCAGGTGGGGTTCATCAAGTAGGAGGCTTTCTTGACAAGAGGAAACTCTTGTGTGACCTCAGGAACAATCTAAGACAATATTAAAAATCTAGAGAAATCTAGGGGTCCCTAGAGAAGGCAATAGCATATAGAAGTGTCTTGGCTATATGTGGGCTCAAGTTCAGAGTTACTGAGGTTTTTATCAGACTAAATAAATATATTAAATAAAACCTGTTTGATAGTTGGTTTCCTGTTGATCTTCTAAGTGAGATATTCCTTTTTCGTTGAGGGTAAGGAGGAAGACTTAGATACAAACCCCAATCTTATGTTCCCAAGAGAATCCCCAGGTGGGGACTTAGACCACATAGTTACATAGTATAAAGCCCCCAAGACTAAACCTAGTTCATATGAATTTGGATTTGGGTAATGAACTGGTATTTGCATGTTATAGGCATTCAATAAAAGTCTGTTGGTGTTTGTAATGTGCTCTGTACTATGCTTACAGCCAAACCACTATTGGAGTTAAAAATGATATTTTTGCATGTACAAAGCCTGAAAGTCCATTAAAAGGTAAAGCCCACAATGAAGAGATCCAGTTAAAATGAATGCTCCCAAATCCTGATGAGAGTTGCTATCATGATCTAAGGGCCAGGAAGAATTATTGCAGAGGTTAGCCTATCTATTTTAGCCAGGTGTTCAGCAAATTTTAGAGAGGAGAAGCTTACTGACATACACAAATCCAAGCCTGAGGGTTTAGGATGATTGTAAATTGTTCATATTTCTGGAAATTATTAATCAATCATTCAGTGACATGGGAGACAGCAAACCTAGGGGAAGTGTTTATTAAAAGATTCTATCCCAGAGTCTAGGCAAGCTGGGAAATGAAGCTGCATAGCCCTTACCATTAGCCAAATCAAGTGCAGAAAATTCCCATGCTGCCCAGAGGTCACCGAGAGCTGCTGTTGGAACTTAACTCTACTACACAGGGAAAACAGGTTTCTGGTGCAGCTCCTGTGTTCTCTGTAGGGTTTGTGGATAGAGCAGGGGGCTAGGAATCAGGAATACTTAAGCTTAAATATTGACTATAACTTACTATCTGTGTGACTATGGTCAAGTCCCTGACCTTATGGGCAAATCAACTCAACTGAACCTGAGCTCTCTCATCTATAAAACAGGGGTGATAATTCTTGTAGAATCTACCTCACAGGGTTGTTGTGATTTTCAAATGAGAGAATAAATGTGAATTGTTTCACAGATGGGCTTTAGCCCATATAAGTGTCAACAGAAACAAAATGTATTGTAGAACAGATAGCTTTATAGCTTCCTATAAAGACCGGCTAGGTGGCACAGTGGCTAGATACTAGATACAGAGTCAGGAAGGCTCATCTTCCCGAGTTCAAATCTGGCATCAAACACTTACTACCTGGGCAAGTCACTGCTTTGCCTCAGTTTTCTCAATGAGAGAGAAGAAAATGGCAAACTACTCCAGTATCTTTGCTAAGAAAACTCCAGGGGCAGCTAGGCAGTGCAGTGAATAGAGCACCGGCCCTGGAGTTAGAAGGACCTGAGTTCAAATCTGGCCTCAGACACTTAACACAAAAACTAGCCATGTGACCTTGGGCAAGTCACTTACTCCAATTGCCCTACCTTCTCCCCTCCAAAAAGAAAAAAAAAAAAACCCAAATAAAAAAACACACACAGGGGCGGCTAGGTGGCGCAGCGAATAGAGCACCTGCCCTGGAGTCAGGAGGACCTGAGTTCAAATCCAGCCTCAGACACTTGACACAAAAAACTAGCCATGTGACTTTGGATAAGTCACTTAACTCCAATTTCCTTCCAAAACACAAAAAAACAAAACAAAAAAGCCTTCAAATGGGGTCACGAAGAGTCAGACAAGACTGAAAATGACTGAACAACAAAGAATTGTGCTGTTCATGAGGGGATCAAATGGTGTAGGCGCTTCATTCAAGAAGAAATGTGTAGGAGTAATAAATTGCTTTTATATCCAATAGAGCCTCAGAAACACTCTAAAGCAGGGTATAGTGGCCACTCCTATAATATCTGCTAAGGGTGGTGGATCTCTTGAGCTCTGGAGTTCTGAGCTACAATACTGGGCTTGCTAATCATGTGTCCACACTAAGTTCAGCATTAATACCCCGGACCCTTGGGCAATGGGGTTGTCAACAGGTTGCCTGAGGAGGGACAAATTGACCTTGGTCAAAAAATCAAAATGCCTGTGGGTAATCACTATACTTCCAACTTGGGAGAGACAGTGAGACGAGGTCTAGATAGTGAAATGATAGATAGATAGATAGATAGATAGATAGATAGATAGATAGATAGAT
>NW_027186296.1:98950866-98972215 GCF_028583685.1 Petaurus breviceps papuanus | reverse complement strand
GATAGATAGATAGATAGATAGATAGATAGATAGATAGATAGATAGATAGATAGATAGATAGATAGAATGTCTACTGCATACCCTAAGGTATCACATTCCCCCCACCCCACTGGAGATTATATAAAAGTAATTAAATGAATGAATGAATGAATTAAAATAAATAAACAAGCAAATAAACAAATAAATAAAAGTAGTAAAGTAAGAGAACAATATTCTCAGGCAAAAGAGAAATGTGGAGAGCACTAGAAAAAATTATGACTATTACAAGTAAAATAAAATCATTTTTTTAAGGCTCAAGGAGTCCAACAAGAATTTATAAAATGTTATTTTGTTTTACAACAGCTGGATGTCTGCAAAGGAATGGTGGCTGAGGGCTAAGGCTATGGATTCCTAAGGCTTAATTGTTTTGCTTTTCTGAGAGTACCTTTGGCCTCTTGGTGTCTTAATATGCTCAGCAGTTCATTGCTAAAGGGGGGGTGTGGGTGGCTCAGTTAATGTTTTTAAAAATTCCTTGTGATAAATAAATACACTGTGTATCTCAGGGCACAGATAGTACTTTGATTAGCACGTGCATGCCCAACGGCTTTTCTTCCTTCCAGCACTAGCGTCTTAGAGTTCTCTGTACCCAGTCTTATACTGTAATTTCTCAAACCCATGCCTCAGGGAGATTGAAAAGGGAATTTAACTTCTGAACCAATAGTTAAGGAAGACAGAGATTCCTAGGTCAAAAATCAGAGGGGTGGAGTTTCAAGACCCTCTTAGTTGTAACAGAAATGGCAATGCAGCCAGTCAGTGAGTCAGTAAGTGAATAATTTTTAAAACGCCTATTATATGTCAGGCAGTGCTTGGGATAGGAGTATAGTTTCCTCCTCCACACTGGCTCCTTTCAACTCTGGATCTATGATCCAATGATTATATCACCTCTTCATTCTCTTAGCATGGTTATTAGGAAGATATTCTCTCTTCATAGTTGAGGAAATTGGGACAGGAAGAGGTTAAATGATTTGTCCAGGAACACACAGGTGGGTGTCTGAGGCTGATTTTGAACTCAGGTCTTCCTGATAACCACCACCTGATGCTACTTCTGATATTGCCTTAGAAAGAAGATTGTGTGGTTTGTCCTTCATTCTCGACATCAGGAAGATGAGACCATGACTTGCAAATGAAGTGGATATAAGTGAGGGAGGATTGCGCAAAGGCACCAGCCTCACTTTCTCCTCTGGAGCCAAATGAGTCCAGTGGCCAGAAACAGATGAGGACAACTGGAGATGGCCCAGAATGCCAGGAAGAAAACAAAAGATTTTGCAAAGCACAAGTAAGGAGACTATGGCCTTACAGGCATGGGGCAGAGATGGGAAACAGAATGTAGTGTTCAAAAAACAACTAGTTGTAGTGTTCAGAAAACAACTGGTACTGCCCCTTGCCTGGAATATACAATGTTGGTAGGGGAATAATGTAAAAAAAGTAAGACTAGAAAGGTAGGTTGAACCCAAATCGTATAGCACCTTATATATCAAGTTCATTTTTAAATCCTAGAACAGGGGTTTTTAATCTTTTTTTATTTCATAAGCCCTTTTAGAGATAATCTCGTGAAACCTATGAACCCCTTGTGAGCATAATGGTTTTAAATGCATCAACTAAAATATATAAGATTATAAGGAAATAAAATATATTGAAATATAGTTAACAAACATTAAGAAAAAACGTTCACAGACCCCAAGCTGAAGACCCATGGAAGTATTAAAGAATGAGTCAAGGCCTCTTTCTCTCTCCTTTCTTTTCTCCTATTCCTCTTCCTCCTTTTCCTCCTCCTCCTTCTTCTTCACCCTTTCTTCTTGAAGAGGACCATGACTTCAGGGAGGTGATGTCATGACATGCAAGTGAATTGGATTTAAGTGACGGAGGGCTGTGCAAAGTCACCAGCCTCACTCTCTCCTCCAGAGCCATCTGAGTCCAGTGGTGAGATATGGCCTTGGATGCAGTGGAAGAGGTCTTTAATAAGGTATCTTTAATCAGGTTTTTAATAGGTAGTCACTTTGACTGAGGCAGTGACTAAGGCCAGGTAATAAAATGAGGCAGAGAATGAACTCTTTACCTACTCAAAAAACAAAACAACAATCTAGACAGGGAAGATCCTCAGGGATTCTTGCCAAAATAAAAACAATCACTATTTACATTGACGCTGAGCCAATCAAGGCCCAAACAATGATCACATGGAGCTTCACTTGGGACCTATTGTTGGCCAATTAATGAGAGTTAGTGATTGGGGTTTAAGGTGTGATCCTTAAGGAAAAGAAAAAGGTTTCAGCATCAAAATCTCCTCTCTTCTTGTTTACTTTTCAGTCCCTTATAATCTTGATCTCAGCTTTATTGCTTAATGTAAATTGTTGTTTACTAACTTCTGAGTGATCTCTTACTTGACAAATCTAAAGGTCTTTCCTCAAGTCTCATCCTTCATTTGAGAGGCAAATTGGTATAGTGAAAAGAGAGCCAGGAAAAACATGGGTTTAAGTCTTGTTTCTCACACATCCTGGCTATTTGACCGAATTCAAGTCACTGTGTTTCTTAGTGCTAAAGGCAATTCCTTAAGATTATAAATTGAAGTCAAGGCATCAACCTATACTGATAATAGCAATTTCCTCATCCAGGAGATCCCTGGGTACCAATTAAATCACAGCTCCAGTCCTATGCTTATACACCCTTCCTGTCCTCTGTGTAGCAATTGACACCCTGTTCTTCACTCTAAACTTTCAAGTACTTACTGCTCTCTCTTTGTTTTCTTCCTACCTATCTGGCCATTCTTTCTCAACATCCTTTGCTGGGCCATCATTCATACCCTCAGCCCTTCACCATGGATGTACCACAAGCCTCTGTCCTGAGCTTTTTTCTCTCTCTACACTCTCTCTTATTGAATTCATTAGGTGCCAAGTATTCAATAATCATCTTTATGCAGATGTTTTATAGATCTATACAAACTAGCCTTGGTCTCTCTCCTAAGTTCCAGTTGCACATCATGAACTGACTATTGGACATTTTCTATAAGATTTTCCATAAGTTTCTCAAACTCAACATGTCTAATAATTTCCCCAAAAGCGTTCCTTCTGAAATTTCCCATTTCTGCCTAGAACACCGCAATCCTTCCAACACAAAACTGGTGTTTTAAAATTTAAATAATTTTGAATGGAAAACTTCCAGAACATATTATATGATTATCATGGTAGCTAAGGGCAAAACTTATTTAGAATATTAACTAATTGCTTAATAATTATGAATAGTAGGACTCAAAAAAGTTGGAGAGGGAAGCCTACTTCACAAATACCTTGAATTGAAAACAAAATTAAACCAGATCATTCCCATGGAATTTAAGTATTAAACTTGAAGAATAAATAGAGGACAAATTGAAAAGGCCTGTCAAGATGAACAGAACCAGAGTCCTATCAATAGCAACAGACTAAAAATAAACAAAATAAAATAAAAATAAATAGCAATAACAACAGAACCACCAAATTCGGTCTGTAACACCACATACCCCAAAGTGCTGGATTAAGAAGTATAAAGGGTTTCAAGAAAGACAAAAGTGGGAAAAGAAGCTGGACTAGAACATGAATATACACATGGGGGGGCATTTGGAAAGAAATTCATATTTAAATTTAGAATTCAATTTAAGGTACAGGAATTTTCACAATTTTAAAATAAAATTCACAATTTTAAGGACATTTGTGGATTGATTCTAAAGATATCTGAAAGGGGGAAGGATAGTAAATTCTTGGGAGAAAACATGGATCTTATTACTACAGAAAAAGATGATCAAGAAAACATCAATAGCTTGTTTAAATAGGACAGGATGGAATTGTTTGAATTTTTGCCACGTTTTCCTCATTTTTATTCTTTCTTCCAATTTGGTACCTATATTGATCTTTTCTCAAACAAGTCAATGTTTTGACTGTAGACAGACAACCAGTTCAGAAATTAATTTCATATAACTAAATAGTCATTATTACTATTATTCCCTTCAAGTCACTAACTAATTTGTTGATACAATATAATCAATTTCATTTTTGGTACCATTGTTCTGTGCTCAGAATCCTTCCAAATCCTAGTGCCTTCCAAATCCCCTCTTGCAGAAAATATTCATGATATATAAGTGAAGATCTTAGATGGTCTTTTGCCTATATTATTTCTCACTCCTCAACTATGGTTTTTACCATCCTCCTTCATGGCAACATTTACATTGAAGTCATTGAATATTGAAGCATATACTGATTTAATTCCAAAAGAGGGGCATCTTATCAAATTTTTCATAAAATTTTTCTTCCTCTTCATCCTCTATAATAGATGCTGCAATTATCTTTATGGTGGTCTCTTTTTTTTTTAAATGGAGATGAGCAAAGGTTCTATGAAATGATATTTCTTGCTATCATTCTATAAATCCATCGAGAAGCCTACCCAAGGCACTAGAAAGCCTTCCTCTGGTTCTTCTATTACTTTATAGTTACCAATGTAGCTTTTATACTATCTACTAATAAATAATTTGCCCAACTTTTTCCCATGTCATATATGTCCTTCATCATATCATTTAAGGCAATTTTTTCCATTATGAGCTATCATTTGTGATAGCAAGGTCATAGAGTGGATAGACTACTGTGCCTAGACTCAGGAAGATTTGGCTTTAAATCTGAACTCAGATACTTCCTAGCTGTGTGGCCTTGGGCAAATCACTTCACCTGTCTGTCTCAGTTTCTTTAACTATGAAAAGGAAATAATAATAGCACCTACCTCCCTGGGTTGTTGTGAGGGTAAAATGAGAAATTGTTTGTTTAAAAAAAAAAAACACTTTGCACAGTGCCTGATACCCTGTATTGCTACATAAATGCATCATTTATGCATTTATATAGCACAGTGTATGCTAGTATACTAGTATATGTCAGTATATGCATAGTATCAAATTAGAATAATATTATGCAACATCGTTGTTGCTGTTGTTGTTACATGCCTCAGTCTACTCACACTAGCCAAGGGTCTTTTTATTTTCCTTTGTCTGACTCGCAATCTTGATTCTTCTGAAATCATGATGTTTCATGATTTTTCAGACACAAAATCATTGGGGAGAATATTGACATTAAAAAGATGGATTGTTGCAGCAATGCATAAGTCAGGATCCCTCAAAACACTAAGCAATTTCTCCAACACAATCTACCTTGACGTACTTTTTTTTCTAAGCAATTTTAGTCTCAGATCACAGAACACCTGAAATGCCTGCCCAAACTTGCCATCAACATGATTTTCCCTCCCCTTGCTTGGTCATGAAGGTTCTTTTACATAAATCAGGCTTTTCTAAGAATTGAGAAAAAAAAAATCTCCTTCCCCTCCTTCCATTTTTCAGAATTATTAGCTTGTTCAAACAAGTCAGGATGGAGTTGCTACAATCACACCTAGTGTATCTTCTCATCTTTATCCTTTCTTCTAATTTGGTATTTCCTTTGACCTTTGCTCTAACTGGTAATTATTTGACTATACACAGACAGCTGAAACTAAAAGACTGTCGCATCTGTAACCAGTCATTTCCCGTCCCTTAAGCTATAGTCAATTTTTTTTTTTTGCTTATGTTTGGTGCCTAGCGTCTTGTGACTCTGTCTTACAGAAAGTATTCGTGATACACAGATGTAAGGTTTGTGAGCAGCCTTCATTCTTTCACCTATCTAAAGTAGTGTTTGCTGTCAATCAGTCAGTTAACAAATATTTCTTGAGCACTCACTATGTGTCAAGCACTGTGCTGAATCTCGGGAATAAAAAGCAAAGCAAAAACATGGCCTCCCATTCTGCTCATTTTCCCAGTGAAGTCATTGACAGTCAAGGTATCCTTCTTTTGGAAATTTTGGCGAAGTTTTCAAAGACTTTCTCCCCTTCTTTCTCTGACATCGATGTTAGTACATCCGCTGGAATTATCTTTGTAGTGGTTTTTGGTTTGTTCGTCCTTCATAAATGCCGCATGGAAAGATGAGCAAGTCTCATACAATGGTTCTTGTTGCCTTTGGAGACATAAAGAAATCAACTTTGCTAATTCTTTTATTAGGTTCTTCAAGGAGAATCCTTGGTGTGGTTCAGTTCCCCGACAAGTGTGACCGCTGGTTGATTATCTGACAAAGATCACACGTTCAGAATGCTAGCATTGAAAATCGTATCTATAGAAAATTGTATTCAGAAACAGGTGGTTCTTTGCACCCTCTTTCCTCGTTTACCACCATCCCTGAGGAAACAGAAGGGGGACTGCACAGATCTAAGGGCTGTTTCATGTTCTAGTATTTTATTCTATGGTGAGAGACTAAAGTATTAAAATTTTCTCCCTGGAGATAGGCATTTTATATACACAAGGTACTAGTGTTAGGCTTATAAATCTAGAGGTGGAAGAGATCCCAGAAGCTATTTCACTTAACTCCCTCCTTTTACAGATGAATAAACTGAAGTCCAAGAAGGTTGTGAATTGATCAAGGTCACATAGGAACTAAGCATCAAAGGTAAGATTTGAACCCAAATTCTCAGATTCTAGAGCCAGTACTACTTGCATTGTGCCATGATGTTCCCCAGCTCCCACCCATTACAAGCTTTTTTTCCTGATAAAAATAATGGCTAATTTGATGTGAACACCCCATTGTGTTATTATTTTTCATGATTGTTATTCCAGTTACTGTTAGGGATCCTTCTAATTCTAACAGTATTCCAGTATCTGGGTATGATGGGAGCTCTATAAACCCCAGTGACTCCTGTTATTATAAAAATAAGATAGAAGAGATCTCCTTATATGATTACTTTGTTTTTCATTGTTAAACACAAACTTCAATGACTCTAGGACTTTGTTTTAGCTAAAATTTCTTACATTTTCTGCTTGATAATTTCCCATGCAAACTAGAAATCATTGTTCCATGGAATCATAAAAAATATTGCATTTGAATGTAAACAGTGGGAGGTACCATGAGCTATATACATAATAAACAATGGGAAAATTCTCAACAAGAAGAACAGACATCCAGTGGATTTTCATATTTTCTTTGCCTGAATTACTAAGGTAGATTGATTCTACATTTCTTATTCACCCTTCAGTTGTTCAAGCCTTGACTTCATATTTCATAAGCAATCCATGGCTTAAAATAAATCCATGTGACTCATAAAACTGTCCCAAGGAAAAGAAGCACCCCTCCCTGAGAAAGTAGAACAGTCAAATATTATTCCTTATTTTTCATTTGGGGTACATTTGGTATTCTAAAATTTCTTAAAAGAATGTGATTCATAGTAACACTGAATTACAACCATTACTAGCAATTTTGGTGCCCAGGGCAGGTAGCTAGCCTTCCCAAGATATACCAAAGACACACAGAGAAGCAGGATAGTGTTGGAACCATCTTTTTACATTTAATATCTACTTTTATCAAAAGTTAGAATTTCTTAGTGTCATCTATAATCCTCTTTTTCTGTTCTTTCAAAGACATTTATGTTTGTTGGTGTCTGTCAAGTTCATAAAAATATTTTTTTTAAGACACACCAAGGGCAAGAGGTACAAAATATACCATCTTAAATGAATTATTTAGACAAATGCAGTTGAGAGGTAAGGGAGTAAGCCAATTATTACAAGGTTACTGCTATGGAGGTTGCTTCTGATTAATAGGGCATAATGGGAAGGAGATGAGGGAAAGCAAGATGGAATCCCAAAGAACTCAGCGGGGGAGAAAGAATTAAATCCTTCTATTTTAACTAATTATTCTTCCTATGGACTTAGTTATATCTAAGCTGCTGGAATATAAGTGCTTCCGACCTCTTTTCTTTTTTAGAATCATGTTGATTCTGGATCATTGCTCGTGGCAAAGGAGTAGTGACAAGATTTTGTTCTTTTCTGAAAGATGAGTTCATTAAATTGGTTCTGTTGTTTGGGGTTTAGGTGGTAATCCTGCTGGGATGGCCAGACAAAATGAACTCCCAAGGACAGTTTTCCTGCTGTGTGTGATATGATTGCTAGAGAGAAAGAAGAAAGGTGTCTCCAGTCAGTCAGCACCCTAAGCATGTTTATACAGTTCAGATTTGATGATTTGCATGTTTATTTGAGACGGTCACTAAATCTATATTTCAGAGAGTGTCGGAAGACAAAATCCTTTTACAACCTATATCGTTATGTTTCTCTTGTAAATCTGAAAGATCACATGGAACCTTGGGAAACCCTAAACTGTGGACAATTTCCAAACTGAAGCATAAAGATTAATCTTTGGAAGCAGAAGGGAAAAGGAGGGGTGAAAACCCTGTTTCTTTTTCTTTTGCATGCTTTCCAGAAATTAGGACTGCCATACAATTTAGACTCCATGAACATCTCCTTCTAAAAGACTCTTTATGAAGCAATGACTTCACTGAGTAAATGAGAACCATAAAGAATGATAACAGCAAAAATCTTCCTCATTTTTTTTTTGGTGCGTTACATTGTTGCCGCCAGAAATTATTCTTCAATTTAGGATTGAAGGAAGGAAAGAAATATTCTTCTCATCTCTATATTCATCATCATCATTTTGACTGAGCCCATGACTTCCTAGGTATGGGGAGCTCTCAATGAGGAATTTCATCAAGCAGTGCTCCCCCCTCCAAACAAGAACACCAGAGGCAAAGGAACTCTGGGAAGAGCTAAGACCATGCCTCCTCCTGTTCACTTCAGCTGTTATCCAACCATCTTCACAGTCAAATCCCTTTCTACATCTAGCTTTGAGAAGTGTAATCAAATCACCACTATCATTACCTAGGGAAATGGTGCGTTCATGGATTGCTCTATGTGATTGTCAGACCTCCCTTTCTAATACTGTTTCCCATGTGTTACTTTCACCATGAAACATATATAAGTACCCTGAGGGTAAGAAATTTCTTATTTTTGTATTTGTACACACAGTACTTGGCACACAGTAAGTGTGCTTTACTCTAAGGAGTTGCCTGGGACACTGATTGTGTGAGTGACTGTTGCAGCAAGCACCCCAGCATCCCTAGGGTGGCTGCCAACACAGATTCTTAGATCTGCTTCTAAAGGAAAGCAACTCAAAATGGGTTAACAATCTTGCTTTAATCAATCAAAAATATATCGTTTACCTAGTTTAGGGGAAAAAGGTCAGCACCCCGAACTTCAGAGTATACAGACAGAAACATTTCAAGCAAACAGTACCAAGGCAGAATTCCTAAAAGTATGCACAGGGGAGACAAGGAATACCAAGCAGGCAACTTCCCTCAGTTTGTTCAGGTGTCCAGAACCGAAAAACGTTCACATTATATTTATGGAGTGATCCTTCTCTTCTCTTTCTTTCTCTGTTTTCCACAAACTCTGAATCAACCAATGTTTAATAAGTGCCTACTATGTGCCTGTCACTGAGTCTCACATACCCACAGTTGGCTTCTAGTCCTGCCTACTCCAGTAATGACCAGTGCCAAGAAAATGTCCTGGAGCTCTCTTATATTTTAGGGACTAATCAATCACTGATGTAGGTAGCTGAAAGAACTTTGCATTCTTCTTTCTACCTTTCAAATATAGTTTCACCAGAGTGTAACACTTTTAAAAACTCCTAATTTTCCCAAGTTAAATATTTCCATAATACTCAATAAATACCCAATTCAGTAAAACTCAATGGTAGTAATTTTTGAGTTATTAAGATATACCTAAAATTCAACAAAAAAACCTTTTGTGAAAAATGGAAAGTAGTCTGACAGAAGCAAAATCTAGACTAACAACTCACACTATATATACAAAAATAATCTTCAAATGGGTATGACTTAGACTTAAAAGGGTGACATCATAGACAAATTAGAAGAGCTATATTTATTGTTTTAATGCTTTTATTTTACCCAGGATTACAGACTACAGAATCATCTCAGAAGGGAATGACCTCTGAGGAAGAGAACATTCAAACAGAACCAAAATACAAATAGTAAACAAATCAAGAGCTTTAGAAAGTGAAAGATGCTGTAACTTAGTTGCAATAAGGTGCTTTATTCCCCCCAAATGGGTTCAGATTCTTTTCAATCAAACTATTTCTTCATGAAAGAGGCAGTGTTGGGTTCTTGGTAGGGAGGAGAAAGGGTTAGCACTGGGCTGGAAATTAAAAATACAAACAAACAACTGAATTCTATCCTCAGTACTGTGTTGAATTCACTATGAGATCCTAGGAGTCACTTTGTTTTTCTCATATTTGGACATGGCCAATGAGAGAATTTGTCTTGCTTGACTATATTTGTTCTAAGGGTGGTTTTTTTTCTTTCTTTTTCAATGGTGGGAAGGGAAAAGATATGGGAAAGAGAAAAGGTGGGTTTTTGTTAGCTGAAAAAAATCCATAATTTTTTTTAAAAAGTCATCTTTAAAAAAGACAATTTTTTTCCTTTTCTCATAAAATCCAAGTTAGTTTAACTAATTAAATCCTAAGGCTGCCACACCTTCAAAACATCTGCTTATGGTTATTGTGAACAAAGACTTAACTCTGTTAATGTGCTAACTTTGAATATATACCAGAAATATAGTTCCCCTTAATATCTGCCACCACTAATGCACCACTAACCTCCAAATAAAGCTTATTGAATATTTTTTGGTAATAAATCAGAGAATTTCAGAGAGAGAAGTCATTTGAGAGCCATTCTTTCTGTTCTAGAAATGAAGGTTCAGAGAGGTAAGTCTTATCTAAGAGAGTTAATGGCAAAATTAGAATAAGGACCCAAGTGGGCATGTATTGTTAAATTATGCCAATAGTTTATGAAATACTAATAGTCTACTCATAGTCTTCAATGCTAATTGTCATCAAATGACAAAATTGTGCTACAACAAATAATTGGGACACCATCAACAAGGCAACCCAGCCATTAGGTTTCCCAGGCAGTTTAAATATTATTTCCCTGACCATTAGTTGTCATCTGTTTTAAAATTCCAAGGGAAATTGAATTGTATATTCTATGTAGTATAGGATATTAGTGTGTTCAAAAAATAAATCCAACCATTAGCAAATCCTTTTAAGAGAAAATTTTTTCAAAAATATTCCATTAAAATTAATTTTTGCCATTTTTTTTTTACCATTTTAAATACACCAAGCCATGACAGCTGATAGAGACTGACATAGGAATTAAGGCCAGAGTCAAAGAAGGATCTCACTTACCCATAATAGCTAATTACCTCTAATAATATTTCCATAAACAAGTAGTCTGAATGTTCTTATGACTGACAATCAGTGGAATAGTTTTAACTAAGAAACAAGAATCACAAATTTGAGTTGAAAAGTATCCCAAAGTCCTTTGACTCAAATCTGTAACCTAACCAGAATCCCTTCCAACTCATAGTCATCTAGGCTTTGCTTCAGGACTTCCAATGAGAAAAAACACACTACCTACAAACAATCTATTCCTTTAATGGAAAGCTTTTGTCATTAAGAATTTTCCCCCAGGAGGCTAGGTGGCATGGTGAATAGAGCACCAACCCTGGAGTCAGGAGGACCTGAATTCAAATTCTGCCTCAGACACTTAACACAAAAAAACTAGCCGTGTGACCTTGGGCAGGTCACTTAACCCCAAGTGCCCTACCTTCCCCCCTCCAAAAAGAAACAAAACAAAAAGAATTTTCCCCCTTATATCATCTCTATATATGACTCAAACTTTCCCCTTTGCTCCTAGGTCTGTCCCACAGGCCCAAGGAGAATCCTCCTTTCAAATAAAACCCTCCAAATACTTGAAGACAGTTAGCATGCCCCCTTTGTCCTCCCTTCTCCAAGGTAAACATGCCCAGTTCCTTCAACCAGTCATTACATGGCATGCATTAAAAGGCCTTCAGCATCCAGCTGGCTTTTGTCTAGACAATCTAGTTTTTCAGCAGCATCTAGACACGGCATTCATCAGCAAATATAAAGTAATTCCTCTGTATGCAGAAGACTTTCACAACAATGATCCTCAAAGTAAAAACATGCACCACTGTTCCTGGAAAATGGCAATAGACTGAGATTCATACCTGTCCTGGGTCCAGCACATCATACCCAGGCATTCCAGGCAAACTTCCCAGCTTTCTAGCAGAAGGAGGGAGACAAAAAGGCCAAAAGAGGAAGTGAGAGTAAGTCTCCTACTGGTCAACCCTGGCCTGATAGAAAGGGAGCCTCCTATGACCCTTCAGCCATGGTGTAGTTGAGGGGGTCCAATGCTTCCCAATGCTTCAGCAAGGAGCAGAGTAAGGGCAGGGAGCAAAGTCAAAGCCCTCCAAGAGTCTCTTCTCCTGGTCAATCAGAAACTTTGGGGGTGGGAAGAGCAGGAGAAGCAGGTTCTCAAAGATTCAAGAACAACCGAATATTATATTGAATGAATGTTGTGGAAAATTACTGAATCACAAAGGAATGAAAAAAATTAATGGAAAATTCTATATAAATGATGGATAAGGAAAAAAAACATACGCAATCAGTACAGCTATAAAAATGTGGGCAAATTGACAACATGCCAAAACTCAGGGAAAATATTGGATAATATGAGTGTTTACTTAGATGGTATGTTCTTTCTTATTCTGTTGTTTAGGAAACACTAAACTACTAAAATGTAAGACTGAAAACAATTATTACTGAGGAGGATTCCATTTTGAGTATTTTGGGATTTTGTATGATGTGTCAATAAATATATAGTTATAAGCAGTTTAAGAGAATAAAAACTGGGGACCAAGAGTAAAACTTTGTTGTTGCAACCCAGATTGTACAGAATGTACTATGCCACAAAGGTATAACAGAAATTTTTTGGCAGTATTTGATGCTATGGAATCCCAGGTGGGTTTTCCTTACACTTTCTCTTTTTCTTTTCTTCCATCAGTCTTGGAATTTGGAGCTTCTGATTTGAGAGATTGCCATTACCAATGTCAATTTCTCAAGTAATCACTAGGTATGTAGAGTGTTTAGTTTTTGTATTTATATTCTCAGCATCAAATACAGTGTTTGACATATGTATGCACTTAAATACATGTTGATATATATGCAGTGAATGACATTCTTATCTTGAATTATCACTTTATTGTAGACTTGTTTCACAGACTTGTTTTGCTTAGTGGCTATATATACAATACATACATATATTAGATATAGATATTATATATATATATATGTTAGATAGATATGAATGTGGATAGATAATGAGAGACAGAGATAAATAGATAATAATAGACAGATTGACAGATAATGATAGATGATGGGCAGACAGAAAGATAGATAGAAGGACAGATAGAAAGATGTTAGACAAATGATAGATGGATAGATGATAGATAATGACAGATAGATAATGATAGACAGACAGATAGAAAGATAATGATAGATATAGACAAATGATAAATGAATAGATAGATAATGAGAGTTTAAAAAGATAGATAATGATAGTCATATAGACAAATGATAGATAATGATAGACGGACAGATAGCTAGATAGAGATGATATAGAGACAGAATTATAGATGGGCAGATAGACAAAAAGATAATGATATATAAACAAGCCTAAAATAAATGATATTCAAGATGAGAATGTAAATGACTACAAAAAGAGCCAGCACAGAACATTCAAGGAAAAAAATAACAGGATGGTTATTAATACCTGAAATCCAGCTGGCACAACCCAACTGACTTTATCAATTTTTGATGGTAAGTTTCATGTGATATTCTTTTCACTTTATGCTCTGCAGACTATATATGACTTACAACATTATGCATTTTTCATCCTACTGCACTATTTCCCAAAAATAATTCTTCAGAAAAGGTATCTTTTTTTCTCTTAAAATAGCTGTTAGCTACAAATATCTTTTGATTCAAAGATCATCGTCCTCAACTAATTAAACACAAGGGAAGTTAGTCCGACTCCACAAATGAGTCTATATGCCATATGCATGAGCTCTTCAAATGACTCTCTATATTATGCTTTTGCTTACCTGAGCACATCTGGTATCACCCTCATAGAACCTAAGTTTCTTGAACACAGAGTTTCTGTCTGTATATCCCCAGAACTTAGCACAGTTTGCTTTACCTACTAGCACTTTTAAAATGGTTGTCCAATAGAATTCAATTCCTGCAATCAAATTCATTAAAATTTGTGTTTGTGTGTTTCCAACCTCACTTCACATAAATCTTAATAATAATGCAGAACAGGAGTTCTTAGCTTTTCTGTGTGTCATGGGCCCCTCTGGCAGTCTTTGGAAGCCTATGGACCTTTTCTAAGAATGATGCTTTAAATGCATAAGATACAAAGCATTAAAAAGGAATTCAATTGTTATAATACAGTTATTAAAATGTTTTAAAGCCAAATTCATGGACTTTAGTTTGAGTCCCTGATGTAGAGGAAAAAGCAGTGACTGAGAAATGACCTAGGTCCTATCCCTGACTCTGCCAATTGAAGAGAAGTCTCTTAACTCAACTGGACTTCTTTTTCCTCAGTTTAAAATAAGCAAGTGTAATGCCTAGCAAAGGCAACTTCCCAAGGTTCAAAATACCAGCATAGGAGCTCTCCATTTTATTCAGTGAAAAATTAAGAACAGAGAAAATCAAAATATAACATCATTCAAAATACAGGATTTACTAAGTGTAATTCAATAATCTCCAAGTACTACCTCACCCCTGGACATTACATTCATTTAATCAATTACAAAGTCCCTGTTCTAAATACTACTCCACCCCTAGGCTGTACATTCATTTAGTCCATCACAAAGCCTGTCTTCTCAAATGGAGATTAGTTTCCAATCATAAGTAAAGTACATTAATTTGTTCAATCACAGAGCACAAAAAAGTCAAAAGTTCCCTACCCTTGGATTACAACTGAATAGGCCATCTACCCCAGAGTTACAACAAGCTTAAGCACAACATTTAATACCCAAAGAGAGGTCTTTTCTTCATCTTGACCCAAGGCAAGTTCTCAGCAATCTTTGTTCCTGGGGAGATAAAGCCTAGAAAGGCCACAAGATACATTGCCAGTGTCTTCATTAATTCACTCTCTGTCTGCAGAACAGTCTCAGTAGCTCTGAACCAACAGCCAGGTTCCCGGACTTCTGCAACAACAGCACTGTCCTTCACCAGTGGACAAATCTGGCAAAACAACGTCAAAACAGACAGACAAAGTACCAGCATAACAGCCATGTCTCCTCAGTCCTTGGCAGCTCTGGGTGGCAGCTCTCAAAAGTCCAATTCAAACTGGCCCTCAGCAATCCTCTCAGTCTCTCTCTGCCTCCAAAAGTTCTTCTGCCTTTCTTTTCTTGTGTCTCTCTAAAATTTATGTCACCAGCTCCTCCCAGTTCAGCACTCTCTTTTCACATCAATAAGTCCATCCCACAAGTGGGATTCACAAGCAAAGTTTTTACACAATCAATCCAAAAACCAAGCCAATACAGGGGGATCTTTAAATTACATTACTATTACAGCAAGTTGGACTTGATTTTAGAGCCCTTCAGCTCTAAATATTCTGATTTCTAAATGAAAATTTTCCTTCTAGTCTCTTGAAATAATTGTGGAGAAATCTTTCCAAAAATTTTTGAAATGGTTTCATCTCTTGTCTTTGGAAAGAATGGAACTGCAGGTATATTTTTAGAAACACTGGCACCAGGAATGTTTCACTGAGGAAAATCTTTGCCAGGCTTAGCCAGGTAGTTAATATTTATCCCATATCACTTGAATGATTTTGCGCCATATAAATTAAACTCCTTAGTTGTAGAAATAATGTAATACAGTAAGCCAAGGATTCAGGGCAAGGAGTTAGTTAGCATTGGTCAGGGAAATCATTACTTTGCTCAGGTCTAGAGATGGTTGTATAGTCTAACTATTAGACCAAAGGCTTTCCTTGGTTAACTAGAGTTTTCCCACAGTGGCCTCCAGTTTAAAAATTCTGTTAGCAAGAATGCTTTTGAGGTGATGAAATACAATTAACAATTGAATCTAAGAGACTTTGAATTTCTAAAACTTCAGGTATTTTTTTTCCATAAGAGCTGTCAATATCCTTCATGAGTATTAAGGGTTAAGTGTAGCCTCTGGAAAGAAGTTGGCAAATTGTCCACTGTAGGCTAGATAGCACCAATTGGCCACTCTCCCATTGGGCATATGCACTCATTATCTATAAAGATATTTGCTCTGCTACCTTTTCTATATTACCTTTTATTTGCCATCTGTCTCATTGACTTCATCTATCACTTAAGTTACGATCTCGATATTTATTTAATGAAGGAAATGCTCCTGTGATTATTTTTCCATTTTTATATCAAATTCAACAGGTGGAAAATAGAAATAAGGAGTTTAAACCTTAGAAACAATACAGATTGTTTGAGAGTCCTTTAATAGGTCTGAAGTTCAGCCCCCTCATCAGCCTCACCTTATAATCCTGTTAGGAAGATCCAATAAACTTCTCTGATACTGTTCTCTTCTCTGATATAGGCTAGTCATATTCCCATAGGAAAAAATGTGGAAGAACAAAAATTTCAGTGAAAATGAAATGACTGAACTTTGAGGCCTAAATTATGCATTAATGAAATGGTCAAAGGCAGGAAATAACTACCAAAATAGGAATCATCAACAGGAAAGCAAATTTCTTCATCAGGAACAGCTTGATTGACATAAAATATAGGAAAGCTTTAGTTATACAAAATCATCTCAAAGTCAATTGAATTGAGGAATAACAGGGTTCAGTGGGTTTTGCCTGAAACTGCTATTCACAGCCCTGTTTGATCTATCAACAATCAAATAGATTTTATTGAACACCTATCATGGCAGTAAGAATCTATGTTTCTGTCTGTGCTGTTTATCATTTTTATCAATGATTTCCATACAGGCAGAGATAGTAGGTTTTGCAAGTTTGCAAATGAAACAAAACCAGAATAGGTCGCTAACCCACTGGATGATGCAGTTGGGATTAAAAAATGCCTTGACTCAGTCGGGATGCAAAAAAAGTTGGAATTTGGATGAAATTGAATAAGTTCATTTTTAATAGGAGTAAATATGAGCCTTCTACTTGGGTTCACAAAACCAGCACCATAAGTATGACAAGAGGTGACATGATTAGATAGAGGGTTATCCAAAAAAGATCTGAAAGTCTGAGTGGACTGCACATGGACATGACAAACAGAGAATAAGCAATAAGCTCTTAGGCTTCATTGAGTGAAGCACAGCATTCAGGAATGAGGAAGCAATGGTCCTTTGCTTTGCCTTGGTCAGATCACATCTTGAGTATTGTGTTGGCTATTGGCATCACATTTTAAGAAGGATATTGATAAATTGTATACCATTTAGAGAAGCATAACCAGCATGGTGAAGGGTCTGGAGTTCACCTGTAGAAAGAACTGGGGATGATTAACCTGGAAAAGACAAAAAATGGTGGCAGGGTTGGGGGGAGAAGATGATAGCTGTTTCCAACTATTTGTAAGGTCATCATGTAGACCTCTTTTCTTGGTCCCATGTGGAGTAAAGAGATTTAGGTTTGATATGACAACAAACAAAAAAAGAGTAGAAAGGTGTCATGCAACTGCTCTGGGGCTAGGCTAAGACTCAGTTCTGATGCTTTCCATTCTGGTTGCCTTTCCACCTCTCCAGTCTTTAAAAAAAATGTCCTCCTCTCAAAGAAAACATTCCAAATCCCATCTTCCATAGGAGACCTGCCCTGTCCTTCAAGCATATATGTAATAAATTATTTACATATTGTTTCTCTCATTAGAACATAAGCTCCTTGAGGGTAGGGACTGTTTTTTGCCTTTCTTTGTGTCCCCAATGCTTAGCACAATGCATGGCACAAAGGACACACTTAATGTTTGTTGATTGAGTGACTTTAAGAACAGAGGTAGTTATACCACATGATGTTGTCTCTCATCATTCAGCAGTCAATAGACTAAGACCCCTTCAAAAGTTCAGTACTAAGGGACAAGACTTATTCCAAGTACAGTTTTCTGCTTACTTACTCATTGCTACTTCACAGAGACACAAGTGCTGAGTACCAGCAGTCCCTGACTTAGGAACACTTATGAAGGGCCATACATGCAAAACGGGATGAATTTAAATCCAAGTGCCTTTAGTTCCCAGAGCCTCAGATTATTTCCTGTGTTTGCTCACCAATTCAGAAAAGAGCTTCCTTCCCTCATACATGTTGCTTGTTAGCAAGGTATTTTTTATCTGGAAAATCATTTAAGAAGTTGTTTCACTTTGCAACTCATACCTCTCAGGGATGTTGTGAAGAGAAGTACTTTTTAAACTTAAGTGAGCTGCTTATCAAAAAGTAATCATTCTCTTATCCAAGAATCATCTCCTGTTCTGTTGGTGGGGAGCAACAGAAAGACAGCTTAATTTTTTATGTAAATAAATGAAGCATTTCATTTGTGGCAAGGCAACCTAGCTGAAACAAAGGTGGGAACCCCCAGTTGTGGTTGTGCTAGGAAATTATGTTCAGGGATGGTGCAATCAGTCCTCACATTTAAAATGCAGGATCAATCCTTATCGATGGGATTGGTGCTTTGATCTGAACACTGGCCCCTGCAATTTGGCTGCTGGAGAAGAGTGATTGGGACCAGTGAGATAAGGAGCACGAGGGGCGGGGGGAGTCCTGGTGGAGCAATGCCATGGGGTCTGGGGCCATCTGGGAATTTTGCAGGTGTGTTCTCTTGTGTCTCAATTGTGTCTCGGTAGAGAGTTTCTCTGCTGAGGAGGAATCTGAGAATGTATATCCTATGTGTGTTCTCTCCATTTAGTCTTACCCATCTACGTCTCCTTTAGTTGAGTAGCATGGGGCTTTGGGCAGAGAAAAGACCCTCTGGTATTTTATATTTAATATATATATATGTGTGTGTGTGTTATAATATTATATATAAATATATTATATATAGTCATATATTATATACATATTATATTTAAAATACCCTGTTGTGATGAATTTCTGCCAGTGGCCAGCAAAACCTGAGTCCTTGTCAATACCTCTAGGATCATTCTGTCTCTTTTCAGTAAAGACTAATGACAAGTAGAAAAGTGACAAGTAGAAATTTAACAGATAGTTAGGGATGTTTGCAATAATTCCATCAATACTATTGCTCAGGCATATTAAAGACATGTGAGAGGGGCTTGCTCTCTCAACCTGGGCTTGATCAATAGGTTGGCTCCTTAGTTTGGTTAGCAGCGACTCCTGCCTCTCAGAGTTCTAGGGTTAGCCCAGAGGGGTGAAGGGGTGCCTCTTCCACTGATTATCATTTGATATCAATTAGATTTAAGTAAGTTTTAAAAACGGAAATTTACTAAGGTGACAGAGTAAGAGCAGTTGGTGCAAATCATCCTCCCCACTCCCCAAATGGTGGGACACACTTTTACACAAGTACTTATAGCATCTAGGAAAAGTGGGCTCCAGCTTAGAAAGCCCATATGGCAAAGGGGTAACGCCAAGTTCCAGCGGCCCGATGTTCTCTTCTCCCCTTTGAACAGTCTTCATGAAGCTCCTCTTAAGCATGGTAGTAGCATTCTGCTGGGCTCCTTGTAGAGTCCTGAATCTGTGTATCTAGTTTATTCTCAGATCTGACACTATTATCTACTGCTGTCTGAGGACTGCTAACATAACTTTGGGAAGTCCAAAATCTTCCAATCTTGTAATTCTGGTCAAGACATAGGAAGGGAGGAGACAAAGCTTCCTTTATCCCCTACCTCCTTAGCAATTCCTTCTTAGGGACTTGACTGGAAAAGCATCCACCACCAGGCTGTCCCATCACTGGAATGCTGATTTCTGACCTGATCTGCTACTAAGTCAAAGAGGTCATTAACTGAGTCTCCTCATCCAGTCCCAATTCACATCTTATGTAACCTCATTTCATTTCATCCAATGGTTTGAAGACTCCACTCTTTTCCAAACTTGATTAACTAGGTTGTTCACACTTAGTTTAATGCCTTTGATTACTTCATTCAACTGAGATGTTCTTACCTAATGAAAGGGTATCCTAGTATACAGCAACTTATTATTTTAAGTTGTATGAAGTGTTTGGTTGATTCAATTGACTGCCAAAGTTGACTTCACAACTTTTTTTTTTTTGCACAAACCTATCATTTCATCTATGTAAAGAACTCCAAATAAGGAAACTTGCCCTGCTCCACCCCCGCTTTTAAAGCAGATTGGCAACCACTCTGTAATTTATAATATTAGAGCATTGCTTAGGGGCACTAAAGAACAAATGAGTGGCCCAGAGTCAACTGGCCACTCTGAGAAAGTGTTTCTAATCCCAAACAACTGACTTAGAGGCAAACACTTAGGACAAACCTGTTTGTAATTTGAGGCCAAGTGGGAAAAGAGGATTGTAAGACTGACTAAAGATCTCTGTTGCACTGAGCTCATTGGAAAATTTTATAGAGAAGATGAGTCTTGGGACAATCATTTTTCCAATAAAAGTGGGCTTCAGTTCTGGTCACAAATTGCCCAGTGAATTCATGAGCCTTTTAAGGGTACAAAGCTCCCATTATTAATGCTGGTTAGTATGTGCCAACAAATTCCACGTTTAAAGACTCAGTAATGCATCCTTTTTGGTACTAACATTTTCTCTTTTCAAATTACAGAATTTGAGAGTTAATTCTCCTTCTACCTCTCTGACATCTCTTTCTCATACTTCTGATTTATCCTCTAACTCATCCTAACTGAGTATTTCCCAAGGCAATTTTCTAGGAAATTCCAGTAGTCTTTTTCTATATACAAATACACACTTTCTCTTAGAGACCTCATTAGTTCCCTTTGGGTTAAATGACCATCTCTATACAAATGATTCACAGATCTTTATATCTAGCACTTAATCTGTTCCCTGAGCTCCAGTATTGCATCATCATCTTCCTCACAGGATATTTAGAACTGGCTGTCTGGGAGATATCTCAAAATAAACAGGTAAAAAACTGAACTTATTATTTTTTCCCTAAAACTCACCCCTCTTCTAAACTTCTCTGTTTTTGTTCAAGACCCTACCATATTCTAGTCTCTCCAATTTGTGCCCTCAGAATTGTCATTAACTCCTTCCTCTCTCTCACTCCCCCAAAAGCTGCCAAATTTTGCCATTTCTATTTCCACATTTTATTTTGCATCCAACCCCTTTTCTCACAGGCATCACTTAAATTCATGCACTCATTATTTGTCAGCTAGATTATTATAATCTCCTGATGCATCCCTTCATCTCAAGTCTCTTCCTACTCTAGTCTGTCCTCCATCCTGCTACCAAGGTAATTTTCCTTAAGTTTAGATCTGACAATGTCACTACCCTAACTCAATAAACTCCAGTGATTCCCAATTATGACTTCCTGAGGCAATTTTCTAGGCCCAGTAGGTTTTATATATATATATATATATATATATATATATATATATATATATATAT
>NW_027186296.1:98902625-98950856 GCF_028583685.1 Petaurus breviceps papuanus | reverse complement strand
TATATATATATATATATATATATATATATATATATATATATATATATGCACATACACACTTTCTCTCAATGACCTCATTAGTCCCCATGGATTAAATGACCATCTCTACAGAAATGACTCATAGATCTTTATATCTAGTCCTTAGTCTAGGATAGGGATAAAATGTAAACTCTTCTGTTTAGATTTCAAAGCCCTTCAAAACTTAACTCCAATCTATCTTTCCAGCTGTCCTGTACATTAATCCTCCACTCATATTCTCTGATCTAGCCAAATTGGCCTTCTCACATATACCATCCCATTGTCTATCTTACTATCTTTGCACTGGCTCCCTTTAAGGCCTGAAATAGACTCCTTCCTCATTTCTTCTTCATAGAATAGAAGTCTTCTCGTCATTCAATAGGCAGCTGAAATATCATCAACATCCTGATTCTGCAATTGCTAATGTTCTCCCTTACTAAATACCTCGAATTTAACTATTTTGTATTTATTTTTATTTAATGTCTGTATGTGTATTCTGCAAATATTTATTAATATACTTTTTCCTTATTAGAATGTAAGTTTCTTGAGAGTAGAGAATCTCTCTCTCTCTCTCTCTCTCTCTCTCTCTCTCTCTCTCTCTCTCTCTCTCTCTCTCTCCTCCCTTCCTCCTTCCTCTTTTTCTCTCTCTTCTCTTTTTTGATCCTAGGCTTAAGCAAAGTGCATTTAGTACACACTTAATTAGCCATTATTGATTGATTTATCACTCTTGTTCCCATCTAGTCCAAGCCACACATGAAAAGAATCCCTGATATAACATACCTGACAAGTAGTGATTCAGGTTCTGTTTGAAGACCTGTAAAGAAGGAGAACCCTCCAACTCTCAAGGCAGCCCATTCTACTTATGAATAGTTTTAATGTTTAGAAGATGTTTCCTGGCATCAACCAGGAAACATACCTCTTTGTGACCATTATTGGTCACATTATTAGTTGTTCTTGGTCCCTGTCCTCTGAGACCAAATAGAACAAGCCTAATCCCTTCTTGGTTACAACTCTTCAAATACTTGAAGAAACCTATTATGTCCACCCCAAGTCTTTTTCTTCTCTGAGTTAAACATATCAAGATCTCCAACACATAAGAAATTTGTCTATTTGACTTTGACATTGTTCAACGTTGGTCAAGTATAATCCACTATGTTAGATGAAACTAGTAATATTTTACACTTTGGTCAAGTGGGTTTGATGGTACACGCCTGTAATCCCTACCACTGGGGAGGCTGAGAATGGTGGATCATTTTAACTCAGGAGTTCTGAGAGCTGTCGGGCTAATGCTGATCAGAAGCCTGCATTAAGTCTAGTCCCAATATGGTGAGCTTCCAAGAGCAAGGAGTCACCAGGCTGCCTAAGGAAGGACAGACCAGTCCAGGACAGAAACAGAGCAGGAGAATCAGTGGAAAGAGTTCTCATACTTGGAGTGTCCCACCCTGTCAAAGCCACAGTTCCTTCCAATAATCCTGTAGTCCTTCCCCAAACCCCAAACCTACTTGCTACCAGTTTAGGGATCAACCTAAAGCTTTCCCCACAAATCTACAAATACAGCTGAATGGAGAGCTTCAATATATATCTAACACTGGTGTGTGCACAGCAAGAGTTTAATGTCTCTCTGTTTGTGGAAAAATATAAAAAAGAGGTAATCAGTTGCAACCCATTTCCTTAAAGTAGAACCAAAGAAAATATTAAAATAATCTTTTGGGGGCCAGAGTAGAAGCACGACCACCTAGCCGCTCTGGCTTCCACCTTCCCCAATCCATGCAAAAAGGGGACTCTAAACAAACTTTGGAGCTGCAGAACCCACAAAATGACATAGAGAAGCTAACCTCCTGCTGAGGACAGCCCGGCAGGCCAGCAGGAATCCAGCTCAGCGTTCTGGGAGCTGAGCCCAGCCCCACACTGAGGCTTTAGCCCCAGGGTGGGCCTGACCAGTCGCCAGGCCAGAAGGACTCCAGATAAGCAGCAGCAGTGGCCATTTCCAGATTTATCAACATATAGATGCGAAGGACAAAGTGAGATGTCAGTGCAGTCTGGATTTTGGGAACAGTAAGTGGGAGTGTGTGACTTTTACCCCCAGGGCGAGAAGCCACTGAGATGCCAGCGCAGCCAGCCAGTGCCACGTGGCACCTTCAGCTCCTGGCCTGCAGAGTGTAGGGGGACCAAGCACCAGTCTGAGGGGTAATCGCTCTTGCTTTAACCTGCTTGGATCTGGATTGCAGTCTAGAGTGGAGGTCCTGGGGTGTGTGTCCAGCTTGCCAGGGTATGTGGAGACCTCAGAGAGGGCACCCATCTAATACCTCTGGCAGCTGAGAAAACCCCAGCGTTTGGGATGAAGGCTCCCCTGTCTGGTGGCAGAGTCCTACTGTGGCAAAAAGCCCAAAAGTCAAGTAATTGGGTGGCAAAATGAGCAGGCAAAGGAAACAAAGCAGACAGAAGATTCCAACATTACACTCCTATTTTGGGGACAAAAAGGAGCAAAGCATGGAATGGGAGGAAAACAGTGAAGTCAGAACTCCTGCACCAAAAGCTTCAAAGGAAAATACAAGCTGGTTACAGGCCATAGAGGACCTTAAGAAGCAGATAAGAGAAGTGGAGGAAAAATTGGGAAGAGAAATGAGAACAATGCAAGAAAATTACAAAATGAGAGTCAACAGCCTGACTGAGGAAAATAATACCTTAAAAAACAGACTGACTCAAATAACAAAGGAGGCTCAAAAAGGAATGAGGAGAAGAATGCCTTAAAAAGCTGAATTTGCCAGATGGAAAAAGAATCTCAAAAGCTCAATGAGGAGAATCATTGCTTCAGAATTAGATTGGAGCAAATGGAAGCTAATGACTTTATGAGAAATCAAGATGCTGTTAAACAAATCCAAACAAATGAAAGAATAGAGGGCAATGTGAAATATCTCATGGGAAAAACCACTGACCTGGAACATAGATCCAGGAGAGATAATTTAAAAATTATTGGACTACCTGAAAGCCATGACCAAAGTAAGAACCTAGAAATCATCCTCCAGAAAGTTGTCAAAGAAAACTGCCCTGATGTTTTAGTACCAGAGGACAAAAGAGAGGTTGAAAGAATCCACCGATCACCTCCTGAAAAAGATCCCAAAAAGAAAACTCTAGGAATATTATAGCCAGGTTCCGGAATTCCCATATCAAGGAGAGAATATCACAAGCAACCAGGAAGAAACAATTTGAATATTGTGGAAACACAATCAGGATAACCCAGGATCTGGCAGCTTCTACACTGAGGGATCAAAGGGCTTGGAATATGATATTCCAGAGGTCCAAGAAGCTGGGATTAAAACCAAGAGTCACCTACCCAGCAAAACTGAGTATTGTGTTTCAGGGAAAAATATGGTCAATCAGTGGAATAGAGGATTTTCAAGCATTCTTGCTGAAAAAACCAGAGTTGAATAGAAAATTTGACATTCAGATACAAGAAGCAAGACGAGCGTGAGAATGTAAACAGGGAAAAGAAATCATAAGGAAGTTACAAAAGTTGAAGTATTAACATTCCTACATGGAAAAACAATAATTGTAACTTATGAAACTTTTTTCAGTAGTTGAAGGGATTAGAAATATATATATATATATATATATATCAGGGTATATGGGCTTATGAATACATATGTGAATGTGTGTATATATGTTTACAGGTATACATAGATAGAGGGCACAGGACCAATTTAACAGGAAGGGATGATACTTAAAAGGTGAAATTAAGAGGTGAGAGGAATATAATGAGAGGAGATGGGGAGAGACAGATTGGGGTAAACTATCTCATACAGAAGAAGCAAGGGAAAATGGTTACAATGGAGGGGAAAAATAGGAAGGCAAAAGGGAATGGGTTAACCTTATTACCATTGAATCTGGCTTGAGGAGGGAGTGAAATACACACTAAATAGGGTATCTCACCCTCTAGGAGAGTGGGGGGGGGAAGGGGATGAGGGGGGGGATGATGGACGGGAGGGCAGGCTAGGGGGGAGAGAAATTGGAAGTACCCACTTTTGTAAAGAGATGGGATCAAAGCAGAGAATAGAACAAGTGGGAGGTGGGATAGGAGGGAGGGAAATATAGTCAGTCTTTTACAATATATCTACTATTTTATTGTTTTGCATTAGCCACATATGTACAACCTATACTGAACTGCTTATCTTTCCAGGAAGGGTGGGTGACAAAGAAGGAAGGGAATGAATCTGGAATTGAAAGTTTTAAAATCACATATTCAAATATATATATATTATATTTTATATATATATACTATTATTAATACCATCTTACATGTAATTGGGAAATAAGATATACAGGCATTGAGATCCACTGGAAAAGTGGAAAGGGGTATAGGAGAAAATATGGGAGAGAGCAGATTGGAGTAGGGGATATCCTGTGGGCCTGCTATTTTGGGGCGGTGGGTAGGGGAAAAACAGCGAGAAAATTTGTAACTCAAAATCTGGTGGAAACGAATGATGTAAATCAGAAGTTAATAAAGCATTTTTAAAAAGTAAAGAAAAGAAAAAGAAAGATAATCTTTTTGAGCTGCATGGGATTCTACTTCTTTTCACAGCCAGCCCCAAGATTTACTGACACTGTAGAAACTGAAAGGACTGTCTCCCGTGCTCCCCAGTTATATCATGTGGGAGTACCCAGCCCCTGGAGACATCTATCTTAGCCACTATCCCTAGCCACATCTGTTGCCTTTATCTCTGCCTGGGAAAATGAAAATCTCTTGTACATCAGCAACAAGAAGAGAGTGCCCATGCCACAAGTTTAAATACCCAGGAGTCATCTAGGGGTTGGATTTAATTGTTCATAAAGGCAGCAAAGACAAACCACCTGAGTAGTTCCAGATGTTAAATCAACAGGGCTGAATTTTTCAGTCTTACATGGGGGGGAAAAAGTATAGGCCTCAACCAAGGCTGGTAATAGAATTCCATACAGGAATAGGAATGAGATTTCATTCTAAGAGAACTGTGAGTCCCACAGACAGAAGTTCTATATGACCTTGGGACCAGCACAGATCTCTGCCCCTCATCACACAGTTGTTTTATCAACTAAAAAAGTCAATTCCTTGAAGACTGACACCTTGACTCCCTGAAGATTTCAGACAATATTTTAAAATCACCTCTCCTCCTCATAAGGACAAAATGACATGAAGACCAGGCCACAGGGCCAAAAAAGGTTTCTCCATGTTGGTTCACAAATTGGCAAATGTAGAAACAATACCATAGTTCTAGTTATGAGAGTTTCCTTTATCCCACCAGTATTTCAGCAATGAAGTTTCTCAATGTTATCTGAGGCACCTTGCTCTGAGGGCGGGTGATGCAGGGAATATTACATACTGGTAAGTAGCTTGACTTGAATTGGCTTAGGGCCAAGATGCTGGAATCTGTTACCATAAATCTTCAACGATATTGCAGGTGTGTATATGATGTTAAAGTTTATCTGACTGAGTCTAAAAAACTGAAAGTTCTGATAACAAAATACAAAATGACTGCATGGTCTTACTATATATAACTTTACTTTGTGGCAAAGAATTTTTATGAGCACTGGCAAGATTAAATTATCTCTTCCTGAGGGAAGATATCTCAGTAGGATGACTGGTTATTCACTACAGCAGGGGTGGGGAACCTGTGGCCTTGAGGCCACATGTGGCCCTCTAGGTCCTCAAGTGTGAGTCTTTGACTGAATCCAAACTTCATTGATTTACTCAAAGGGCCGCACTTGAGGATCTAGAAGGCCACATGATGTGACCTTGAGGCCTCAGGTTCCCCACCCCTGCTCTGGATGTTTCAGTTCATAAACCTGGAACCTAGCAAATAACATGATTTCATTTCTCAAACGTTGTTGCATTGGCTACTGGATAGAAGCTTCAGCATCATTTAAATGAGCAGTTCTTTGCCCACAGAAGTGTATAGGGTGTTCAAGAAGGACAAGCACCTCTGGTATTAGGACTTGCTGAGCTCTTCTCAGGGTTGCCCATCCATCTTTGGCGTCCACCTGCCACCCAGCTCTCACCTATGGCTCCAAGAAACTGTACCATGTACAGTGACCACACCCAGGTAAAACTGTCTCAGCATATGGGCTAAATCAGGGTGAGGGTAACCAATGAGCCTCAAACCTCTCAGTGAGTTAGGGGTATCTGAAGCATGTGAAGACAACCTGGTGGAAAGGGAAGATGAGAACAATTCGTTCCAACGGCCACACAGGCAGCCACAGCAAGGAGCTCAGAGTCTGGTCAAACACCAAAGACACCAAGGTCACCCTGCATCCCAAGTCATTGCCAGTCATCTCGACCTGTCTTGCCCCTCGACTTAGATGATTCTGAAAGAGAGAATGAGGCTGATGACTTTCTTCAAGTCTGCATCACTTAAATTCAATTCACACACCACTCAAGACCTTGCCATTATGCCACTGGTCTTTTTTAAAAGCTAAGGATGAACAACAACTTGGCCCATAGTAAATACTTTTCCATTCATTCATTCATTTGATCATTCATACCAAAAGATGGTACTCATTGATAAGACGTCACATGTTGTTACAGAAGGGGAAATTAAATAACCTCCTAACAGTTCTATAGGGTAACTGCTACTAAAGAGGTCATTGGAATTACTTTTTCTCAACTTTTCTCCACTTCAATGGATCTATGAATTCATCAATGTGATTACTCCTAATGATGCTGATTGCACCCCCATCACCTGCCTACCCACCTTATGGGACTCCTTTTGTCTGTGTCTTCTCATACATTTACAAAAGGGAATCTACCCAGGGTACCACAGACCTTACTTTCTTTCTCTTGGCAGTGTGCAGAAACCAAAGGGCACATGCAGATTGTCTACTGCGTAGCCCTCATTCTTGTCATATGACTGGTCCACATATTTTCATTAGTCCTACATATCTCCAATAACATTTTTCATGCTGCTTCTCTTGCAAGGTTCTCATGGGGGAAAAAATAAGGAGGCCATCTCATGTCCAAACCTCCCCTCATTTGAAGTTCTTTATGTGATCCAAATGTAAGGAGTCTTCTAAAGATCAGGAGAAAGTGCCCTCCTAAAAGCTGACTCGGTTGGGAGATCTTAGACAATAGTTGAGGAGAAAGGTAATTTTTTTTTCCTAAGGAGAGTGAAAGGGCAGATCATTTTTATTTGTAAGGAGTCTTTAAAAATGTGAAATACTTGGCAGGAAAATGCTGAAAGTGCTTCCAGGTGGCTACAGGGTTGTAACCCTGCCAAATCCCCAAAGGTAAACTTCACCTTGGCCTGGTAAGTCGAATACTTGCGTCTTTGGAGGATTTGTAAACTGACAAATTGAGGAGTAATAAAGAGGAGATGAAATAGTGGGTTTCTCATTGTGGGGTGGGGAATGATTCGTTTTTTAAATTTTATTGAAACTAATTGGTGTCAATTTCATTATATAACTTCAATTTCTACACAAAGCACTGGGCTTAGTTTTAGGAAGATCCTAAGTTCAAATCGTACCTCAGATACTTACTAGCTCTGTAACCATGGGCAAGTCTTTTAACCTTTCTCAACCTCAGTGTCCCAATCTGTAAAATAGGAATAACAGCACTTGTTTTAGAGAACCAAATGAGCTAATAAGTGTAAAGCACTTTGCAGCCCTTGAAGCAGTATATAGATGCTAGCTATTACTACTATAACTTTTTTTTGATCCTTTTGCCTTTATCAGGGAAAGTGGTTGGGAAAAATTATTGTTGACTATTTTTTTTAATTCTAAAGTATTTCCTTTGTCTCTTTTGAGTGTGAATTGATTCACTCTGCAAAATTTGGGAAATGCTTTAGCTGTCTGAATTTCCTGCAAGACAGGCCAGCTGATCAATAATTCATCCTTTGACAATTTACTGACAGAAAGTGAAAGCATAGAAACTCGTGAACTGATTCTGATATCTAAGATCCTAATATCTAAAAGATTCTTGATATCTAAGATATTTCTAATATCTAATTTGAAGAGAATATTGTAACTACATATATCATTATGTTTTCATTAACAAAGAAGTTCCCCACATATTGGAGCAATGGTTAATTCAGTTCAAAGTACTGCAATGAATATTGATCAGTTTCTTTATACCCCTATAGAAGATAAATGAAGATAAGGGAAAGTTTTTTCTCTCAAAAACAAGAACAAACAAACAAAAAAACCACAACCTCACAAACAAAAGAAAGTCTTTCACTAATTTTTATAGAGTATTCTAACTAAACTATTCCTGTTTATCCTCGATCTATCTAGACCATAAAATCTCCAGAGAAGGGGTTTGGGGTTTTTCTTGGTATACACCAAATCTTTAACGTCTGGCCATTAATGATGTTTTGTAAATAATGCTTCCTACTCCAAAGAGACAAGCTAAAATAATTACATATTTAGAAATACCTATGTATTTTAAGGCCAAAAAAGAGTAATCCACACAGATAACATTGGCATTATTAGGTGGCATAATTCCAACACCTGAAAGTAATCCAGTCATATCAAACTGTAACATATTTTATTTAATCCTCTGGGACAAATGGATCATACTTCTCAGGATGATGTGTTTGCTCAAAGTAGAAGACTGCCCAGTGCACTGAAACAGTTAGAATAACCAACATGTGGTTTAATCACTAGTTTCTTCCCAGTGTATATTTATGTGGTGATGTCAACATGGTGGCTTGGGTCTTTGAAGCCATATTGGGCTGCATGGGATTTGCGAACTATCAAACAAAACCTCTAGGAAAAAAAAAAAGTTCAGTTAGATCTGGAATGGGGCTCTTTCATACTAGTTCATAGTTTCTCAAAGCAAAGAATTGAACAAAGAAATCAATCTTTGCATGAATTTTAAAACCACAGTAGCATAGTCTTTTGACATATGAGTTACTTGAATTATTGAGACTGGCTCCAGTTTCAAGCCGTGTTTATTGCTTTAATGTATTTATTTAACCCAGGATTGCCATAATAACTACAGAACCACCTCAGCAGGGGGATGGCCTCTGACAAAGAGAACATTCAAATAAAATCAATATATAAATAGCAAACAAATCAAGAGCTTTCGAAAGTAAAAGATGTTGTAATTTAAGCACAATGAGGGGCTTTATTCACCCAAACGGATTTAGATTCTCTTCAGTCAAACTATTTCTTCATGGAGGATGCAGTGCTGGGTTCTTGGTGGGGGGTGTCAGGGAAGGGCACTGGACTGGAATTCAGAAAAACTGCATTCTAGCCTCAGTTCTGTGTCAAAATCACTGAGACCCCAGAAGGCACTTTGCCTTGAGGTTTCAAGCTTTTTTCTCTGCAAATTGAGGACTATACTTCCAATTCTGATACTTTAAGAGTGTAGAATTACAAAACTGTCAAGAAGGGCAACAGACAAGGATACACAGGGGTCCATTTGTAGCCCAACTACAAATTCTAGATGTTAGTGGGTTATCAAAATGTATTGAATGGTTCCCCAATTGGTGAGTGGTTAGATGATACAAACAGGCAGTTTTCAGAAGAAAGCTAAGCTAGAAGTAGCCATGTGAGAAAAATGTTTTAAATCTCTGATATAGAAATGTAAATTAAAACAACTCTAAAGTTTCACATTATACCCATCAAATTAACAAAACTGACCCCCCCCCCCAAGTATTAATGACAAAATACTGGAGGAGCTGTGGGAAAACATATTAAAACACTATTTGTGGAGCTATGAACAGGTTCAGTCATTTTGGAAAGCACCTTGGAGTTATGCCCAAAGTTATTGAGCTATATATCTATATCTATCTATATATAGATATATATACCCTGTGACAAATAACAGCTCTTTTGGTGGTAGCAAAAAAAAGACTTGAAACCAAAGGGGCACCCACCAATTGTGGAATGGATGAAAAAATTAAGATATGTGAATGTAATAGAGTATTATTGTGCTATAAGAAAAAAATGAAGGATATAGTTTCAGAGAAACTGGGAAGAATTATGTGAACTGATGACAAGTGAAGTAAACAGAACCCAAACAATTTATACAATAGTAATAATATAAAGGCAAACAATATTTGAAAGACTTAAAAAATCTGATCAACCCAATAATTGACCATAATTCTAGGGGATTTATGACAAAACATGCTACTTGCCTCCTGACAGAGAGGTAATTAACTCAGAGTACAGATGGAGACATATCTTTTTTTTGTATGTGAGCAACATGTGAAATTTTAACTGGTGGAACTGTGATGTCTTAAAGAGTAATAAGGAAGTTAGGGAGAAGGGAAAGCTAATGAGTTCAGTTTTAGACATGCAGAGTTTAAAATGTCTACAAGAACATTCAGCTTGAGATATCCAATAGGCAGTTTGGAGATGCAAGAATGGAAGTTAGGGGGCAGCTAGGTGGCACAGTGGTACCAGCCCTGGAATCAGGAGGACCTGAGTTCAAATCTATCCTCAGACACTTACTAGCTATGTGATCCTGGGCAAGTCATTTAACCCCAATTGCCTTCAAAAACAAAATAAAAAAAAAGTTTTAACTAATGTGTTCTGTAGAAATATTTGAATTTTATTCAAATATTTGAATTTTAAGGTTTTTTATTAGATTTAAGTGGATACAAAATATTTTGCTTCTTTATAGATGAATTGCAGAAAGGGATTGGGAGGTGAAGGTATTTTGCAGATCTATCAATGATCAAATAATAAAAAGAAATGCATAATAATAATAAAAAGAATGGAGGTCAGTAAAGAGGTTTAAGGTTGGGTAAATAAAGCTAAGAATCATCTGAATAGAGATTATGGGATCCATGGGATCCAAATAGATCCATGGAATCATCAAGCGAAATTATAGGGGGGAAATGAGAAGAAGGCCTAGTACAGAGCCTTAGGGGGGACCCCACACACACACAGTTAGTGAGCACAACCCAGATGAAGCTCCAATCAAGAATCGATGTGAACTATTGTGTGCAATGTCAGATGAGGTGTCTGTGCTGTTTGGGTTTGCTTCAGTGTTTTATTACTGTTATAACAGATGGTTCATTTGTTGCTTTTTAGGGAGAGGGTGGGGAATAGGAAGAGAGGGACACAACCAGAAGTGATTGTTATATAAAAACAAAATACAAATAAGAGCTAACATTCATATGACACTTTAAGGTTTGCAAAGCACTTTACAGAAATAATAATAATAATAATAATAGCTAACATTTATATAACACATACTATATGCCAAGCATTGCACCAAGTGCATTATAATTATTATTTCATTTTATCCTTACAACAACCCTGAGAGGTAGGTGGCATTGCCGCCATCATCATCATCATCATCATCATCATTATTCCCATTTAACAGATGAATCAGCTGTGTGAGGAATTAAATGACTTATCCAAATCTACACAGATGATTAAGTGCTTGAAGCACATTTTAAACCCAGGTCTTCATGACCCTAATTCCAATGATCTACTACTATGCCATCAAATACATTTTAAAAATAAATGATAGAAGAAGGTATTCAATTTACACAATTAGGAAACAGTTTTACAAAATAAAGAATGCTGAAGTACATCCCCTCAAACCTCTGCCCTATCTCTTCTCCTTTTTCCGGCCAAGTACTTGGAATCTTTGATCCATTTCCTCAACCCCCACACCCTTCTTAGTTTCATTTAATCCGAACCCCACCCAACAACTGAAATTTTTCTCTCCAATGTTAATATAAATTCTAATAGATTTATTGGGCTAATTCTAAGGGTTGAAAAGATAATCAGGCTTTCCTGGCCATTCCCCCATATTTAGTAGCATATGTTTCCTAAATGAATAGGGTTTTTTTGGTTTAAAACAACAACAACAAAACATGTTTAATTAGCCCCATACTCAAAGTAGTGAAAGCAGCACCTAATGTATTTATGTGAGTGTAGACATATGTATATACAGCACCTTCCTATAAATATATAGTCTCTCTCTTCAGTGGGATAACATGAGTTATTGTTGAGATGAATTATAGCTGCCCAGACCTTAAATTGATATCAAGTTCAAGGATTGTAAAAGCTGTTAAAATCACCCTTAGGTACTTCCAGATGAAGGATATGTACCATTGGGCCTATAAAGTTTCTCCTGGTATTCTACTAACCTTTTAATTATGTTGATTCAAGTACCATATTCATGTGAGGGTCAGAGGATGAGTCAGGCAGCAATGTAATTAGAGGTTGGATTGTTCCTGATGATATAATGAAAAACCTGCACTTCTGATGTCAGTCCTTATCAGTAAACCCTGTTGTTTCTTAAGTTTCCATGAAGTCTTCTGGGCACTACTCCTTAAGAAGCACCTGGCTGAACTGGTGAATAGCCTTTTAAAATGCTAATTGTCCAGGTCACATGACTAATTCATAAAACAGTTTTATGTTTTGATTTGTTTTGTTTTCACACTTATGATTGGTCTTTGTGGCAACTCAGATGTGATTCATATCCAAGACTCTAAGAAACTTTAGATCAAGGCACTTATTGGCTGGTTCTCATCATTCACCAAAGGATGATATACATTCACTGACACTGGGAGATGGTGGTTATCTCGGAATGGATAGTCTGCTCAGATTGATTACTAATAAATATCCCAAAATATCTTTGACAAATGTTTCTATTATATCGGAGGAAGGAAAATAAGCAGGGAAAGAGAATTTTTTAAGTTAAAAGAAAAAAAAATCTGTTTTTAATATGCAAATTTATTTATAAGAAGTTGAGTTTTAAAGAAAACCATTAATTCAGCATGCAAGCAAAAGAATTACAGTAAAACTTACTTAATATGAGATTTTCTTCTACTAAGGAAAGAAGACTTTCCAAACAAGGCTTTCTCTAACAGGAATAATAGATAATAAAATAACAATAATCATCAGGATGCTGATGGTCACAATAATAATTATGGCTTGATCCATGACTTGGCATCACTTATACAGGTAAAAACTCATAGTAGTAAGCACTTAAAACCATGAAGTAAGACACAGCAGCCAAAACATGGTACTGGCTGGTGAAAGAAGGTCACCCTAGACAATTACCTCCTAATTGCTAAATTATGTGGCTTTTTTCCCCCAGTCTTTATTGTCTTTGATCCCTCTCCAGCTTTTAATAGTTTAGTCAAATGGGTTCCTATGTGTATTCCTCACTACCAATATATACTGTTAGTGTCCACCCTTCCCACTGGTATCCTGTGTATTTGTAGGCGAATGCAGTTCTTACTATGACATCTTAGTAAATACCTTAAAAACTAATTATGCCTGCTGGCTGAGTAGTAAAGGTAGACTTACTAGTGAGGGCTCAGGAATTTTAGCATTAAAATTATCCCTTCCATATCATGGGGCTTAGGGCTGTGGCACCCCCACAATCTGGAAAATCTGCAAAAAACTTTTGGCACTCCCTTAATACCAAATAAAATATTGGATTTTTTTCTTTTTCTTTCATGGGGTGTTGACAACACCTTATTGAAAAATTTGGGTTAAGTGCTTGGTCCTGGTCTTTGTGTTGTCTGCTGGCCTTTACATGTTATCTACAACTTCTGCAAAACTCCCCCAAATTTCCATTTAATTTCTTATGCCAGCCCATGATATATCGAAATCAAGATGGGGAAAGTCTCCACATGGTAGGGATAACTGCATAGAAACACAAAATATCATTGACCTTGAAGTAGTCACTCCCATGGGAATCCAACATGCAATCTATAAGTGTAAGTGACAAGTCAGCACAGAAGGGGAACTATACTAGACATAAGAGTAAGACAAAAGAAAGAAATCAAAGGCTTAGAAATGGGTAAAAAAGGAAATGTTATTTTTATTTAATCATGACATAAGTGTTTACTTAGAAAATCCTGGAGAATTAGCAAAGAAACTGAGACAATAAATAGCTACAGTAAAGTAGTAGGTTATGAAATAAGCCTACAAAAAAATCAACAGCATTCATATATAGCATTGACAAAATCCTAGAGGGAATAATAGAAAAGGAAATTCTATTTAAAATAACAATGAAATATCTAGGAATCAAGAAACCCAAGTTCACTCAACACCTATATAAATATAATTACATAATGTTTCTTAGAAATAGAAATAAATAAAATATTTAGACATAGCAGCCAACACATGATACTGGCTGATGAGAGAAGACTACCTCTTAATTGCTAAATTAAGTGGCTTTTTTCTCAGTCTTTATTGTAGAAATAAAGAATAAATTTAATCATTAGAGTGCTAGTCATTGCTCTTGGCAGGGCTATTTGAATAAAAAGTAATTATAATGCTCTCGGAATTAGTTTACTGATTTAGTGCTACACCAATCAAACTTTCAGGGAGATTCTTTATAAAGCTTACAGAACAAAATTCATTTGAAAGAACAAAAAATAATCTAGAATGAGTGAAATCATTAAAAAAGCAAGAATGGAGGCAGAATAAGACTTTTGTACGTAAAACAATATTATAAAGCAGTAAGCATCCTTCATCTGGAAGTACCTAAGGGTGATATTAACTTTTTTTTTTTTTACAATCCTTGAGCTTGCTATCAATCTGAGTTCTGGGCAGCTATAATCCATTTTGACAATAACTCACATTATCCTATTAGAGAAAGAGACTATGGGGAGGTGCTATGTATATACACACACTGACATACTACATTAGGTTTTACTTTCACTATTTTGAGTATGGGGGTAATTAAACATATTGTTGTTGCTTTTTTAAACAAAATAACTATTGGTATTGTTTTTTAAAAAATAGAAGTATAGATGAATGAACAATTAGATAAGGAATAACCATTGAACTCAATAAAATAATGCTCAATCAATCCCAAATCTAAATTGCCTAGGAAAAAACTTTCTATTTGACAAGAATTGCTGAAAAAACCTAGGAAATAAACAGCAGAAATTTACACCAATGTGTTTTACCATATGTTACTACTAACTAAAAATGACCTGAATATTAAAAGTCATACCATAAAGAGATAAACAGGTTAGGTAAATGATGAATTCTTAACAAAACAAGAGATAGAGTTGATTACAAAAGACAAAACTGATCTTTTAGATAACATTAAATTGAAAAGGTTTTGAAAGACTAACATTAATACATCTAGTATAAACTATGTGGTCAACTGGAGAAAAAATATATTCTAAAGTTTACTGAAAAAGATTTGATATCCAAGCTATATAGGCAACTAAGAGAAATATGAGACCAAAGGCCATTCCCAAGTAGATAAGAATGAAAATATAGGAAGAAACAGTTCCCAAAGGAAGAATTGCAAACTATTGACAACCATAAGAAAGAATGTTCCAAATCACTAATAAAAAGAGAAATGCAAATCAAAACAAATCTGAGATTTCACTTCAGATCCAGGAAAGTTGCAAACCCAACAAAAGATAGCTGTAGTCAATGCTGGAAGGATTGTGGGAAAGCAAGCATAATAAGGCACTGTTACTGGAGCTGTGAACAGATACATTTGGAATTTGGAATTATCTGAAGATTAAGTGAATAAAATATACTTTCCAAAATGAATATACCATAAAATTAGAGATATCAGAAAAATTTATTTTAATTAACATGGAATAAAGTAAATTGAATTGAATTACATTCAGTAGGATCACGTGTTCTGCCTCATCTGGGATGCCTTTTTTCTTTCCCTGGAAGAATTGTCAGACCCTGGAGTTTAGGTAAAAACCAGTACTGTAGAAATATAAGGCAATAAGCTGATTCTAGCCATTTTTTGCTTTTCACAATTATGTGTCGAATGAACACAAAAGCTTAAATTTGAAGAAAGAATGTTATCCTTGACATCTGAGTTCTTTATAACTGCTAGGCCATCAGCTCCCATTTTCAAACCACTGTCTCAGACTTTAAGGATTCAACACACTTTTTCCAAACATGGTAAAATGGAAAATATGCTGTACTAGGTAGGAGTCTTTAGCAATGATCTCCAAAGTTGGGATCTGTAATGGCAAGCAAAGAAGTACTTAAAGCCTTGTTTCAGCTGTTTAATTATTTAGCACCTTGTTTCAGTTCAAATTTCTTTTAAGGCTTGCCCATGATTATATCAAGTCTTTGTTAAGAAATAGAACTTGTGAACAGCTGTTGTTGATGCAACAGGAAGAGGTAGAACAGGGAGGAGCTAATCACCATATGTAAGGAGAAGCCCAAGCTGGGAAAGAGCAGAACTGAGAAGAGAGCACTTGTGGTGGCGGCATTGAGAACAGGATCTTTGTGGTAGCCAGGCATTCTTTTTATCTGTTCTGTGTTAATATTTATTTGTGATACTTTGTACAGAAGCACTGGGACCTTACTGGAAGCGCTGAAAGAGGATTTTCTTGTTGTCTGTTTACAGAAGTCCTGGAGGAGGGTTTTCAGAGGTCCTGGGACCATACTGATGATGTGTTTTGACTTCTCAGACCTTATTCGTGGATCTGTGTTGATTTGACAGGTAAATAGTGAATTGATGATGGTGTCGACAATGTGTATGAATGTTATCATGACTCTGTTAAGCTTTGTCTTCCCAGAAACAGAAACTGTAAAGGATTTGAGGTGGACTGGACACTGTGAACTTCAATATGGAATGGAAACTGGATGAGGAGCTGAGAGCTGCCTGCCTTTGAACCCAGGTGACAGGCAGGTAGATTCAGTTTGGAGTTGGACCCATGGAAGAAGAACCATGGAATTTGGGAGCCAGCCTGGAGTCAAGATGAAAAAGATCTCTCCTTGGGCACTTGATACTGACTGAGAAGATCATAATTTATTGTGGCCTAGAGGTGGAGAACTTTGACCTTTGTATTATGTGTCCCTTAAGGAGATTTGCTCCTTAAGGATGATTGAGTTAGGGGCCTACTGAATGCTATCTTTTATTTAAAACTATGTGGCCACTTTGGTGATAACTTGTAATGTTATAACATTGTGAATGCTGTACTTTGGTTTCTGTGAATGTTTTGCTTTAATTTACTGCTGAATAAGTAGAGAGTTCACTAAACTATGTAATCAGAACCTTAAATCTGTTCACAGAAGCAGTCCTCTGGAAAGCTGCTTGTGCTTGGCTTTACAGGATCCCATACCCCCAGTGCTCCATGGTACCGACCTAAAGGGTAACCAATAAGAAGGTGGGAAGATGGCTTGCATCCCATCCTCCTCCTCACAAGCCATTTACAGGACTTGCTTCTAATAATACCTCCCTTGCCACCTTAACCCATTGTTAGCCAATATTCTCCCATTCTGTACAAGCTCACTCCCCCTCCCTTCTGTTCCAAGAATCAAACCTGGGCAACTCCCCCAGCAGCTATGCAGGCAAAATTCCCCCTATGCTTAGCATATCATCGCTTGCCTACCAGATCACTCTGTGACTATGGCAGGCATTCTTTAGTGGGCTCTGTGCTCCTGCATAATGATCAAATACTAAGAGCCCCTAACCTCCTCTTTTTCTTTTTGTAGGACATAGTGAGCAAGTCTCAGAGGACGCACATTCATGTACAAGTTCTGGGCTATGTTCCATCAAAGATCTCATTCTTTTACCTTTACCTCAAAATCTACCATTCTTCTGGACTTCCCTATTTCTGTATAGGACACCCCTATCCTTCCAGTCACCTGCATTCTCAGCCTCCTTGATATTCTCAGTTTCCCATTCTCTTTCATCACATGGAGTCAATCAATTGGGTTTAAGTGACTTGCCCAAGGTCACACAGCTAGTTTCTGTGTTAAGTGTCTGAGGTTGGATTTGAGCTCAGGTCCTCCAGAATCCAGGGCTGGTGCTCTATTCACTGCACCACCTAGCCTCCCCAGAAGATGATCATTCTTAATGTAACTTTCTAACTTTCACGTATCTCTTCCTAAACCTCACTGTCTGCTCCTTTGGAGAGTCTGAAGGGCTTCCCCAAGGCAATTGGTTTGGTACATCTCTCTTTCCTCTTTAGGAGGTGGAAAGCCTTCCTTCCTATGATCATTTCTAGTATTTAACTGGAGAAACTGGGGATAGAAAGCAGGCTTGGCAATTTGTCTGCTCTACAGGGCTACAGGAGAGCCAAGAAGAGAAGCTGCCCATTCACTACCTCAAGTTCTAATTCATATTTTCCTAAGTTCTACCCTTGAGGCAACATCCTCTAATTCCAGCTCCCAACCCTGTATACAAGCACTTTGGAATGGTTCTTAAAAAGCAATCACTCAAAAAAAAAATAAAGTTACCGCAACAGCTACAGAATCTCACTTGTCTGAAATATTTATTTTTCCATCCCTTAAAAACAAACCTAACCCCATTACTCTTCATGATTTACAAACAGATGTGGTCTACATGGCACATCTACAACCCACTGTCAGGAAGTCAGCCTCCCAGGTCATAATAAGCAGCTTGTTTCACTGCAACCCCCTTTTCCAAAAGGCAGAGACACAAAGTCAGTTTCCAAGCAAGGTCATCACTCGGCTTGAAGCTTTAGAGATCCCTGTTTTTCAGCAGCCATTCCCAAATGTGTCCTGTCACTGTAATGCAATATTGCAAAGCAATTATTAACTTTTAGTACTGAGCAGCAACAATGAATGAAGCAGTAGGCCCAGCACAGAATTAGACACAGACTGATGACCTACAATGTCCTGTCTGAATCAGAACATGGGGCAGTTGTGGACAAGAGTGTGGTTGGCATCAGGGAGGATACAGTCTATGGTGATTCCAAGGAGTCTTCATGGAAAGTCATGAGGGGAGGACAGATGTTCTGAAAAGTGGTTGACAAGGTACCATATTCTAAGAATACAGGCAAAAGATATGACGAGCTTGGTCATTGACAGACTGTGATGCCAGTAAAAGAACACCAATTACAAGAGTGACACATTGTTTCATCTAGAAGGTTCAGAAAATTAAAATTGGGGTACCTTGAATGATATTGGATTGGGGAAGATAGTTCTTCATATGTGATTTTGAACATAGTTGATCATCATTTGATAAGAAATAGTTCAATGTTCTCTAATGTACAATCTATGTTAGGTAGCATAGCCTGGTGGTGAGAGTAATATAACCAGGAAGCAAGCTTGAGAGGTTATCTAATCTAGTTCCTTCATTTTAGATTAGGAAACTGAGACATGAGGAGATTCAATGGCTAAGACCTGGAATCAGAAAGACTTGGGTTTGAATCCTACTTTGGACACTTACTGGTTCGTGACCATAAAACTCAGTTTTCCTCATCTTCTGAAAAGGGCAATATAATCTGTCTCCTTCAGAATTGTTGTGAGGTGTAAATGAAATAATGTATGTTGTTTGCAAACTTTAAAGCATGGGATAAATATTGGCAATTTATTCTCTTTATATAGCCAACTTCAGCTCCAGTGGCTTACCCTGTTAGTAGTCTCTTTAAAGGGAGACACAAAAGAGACCAAAAGCAAAAATCAGTGGCAGGACAAAGATATTAAGAACTTAATTGATGGATAGTGTGACATCAATACTGTGGCCTTGCCTAGCTCCTTATTCCCTGCTAGTATTAGCCACAACATTTCTATATGTTGATTGAAAGCCTTATATGGTACATGGGAATTCTATCCTCCTTCCTAGAGAGTAATGGAAGAATAAGGGGTTCAAAGGAAAGGTTAATTGAATTATTTTTCCCAGCATCTTGACTTCCCTAGGAAATTTCACTCCTTGCCTCTCAAATTATAGTTTTTGCTTTGAAAATCATGACTTTGCCTTTCCTCGATCTATAAGCTCATCTTTTAGCCACCAAGAGCTGACCAAAGAGCAGGTGTATCTGTTTAACGTCTGATCTCTTTTTATCACCAGGTCCAGAGCTAACAAACATGTTCCATTGGCAATCATCTTCAAGGACTCAGAGAAAGCGCCTGCTTTACTGGAATACAGTTTCCTCACATCTATAAAATGCTGGCTCTGTTTAGCCCGGGGATATTGAACTGGAGTGAGGAGCTTCAGCTGTGAAACTGGGAATCATTAAATTTATCAACAAGTTGGCAAGACCATGGTGATACCAGTCTCTCCTCTTGTTTTAAGAGGTTATAAAGGAAGTCAAAATAACTGAGAGTCAATCACAAAGAAACCAAGTCTGGGTTTCTGTCACCTCTCCGTGTCCCCTAAGCCATCCAATGACACCTGGAAAGCCTTCAAAATGGGTGATAGCTTCAGTTCAGGGTGATTTGGCCATTAACCAAGGCATTAAGCAAATTTTAAAAAGCCATAAGCAAGGCTAAGATGATGTCTTTTGTGAAATAACAAAATGATGGTACAAAGTAAACCTGTGATCCACATTGTTCTGAAAGGACAGTGTGAGGCAACAGAATGAGTAATGAAGTTAGAGTCAGAAAGTTCTGAGTTCAAATCATATCCCTGAGAAGCAGGGGATGACTTGGACAAGTGGATGAAGAACAACTTAATCAAAACCAAGAGAATGATTTAAATGCTGACCACACATAAACAAAAAGAGTTGATTAATTGCAATGACCCCAGTCTTGACCCCAGAGATGAGATGAGTAAATAGACCTCTGCCTTTCTATTAAAAAGATGAGGGACTGTGGATGTGGAATGTTACAAACTACATGTTGTTGGGTTTGATTTTTTAATAGCCCCATTTTGCAGTGAGTAGAGAGGCAAAGTTGTGCTGGAGTCAGCTTGAACTAGCTCTCCAGAGCTGATTGTTAAATTTTCAGAAATCAGCAAAGACTACAAATTAGGGTTTTGTTTATTGTTGTGTTGATTTCTAGACTTAAGAAAGTAAAGAAGAAAATGTTAATAATGCATATTGAATTTAAAACTTTTTCTTTTATTTCCTTGCTATTCCCCCAAAACTAGTTGCTAAAAATTTACCAACATATCCAATCCAATCCAATCAACATTTATTAATCAACTACTAGGTGCTGAGCACTCTGCTAAAGGTTGGGGATATAATTAACAAAAAGGCAATCCCTGCCCACAACGAGTTAACAATCTAGGAGTCAGGAAGTGTCTGTGTGGGAGAGAAGTGGGTAAGGCAGTGAAAGTGGTACCTGGCACTGTAGCATTTTCTTCCTTTGAGTTGAAACCAGGGAGAGTGGAATGAGAGAGACCCCTGGTAGGGGTGAAAGTGAAGCAGAACATTGGGAAATGACTGCTGTAGAAACAAGTCATAGAAAGAAATTCAAAAACAAAAAAATAAATCTTGCGTCTGAAACTTATTTAACTGCAGGAAAATCATTTCATTTCTCTCTTTCCTCATATATTGAAATGAGGATAAGAATATCTTCCCCCTCCATAATTGAACCTGTAAGTCTAAAATAAGTCAATAGATGCAAAAACTGCTTGTAAATTTTAAAGCTATTATAAATTCAAGCTATTTCCAATAGCCTGTGTCCAAGAACCCAATCTAATGGAATATTAATGAATGGAATGGAATAGAATGAAATGGAATATTTTTGTATCAAAAGAACTGGGCCAGAAAACCTGTAGCCAAATTGTGACCCTGCCCTTCATTAGCTATGTGACTACAAGTGAATCATAACCTTCCCAATCCTCAGTCTACCCAGCTATAAAATAATAGAGTATTTACCTACTCACGCCATAGGATATTATAAAACGAATACGAGAGGCAGTGTGGTGTTGGAGATTTGGGATTAGAAGAGCTTACTGGAGATCTTGATTTTGTGGAAGGTGGGTACCACTCCAATAAGAGGGCTCACACACAAGCTGATATGTGTAGCAGCACTGTGTGTCTGAGAACTTACTCTGCATTGCTACTTACTGCCTTGTGATCGTGGAAAAGTTATTTAATCTATCTGGACCTCAGTTGCTTAATTTAAAAAATGAAGGTGTGGAATGGATGAATCTCTAAGTATGCTCTCTCTAAATCTATGATTCCAAGAATGGAAGGTACATTGATATGGAAATACTGAATAAGTGATACACACACATACATTTCATACACACACATAAACAGGCCTTGCAGCTCTAAAATCTATATAAATGTTGGTGATTATTAATTTAAAACTAAGCCATTCAGATGGATGAGCTGTTAGAAGAATTAACTTCAAAGTTTCAAAGTTACAACCCTTAGGTGGGTATAGATTCCTTTGAACAGCAACCAAAGCAATTGCTGATAGAATGTGCCATTCTCCACCAAATCTCTTTCTAATTTGTCTTTGTGTTTTTCTTTCTTCCTTCCTCTTCATCTTGTTTTCTACCTTCCCTCCTTCCTTGTTTTCTCCTATGCTGTTGCCCTCAATACTTACCTCTTAGTGAAATAGAGTCTATTATCATTGAATTTCTACTTGACTTGGTGTCAAAAGTCTGAGTTTGAATCTTGGCAGTAGTTTACTAGCAGAACGATGCTGGGTAAGATATCCAGTCTCCCCAAGCCCCAGGCTGGTGAAAAATGGGAATGAGGGATAGAGGCTGCATTTCCTAGATATTTTCTCCCTAGGGAGGAAAAGAGAGCATAGACAAGTGAAGGAAAGGATACAGTAAAGTTACTCACATTCCTGCTATATCACTAACTGGGTACGATCCTGATTCTTTTCCCAAATTATGGTTGTACAGATCAGCCATTCCCATAGGTCCAAGGAAATACAAGAATAGTGGAACTTGCCATAACCCCTCTCCACAAGGAAAAAATAGGAGACAAGTCAAATCAATAGGCATTTATTAAGTGCTTATGTCCTACCTAATCACTGGGCTAAGCTCTAAGAATTCAAATACAATTTGACAGTCCCTTCCCTCAAGAAGCTTACATTTTAATGAAGGAAGAAAACAAAAAACAGAAGTTGAAAAAGGAGGTGCATGATAGGGAAAACCCTGAGTCAGGATTATAGCATAGGAAAGAATGAAAACATGGCTAGCTTGGGTATCCTCTTTGAAACAGAGATTCTGGGAGGAAGTAAATAGTGAAAGGGAGCAGTGAGCTCTAGACTAGTCCCATGTTCAACTTTTCCATAGGAATGAAATAATGCACTGATAATCTATTTCTTCAGAATTCCAGTAACCAGTCTTCATCACCAATAGTGTTCGATTGCTAGTGCTTACTAAAAATATATATGTATATATATATATGCATACATACACACACATTTCTCTCTATATTTTTTTTCATCGTTTTTCCTCCCAACCCCCAACCATGTAATTTCCTGCAGGTGTTACAGCTTGATATACCCCTAATCTAGTCATTATGCTATGGGGGAGCAGAACTGTCTCACTCCTACTGCCCTCTCACTGTTGACACTTAGCGCTAAAGTGGTTTGATGAACCCCTGAAAGGAACATAAAGAATTCATGCTCTCAGGGCAAATTTCCAGACAGTAAAGATTATTCTGTTTTTGAATGATTTACAAAGTGAAATTCTGGAGTCATTTCCTCTGGAGACCTTTATAAAATAAAATTAAGCATTAGCCCTCCAGCTTAGATTAGTTGCAGGTCTGTCTGGTGTTAAAGAGAATGTCCTGACTCTTCTCCCTTATTTTCAGGATTCCATGATAAATTCCTCAAAATGGGTCTCCCTCAGTAAGAAATTTATACAGATGGATGTCTTGCAGTAACTTAATTTCAACTTGTAAATAGACACTTTCTTAACAGTAAAATCACATCTGTGTCAGACTTGACACTTAAGAAGCATGTGCAACAGGTAGGACACTAGTCTGGGAATCAGAAGGCCTGGGTTCCAGTTCTGGGGCTACTACTAATTAGCTATTTATCTGTTGGTAAGTCACCTAGTTTCTCTGTGCTTCAGTTTCCCCATCTGTAAAATGATAGGATTGGAATAGATTCATTTTAATTCAATAAATGTTTATTGTGTGCTTACTTAAATTCTTAGGGGCTTCCAAGTTTTTAAATTATATGATTGTAACAAAATTTATTATCTATAAACTTTTATCTATTATAATTTTACAAATCACATACATTTATTATCTATAAACTATAAATCTATACTTTTCCCTAATTAATACATTTCTTTTCTTTCTAATTCTAATGATTAAAAAGTATCTTCCTTTGGTGGCTCATACCAGGTCTCCAAAGAGCAAAAAAATTGTGGAGCTCAGAGTCAGAAGGTCTATGTTTAAGTCCTGGTTCCATCAGTTGCTTGCTGTATAACCTTGGGCCTCAGTTTTTTCATCTGTAATGCTGGACAAGATAATTTCTAAGGTCCTTTTCTGCTTTAAAATGAGTTACCTAAAAAGAAGAGGACCTAAACCTTTTTAAATGTCCTTTTGCTGGTGCTGGTTCCTTGTCAAAGCTCTTCCTTGAGCTTCTAGGATAAAATCAATCCTGACATTTCCTTTTTAAATTTATTATTTCATGAATATTGTGTGCTCCACTCTTTTTACTCTAACATTTACCATTGCAGGCTTGTTGTCTCCTTCATGAGTCTTCATCTCTATCGGGATGGCTAACCACAATGAATCTGGCTTTGGCTACTCTGATTGCAGGTCTAAACATCTGCTTTTTTTCCATGCAAAGTTATTTCAGTCCAGATGTGGCCCTAAGGTTTGAATGGTACCCCATCTTTAACACTCAACATCTATAAACTTGCCATTTTGAATAAACAGGTTCCTGGTTGATTCATAGCACTTGTATAGAGTATAATCCTTACATGAGACATTCCTGTTCAATCTTGTCTCCTGATATGAAAATATTCTTATCCTTAAACTCTGATTTTGGTCAGTACTTGAAGTACATTTGAGTGTGCATGTGTGTGAGTGTGTGTGCATGTTTCAGTGTGATTGGGTGAAGAACCCAAGATTGTTGGGCAAAGTCTGTGTGTCCCTTTGCCCTAAATCTGATCATATTTTGTTCAGTTCAATAGCATTAAGCCCATACTGTGTGTAGAGTACTATACTAGGAACTATGGATACAAAGACAAGACAAAAGACATTCCCTACACTAAAGGAGTTTACATTCTATGGACAGAGACAACATATAAATAGATAAGCAAATGCAAGATAAATTGAGGAAGCAGAAGGGATGACTAAATGGCTGGGGGAGAGTGACAAAGGTGTTAATGACCCTGACCAGGCATAGATACTCCCTCTTACATTTCCTAAATGGTGGGTGCTTTAAATTCCCATTTGGGGGGATACCTTTTCATTTCTAAGAGTGATGGAATGGATTTCATTAAAAAATGAGTAACAGGAAAGCAATGGCAGGCAATATCATCATTCTTCCTTACTCTAGTAATTCAAGCTCTGATTCTATTGAACTCAAAAGTTCAGTTAAATGTTCAAGGAAGCCAAGGATTCCAAGAAGCAGAGTGATAAGGAGTGCATTCCAGGTGTGGGAATGGTGCAAAGATAGGGAGAAAGGAGGCTCTTGTGTGCAGAACTCCAAGCAGGTGAGTATAGTTGGATCACGATGTGTAGAGAATGGACAGGTACAAGAGGGCTGGAAACATAGGAAAGGGTCAGGCTACCAAGAGATTTAAATGCCAAACTGAAGAATTTATATTTGATCCCAGAGGTAACAGAGGGCCACTGGAGTATATTGAGGAAAGGCAGTTGGGAATAGGTGACATAATCAGACCTGTACTTTAGGAAAATCACTTTGACACCTCCTATGAAGAAAGGACTAGAGTGGGGAAAGTCTTTTTAAAGGGAAACGAAATAGAAAGCTATCAGTACAGTCCAGAGAGGTGATGAGGACCTGATCTGGGGTGGTGACTAGAAAAGTGGAGACAAGAGAGGGAGAGAGAGAGAGAGAGAGAGAGAGAGAGAGATTTTGGGAAATAAGACTTAGCAATTGATTGGATATAAAATCATTGTGAATGAGGAGTTGAAGGATGATGATGAAATTGTGAACCAGGATGACTAAGAGGATGTTAGTACCCTCAAAATGAAGAGGAAGTTCAGAAGGGAAAGGGCTAGGGAGGGGAGAGGAAGGCAAAGGTGACAGATTCTATTTTAGATATATTAAGTTTGAAATGCCTATGGGAAATTCATTTTGAACTGTCCAGTCCACAGTTTGTGATATGTGACTGGAGCTCATGGGAAAGTCTAGAGCTGGGTATATAGATTTGAGAATCATCTCCATTAAAATTGTAGTTATACCCATGAAGGTTGATGTATGTAAGTTACTGAGTATAGAGAGAAAAAAGTAAAGGGGTTTAGGACAGAGCCTTGCGGTACACCCAGAGTTACTTGGCATGACATGGATAACAAATCAGTAAAGGAAACTGAGGAGAGGTTGGTAATGCTCTCCAAATCATTCTCATAGTATCTTAGAGCTGGAAGGGGCTTTAGCTATCATCTATTCTACTGTCCCTGATAAACCCCTTCTGCTGATCCCAATTTTATACAAGTTGATATATGGACCTTTGTCCAGTGGCCCCATGGGTAAATGGTGGCAAAGAAAGAACCCAAGTCTCCTAACTGTTTATTAAGTGATTTTTCACAGTTAATATCTCTCACTTTTTTCCTGAATCTAACCTTCAATATTCAATAAACAATACAGGGTGTCCCAAAAGTCTTTGTGCAGTTTTAAGCTACTAAAGCTTTAACTTGCATGAAGATTTTTGGGATATCACATGATACAGATGGAGGCAGCATGGAGTAGTGGAGCCAGGGTGACCTGGGTTCAAGCCCCACCTCTGACACATACTAGCTATGTGATCTTGGGCTCACTTAACCCCTTGATTCACTAAGCAACTCGTTAAGTTACAGAGAAAACCCTAACCCACATTGGTAGAGGGAGTTTACTCACCCCTGCCCTGTACCAACTAAGTCACAGTTCTAACCCTATCTCTATGCTAATGAAACATTTAAAAGAAAACCCACCAATCTATGAATTTGCCCAGCCATTCTGGAAAACCATTTGGAATTATGCCCAAAAAGCTATTAAACTGGGCATAAATACTGCTATGAGGCCTATACCTCCAAAGAGATCAAAGAAAGAGGAATAGGACCCATTTATATGAAAGATATTTATAGCAGCTCTTTTCATGGTAGCAAAGGATATAGATCTGGGAGTTTGATCTGACAAAAACTGAAGGGGTACCCATCAATTGGGAGATAGCTGAATAATTTACTGCATATGAACGTAATGGAATACTATTGTGCTGTAAGAAATGATGAAGGGAATGGTTTCAGAGAAACCTGGGAAGGCTTGATGAAAGGCAAAATGAGCAGAGCCAGGAAAGAAATTTATACAACAACAGTATTGCAAGGATAAACAACTTTGAAAGACTTAGGAACTCTGATTAATAAAATGACCAATCACAATTCCAGAAGTCTCACAATGAAACATGCTACCCACCTCCAGACAGAGAGGAGATGGATCCATAGTGCGAAATGAAACACATAGGGAAATGCTAGGTGAGGAAATCCTTTCTGCTAATACAGGTCAGCCCATTAAATGTAATTGATAGCCTTGTAGTGTGTTTAGAGCATTGCGGAACTAGGGGACTTGCCCAGTGTTACCCAGCAAGCATATGTCAGAAGCAGGACTCAGACATAGGTCTTCCTAATTGCAAGGTCACCTCTGTCCATTGCACCATGCTAAAACACTTCACAACAGGGATCCTATAACATTCCACTGGGATTCAAAAATACAACATGGAACACTACAGTCTCAGAAGAACTGAAGTTGAGAATCCCCATGGGCAGTGAAGAGACACATGGCAGGTGGGTATCAGCAGGCTGCAACACACCATCAAAAGGGAATCCCACCAAAGCAAAGTAGAAGATGTCCTCAAAGGACTGTATGAACAGAGAGATGGGAAGAATGAGAAGTGACTTAGGGAGACCTTGTGTGCTCTCCTGGTCCCTTTGTGATTTCAGATGGCTATGAAGGACACCCTGAGCATGCTGAGGGATCCCTTGGAGTGAACCCATGGGAAGAAACAGATGAGGACTGTCCAGGACACATAGTCATAAATGGATTATGTTTAGAATCATTGCAGGGAATATTCCCATTGTTGGAATCACATATACATCGGAATGTGATTCCATAAGATCACTGGAGTTAGAGCCATAACATCTAGATCTGTGTCTTGGATCCATAAAATGGTAACTGTATGGCCTTAGTTAAGTTAATTGACCTCACCAAGCCTCAGCTTTCACATCTGTAAAATGACAATGATTATAACACTTGCACAATCTACCTTGAGGAGGTAGTTGTAAGGATCAAATGAGAAATGTCTGTATTTGTAACTGTAAAGAACTATATAAATGTAAACTTCTTTATTATTATACATATTTATTACAGATCATATTAATATAGATTTAGTATTATATAGACAGATATATTATATCTGTAAATATTACAGGTATTTATTGAATCAGTAGATTTCATAAATAAATTCAAAATTATTTTATGAGTTCCACTTGAAATCAGATGAGTAGGAACTACATTTTAGATGCTATATGATTGACCAGGAAATGACAAGACTGTCAGAGACTGTTTGCATTAGATAGTATCTTTCTGTATAAAGATTTCAACCACTTTACTTAAAACTTTTCTGATGTTAAGAAACCTGCTTTTTAATATACTCTCTATAATTAATGATTCACAAAATAATTTTCCTAAATATTGCCCAACTGTAATTGTACAAGTGGCTCTCTTTCACAGACTTAGGAAGAAAAGGGAGGCTTTATGAAGTCATAGGCCCTGGCTCTCCTGCTTCAAATGGGCTTACTTATATAAAAATGTCTTCTCTTTTTTTCTTCCTACCTGGGTTACAGTTTGATAACTCATACATATAATATAAAACAAAACAAAACAAAAAATCCTGAACAAAACAAAAATTCTAAGCCACTTGCTTATCCTGGAGGAAAAAAATACAACTTTAATTTTGTCTTAGCAACCCATGATGTACGTTTACGTTGCTATGCAGGCTTTTGGAGGCAGTTCTGGTCCCAGAACCACAGAAGCAGTCCATTGAAATGGCGGTGTTTATGCAGACATAATGCATTCATTTGAATAGCCTATTCCTGTCATGCCCAAGAATCAGACAATAACCACAGTAGTCATTTTGGGCAACATAACATTCTTTGTCTCAAGAAACCACTGTGTTCCTAGTTGGATTTGTTTGCAGTACATATCTGCTGAAACATGCCTGGTGTGCTGTATGGAAACATTTCCTTAAAGGAAGATAATTACAACTAAAGTGAAAAGGAAAGTAGAAAATAACATGTAATCTATAAAATAGTTGCTAAGAAAAAATATATTCCTGTTTGGCCCAAATAAAAGGATTCTTTTCTTTGCCAGAATAAAGTCAAGCTTATTTTTTTTTCAATGCTTTGGAAACCTCAAAGTTTTGCCTTGAGGAGCTGGGGTTTTTTCCCCCTGCAAGAGAATTTTGAAAATCTTAACTTTGATGCCCAGTGTTTGATCCACTGAGAAGTCACATTGGCACTAGCTCAGAGTTCCCCAGGATGCCATTAACCTGCTACTGTAGTGGGGTGAGAGCCACTGCTGGGAAACAGAGATGTCTTCCTAATAAGAAAGGGATCTGAAGCATGGGGCTGAAAGCGATGAAATGGGGAGTTCAAACCTGAAAATATCTCGAGGGTGTAAGGACAAGAGATGCTGAAAGGCTGGTCTCTCATCAGTGTGCAAACACAATCTCTACACACCTTTACTCATGGCTTCAGAAGTTGCTGTAGTCCCAAATCTTAATAATATGGTGGTATATTGTATGAGAATGAGCTTTTCTGCACATAGTCTGGTCCTCCCATCACCATTCACTTTGCCAAGCCTATGCCTAAACCTTTCCAAGTCGGTAGAAGTTATGTTTCCCTGGCATAGTGTTTAAGAATTTATAGATAATCCTCTTCCCATCCACACCACAACACATAGCACAATGAAGCATCCAAGTAAGGCTTTAGTGGAAGCTATTAAGAGACATATGTAGTGTTATACACAATGCAGCATGGTCTTGGTCAACAATCAGCTATACTAGGTTGGTCCATCAACCCAAATGAACTACAGAAGTTTCAACTTAGGATAATGTAGATAGTTCCAACTTATAAATGGTTTAGGCTTCCAAAGTTAGTTTGCTAATTTGGTTACTTGGAATTCAGAACACAATTTTGCATAAAAATGTTATTACACCTTGTTTAGATTCTTACATCAACCCATCAGGGCTTTACTTTACCTATTATGTACCAAGATAGAACAATTTTAACTTCAACTAATAACTACAACATTTCTTCTTTGGGAAAAGAATCACATTTTGTGACAGGTAACTGGCTGCTTTGCAAGGTATTATTAGGAATCACTTAATGGCTTAAAAGTTCTTCCTTATAACAAACCGAAACTCTTTCTTCCTCTAATTTTCATCCTCTCATTTGCAGTTCTGACCTACAAAACAAGACTGATTAAATCTAATCCCTTTTCCACATGAAAGCCCCTCACAAATTTCAAAATAATGATCACTTCAATCAATGAATTGCCCCACAAGCATTTATTAAGAATCTGCTAATGTACTAGACCCTGCGATAGATGTTGGGAACACAAAGGTAAAAATGAAACCTGACCTCAACAACCAACCTTGCATCCATGTTTACCCAAGATACTTCTCTTCTGCTGACTTAACATCGTCAGATACATTACCCTATTTCTTTTTATATGGTAGTTTCTAGATCTCTCCCCGTGCTGATCATCCTCCTCTTGATACAGCCTGTTTGTCAATCTCTCTCTAAATATGGGTAGTCTTCATTGAACACAACACCACGATATGCCAAATGGGATCTCATCAGGGCTGATTGTAGTGGGACTATCAGCTTCCTTCATTGTGAACAATGCATTTCTTCTAATGAAGTCTAAAATCATACTAGTTTGGGGGCAGTGGCATCACAATGTTAATTCACACTGTGTTTGTGATCAATTAAACCTGTAGCATGACCAATAATCTCACCCACTTCCCATTTTGCAAGATCTCATCATAATATATGTATATGTATATATGTGTATATACACACGTGTGTGATATATGTATATATTCCTTAGAAGAATTCTTTGTTTCATAGCAATTACCCAGCAGTAAATCAGATGCAGTACCTGCCAGTGATGGTTGACATTGTCCTGCTTGAAAATTTGTACTCTATAGAATTCAGTTGCCCAAAATGGGTCACTCATTCATTTCTCACCTGTCCAATCTGTGGGTTTGGCTCCTGTGGCCTAGATGCCTTCTCCCCCATTGCTGTGGTAACAATACAGCCACATACATGTGGATGGCATTACACATCTGGATAAAGTGAAACCACTGGAGACTAGTTGGAATGAAGAGAGCAGAACCACTGGGATATTAATAGTCATGTCCCAGGATATTTTACATGATGATTTCAAAGAATCCTGTAGGCCTTTGTCCAGCAACAGCTTTTTAATTCTTGTTGGACCAGGATAAAAGGACCCAATTTAAAGTCACTATCTCTGATTTCCTCAGGGTCTTTCTGCAACTTCCAGGATTTTTTGCCAAAGATCCTTTCAGCATCTGATTACATATCAGGGACAGTCATATACTTCCCTCTTCTCCCACTTTAGAATCCAATTAAATTTTGCAGACTCCCTTTCTCTTCCTATCATATGGCCTTTCTTGTATGCCCCATGGTCAGCAGCATCGCATGACCTTCTCAATATTTCCAGATTCCTTTATTCTCATCTCCTTATCTTGTATACTACTCCTTCCTTCTCAGGCTATTCCCTTCTGGCTCTCTTCCATATTTCTGTGTTACTCAACCCCCCATACCTTCTCTGCATCCTGGCATCCTCTTATGGCCCTGCCTGAACCAAAATACATGCCAGAGTCTCATTTGGGGAAGTCTGGTCCTGTTAATCCTCGGGAGGATTAACACTCGAGGCACATTCCAGAAGAGATATGCCTGTCTCTAGGATGGTTGTTTTTTTTCATTAATAGGCTCATGGGATCATGGAATGGAAGAGGATGTTAGGAGAACAACAATAGCTAGCATTTATGTAATGTTCTAAGGTTTTCAAAATACTTTACATGTATGTGTGTATGTATACATACACACATACATGCACACATCATCTGATATTCAGAATAATACTGGGAGGTAGGTACCTTTTACCTTTACAGATAAGGATATGTTTTACAGACAAGGAAACTGAGGCTAACAGCGGTTAAGTGATGATTAGGGTCACACTGCTATTAAGTACTTGAGAAAGGATTTGAATTTAGACTTAGAGATCTTACTTTCTTCCATTTACATATGAAGAGTCTGAGATTGAGAGAGCCAAAGTGATCCCCCCGCCCCAAGGTATACAGCTAATAAGAATATTGGAATTCCAACTGATAAATGGTGAAAGGATATGAACAGACAGTGTTCAAATGAAGAAATCAAAGCTATCTATAGGCATATTAAGAAGTGTTCTAAATAACTTTGATTAGAGAAATGCAAATTAAAACAACTCTGAGGTACCTCTTCACACCTATCAGATTGGCTAATATGAAAAAAAGGAAAAATGTTGGATGTTGGAGGGGATGGGGCAAATGGAGACACTAATGCATTGTTGATGGAGTTGTGAACTGATACAACCATACCAGAGAACAAATTGGAACTATGCCCAAAGGGCATATCCTTTGATGCAGCAATACCATTGCTAGATCTCTATCCCAAAGACATCCAGAAAAGGGAAAAGGAACTATGTATACAAAAATATTTACAGCAGCTCTTTTTGTAATGGCTAAGAATTAGAAATTGAAGGGAAGCCCAACAACTGGGAAATGGATAAACAAGCTGTTATATATGATTGTAATGGAATATTATTGTGCTGTAAGAAATGACAAACAGGATGATTTCAGAAAAACTTAGAAAGACTTACATGAACTGATGTAGAGTGAAATGAACAGAACCAGAATATTGTACACAGGAACAGCAGTATTATTTGATGAAGAATTGTGAATGACTGAGCTATTCTCAGCAATAAAATGATCCAAGACAATCCCAAAGGAATAATGATGAAGTATAATATTCACTTCCATAGAAAGAAATGACGTTATTTAAATACAGACTAAAACATGCTATTTTTTGCTTTCTTTCATTTTTTCTTTTATTTCAGTCTTCTTGTACAACATGACTAATTTGGAAATACAACATATAATTGCGCATGTATAATCTATATCTGCTTGCCATCTCATGGGGGGGGGGCAATGGAAGGAGGGATAGAATTTGGAGCTCAAAACTTTAAATAAAAATGATTTTTTTAAAAAGAGTATTGGAATTAAAATTCAGGTTCTTCTGATCCAGATCTTTCTCTACTGTATTGACAACTGTTGCTCAAATGTTGTCATTGTTTTGGGGGGAGTCTTATCTTTAAAAAAGAAAGGTAAAGAACACTAATCCACCCATTTGTGTGTGTCACATTTCCTAATCCACAAATGAATAAACTCTGCTCAACCTACTTCTTCAGTCTTAAGGAAAAGTGGCTCTTAAATCTATGTGGGTCACTTCTCACAAGGGGCAATGTAGATGTCTCAGCACAAGCCCCTTCCCACAGCTGAAAAAACTCTGGCAGGATGTATCTAATCAGCAGTGGGCTCATATTAAGTAGCACTTAGCATGCAATGTGTTGCATTTACATGCCCTCTCCTCAGAAATCCTGGCCAATCATGTGGCAGTTTAGTACAAGATGTTAGCACAGTGGAGAAAGGCAATACAACAAAACTGAGGCAGGAAGGGAGCTGTGCATCCATCATCATAAAAAGCATGCCTCAGCATTGCTACCTAAATGGGAACTGGGTGCAGCCAATGTGAAGTGAGAGCAGCAATGGAAATCATGCTGGATCATTAGGCACTAGCTGTGGGGTATGAAGGAAGTTCAAGAAGTTAGGTGGTAACTGTGTTAACAGTGGAAATAGTATGATTATGGTGACCCAGGATCAGTTTCGTTTTCCCACAAGGCATTATCCCTGCATTTTTAATAGATGAGTTCTTAATATCCACTGGGATCCTTCTCTTTTAGGAAGAGTAATGGGAAGGGATATGCCCTTTCGGCACATCGTGGCCCTGCTTACATGGTCCTGCCATATTAAATACCAATATGAAACTGACTAATGATGAACCAAGTATGACAGTCTGTAGCAGCAAGCACCCCAAGCATGTCCTCAGGGTTTGCTGCCCATACAGGTTCTTGGATCTGCTTTGATAAAGGAAAGCAACTCAAAATGGGTTAACAAGCTTACTTTAATCAGTCAGACATATATCGTTTACCTTGTTCAGGGGAAAAGGTCAGCACCCTGAACTTCAAAGTATACAGGCAGAATTATCAAGACAGAAACAGATCAAGTAGACAGATTTCCAAACTGTCCAACCATTACATCCATACCCAGTCAACATCTGGGTTTCCACATCTGGGTTTTTCAAAGCTGGGGGACTCTCAACAACGGCTTCCCAGAATTCAGATCAAATCACAGAACACTTCTCAAAGTGAGTCCCAAAACAAAGCTACACATCAGGGCTTATATAGCCTTCTCCTGGCTCAGAAAATGTAACAACCTTATTGACCCACTGGCCAATCAAAAAGTATCTACTGAAAAACAAGCCTCCCTCCCCAGGCTTCTGGTGCACTTTAGCCTAGGGGCAGGGAAGATCTTCCAAATTTGCATTCCCATTACACAGTCCCAGTCATGCTGCTTGCTTGAGACAACATTTCTGAGAATATTCATTGTTATAGGGTTAAGTCTGTGTCAGAGAAATTGTAACATAAACTCATTGCTCATCTAGGATTTAGAATTTATCAGTTATTTCTGGATGTACTCAATAATGCAGGTTTAAACCCTAATTCAGAAACACACACACACACACACACACACACACACACAATTTCCTCACAGAATAAAAGTGGTATTATAGAAGTCATGCATTCTGCCTCAGATTAGCCCTGGGATGCCAGTGCCCTCGCCACCATCCCATTGAACTCTGTTAAAATTGTATCCCTCCCCTTCAGTGCCCAGGTCTATTATTTGTTTTCATTAGTCTTTCCCAGATGCCCAAAGTCATAAACAAACTCTCCTACTAGTGAACTCCCATACCAATTTATTCATGCTTTTCTTACGCACTTACATTTTCTCAATTATTTATGTACATATCTTATCTCCCTTACTAAATTACCACCTCCTTAAGGACAATGTTGTTTATCTGTATGTCCTCCAGGACCTAGAACAGGGTTTTCACTGATTAATAATAATAAATAGCAATATCTGGCATTTATATCATGCTTTATGATTCACAAAGCATATTACAAATATTGTCTCATTTTATCCTCACAACAGCTGCAGAAGGTGGATGCCACTGTTATGCACAAATGGAGAAACAGAAGCAGACAAATGTGAAGTAATTTGTCCAGGGTCACAGAGCAAGTAAGTTTTGAGGCTGGGTTTGAACTTGTCTTCCTGACTCCAAGTGTGGCTCTCTCTACACTCCACCACCTAGCTGCCCTGCTAAGCATAGAAGATTCTTAATAAGTGATTGTGGAGGGCATAAAAGAAGGAAGGAACAATACGTGAGTTATTGGTAATAATTACTTTAATCCTTTATCTTTGGGGGGTATTTTCCCTAGAAAATTTCTTAAATAATTGGGACTTGTTGGGGTGGAGTCAAGATGGTGGAGTATGGAAAGCACTGAACTGAGTTCTTTCAACATTCCCCCGCAAATAACTTTAAAATAATGCCTCAAATCAAATTCTGGAGAGGTGGAGCCAACAAAATAAAATGAGACATTTTCCCAATCCAAAGCAACTCAGGAGGTCAAAAAGAAAGATCTATGACACGGAGGCGAAGGCTGACCCAAAGCCCACATGAATGAAACACCAGTGGTGGGACTAGGTGGTGGTGAAAGAAGTAGTAGCAGCTTCAGGAGCTCTAAATTCAGAAACAGTAGGGGGTCTGGAACTGGTCAGAAAGAAATTGCAGGAGACCCCGGTACTAGCACTAGACACAGGACCAGAAGTTGTCTGGAAATTTTATTACCTATACATACTTCTCAGTCATATTTCAAAAGCTGAGAGAAGCACTTTCAGTCAAAAGGTAGTGGAAACCCTAGAGGGAAGTATTGCTTTTGGTCACAAGTACAAGACACCTGAAGAACAGTATCACTTTCGTTTCCAAAGGAGCAGATGCCCTGCAGAGCAGTATTTATTGCAATCCCAAGGGATCCAGGGAACTTTCTGGGTAAGTACCAGAGTACATGCAAGGAAAACAGTGACCACAACTCACTCCAGATCAGGACCCCTTGGGAAGCACTGAAAACTCTCAAACACCCAGAACTAGCTCTAAAAATAGCAATGCAAAAAAAGCCTGAAACTTGAGGCAATACCTTTCCAGCCTCCAACACACACAGCAAGAACAGTGTCCAACTGGCATAAAGTTCAAAAGCAAAAAAATACAATGGGAAAATGAGCAAATAACCAAAAAAGGGCCTGACCACAAAAAGCCACTGTGGTGACAGGGAAGATAATGACACAAACTCAGAAAAAAAAAAATGAAGCCAAGGCACAAAGAAAAATTGTAAATTGGACACAAGCTCAACAAGCATTCATGGACAAGCTAAAATTATTTTCAGAATCAAATATTTTTGGAAGGAGGAAAAGGAAGATTAAGATAAGAGGAAAATTAGGTAAAGAAATGAAAGCAAAGGAAGAAAATTATTATAAGACAATTAACAGCTTTGAAAAAGAGACATAAAAATACTAAAGAAAATAGCACCTTAAAAATAGAATTCATCAAATGGAAAAAAAGTTCAAAAGTTCATTAATAGAAGCAACTCCTTAAAAAGCAAAATTGGTCAAATGGAAAAAGAGGTACAAGAGTTCACTGAAGAAAATAATTCTATAAAAATTCGAAGTGGGTAAATTGAAGCTAATGACTCCATGAGACATCAAGAAACAATAAAACAAAATCAAAAGAATGGGAATAAAGAAGAAAATGTGAAATGTCTCTTTAGAAAAAACAACTGACCTGACCTAGAAAACAAATCAAAGAGAGATCATTTAAAAAATATTGGTCTATCTAAAAGCCATGGTCAAAGAAACAAGAGATAGAGAGGATCATGGAAAGTAAAAGAGATAACTTTGATTACATGAAATTAAGAGGCTTTTACCCAAACAAAACTAATGAAGACAAAGTTAGAAGGAAAACAAGAAATGTGTGTGTGGGGGGGAGGATTATAGTAAGTTTCTCTGATAAAGTCCACATTTTTTAAATATGTAGGGAACTGAGTCAAATTTATAAAAATATGAGCCATTCTCCAGTTGATAAGTGGTCAAAGGATATGAACAGGCAATTTTCAGAAGAAGAAATCAAAGCTATCAATTGTCAAATGAAAAAAAGTTCTAAATCAATATTGATTAGAAAAATAAAAATTAAAACAACTGTGAGATACTACTTCACACCTATCATGTTGGCTAACATGACAAAAAATGAAAATGACAAATGCTAGAGAGGACATGTAAAAGTTGAGACATTAATATACTGGTGGTAGAGTTTTAAACTAATCCAGTCATTTCTGGTGAATAATTTAGATCTATGTTCTATAAAACTTCATACCCTTTGACTCAGGAATACCACTATTAGGTCTACATCCCAAAGTTATTTAAAAAAGTGAAAAGCACCCATTTGTCAAAAATATTTATAGCAGCTCTTTTTATAGTAGCAAATAATTAGAAATCATGGGTTGCCCATTAATTGGGAAATGGCTGAACAAGCTGTGGTATATGATTGTGAAGGAATACTATTGTGCTATAAGAAATGACACAAGCAGGATATTTCCATAAAAACCTGGAAAGATGTATATGAACTGATACAAAGTGACATGAACATAAGCAAAATAACACTGTATACAATGACAGCAATATTAAGGATGAACAACTGTGAAAGACTTAGCTACTCGGATCAAGACAATGATCTAAGACAATTCCAAATAATCCTTGATGAAAAATGCTATTTATTCATCTCCAGAGAAAGAATAGATAAACTCTGACTCCAAATTGAAGAATTTTTAAAATTTTCTTTATTTTTCTTGTTTTGTTTTTGTCTTTGTGTGTGTGTATACATATATATAAATATATACATATATATGTATGTATGTATATTTATGTATTTTGGGTAACGTGTAATATGGAAATGCACAATGGATAAAGCATTGGACTTTATCTTCTGTAATGTAATGCCATGGAAAGGCAACTTCCCAAGGTTCAAAATACCAGCATAGGTGCTCTCCATTTTATTCAGTGACAAACCAAGAACAGAGAAGATCAAAACATGACATCATTCAAAATACAGCATTTACTAAGTGTGATTAAATAATCTCCAAGTACTACCCCACCCCAGGACCTTCCAATCATTCAATCAATTACAAAGTCCCTGTTCTAAATACTACTCCACCCCTAGGCTGTACCTTCATTTAGTCCACCACAAAGCCCCTCTTCTCAAATGGAGATTAGTTTCCAAACATTAGTAAAGTACCTTCATTTGTTCAATCACAGAGCACAAAAAGGTCAAAAGTTCCCCACCCCTGCATCACAACCGAATCTACCCCAGAGTTACATTAAGTTTAAGCACAGCACTTAATACCCAAATGGAGGTCTTTTCTTCATCTTGACACAGGCAAGTTCTCAGCAATATTAGTTCCTGGGGAGGCAAGGCTTAGCAAGGCCACAGGATACATTGCCAGTCCCTTCATTAATTCATCCTCTGTCTGTAGAACAGTCCTAGAACCCCTGAAAACATTAGCAAAACCCTCTCCCAGGATTTCTGTAAACATACAACAAGAAAATCCTTCTTCAGGGCTTCTGAACCAACAGAAAGGTTCCCAGACCCCTGCAACAACAGCACTGTCCTTCACCAGTGGACAGCATTCACTCTCTGTCTGCAAGACAGTCTCAGGGCTTCTTAGCCAACAGCCAGGTTCCAGGACTTCTTCAACAGGACTGTCTTTCACCAGTGGACAAATCTGGCAAAACAACATCAAAATAGACAAAGTACCAGCAAAACAGCCATGTCTCCTCAGTCCTTGGCAGCTCCGGGGACAGGTCTCAAAAGTCCAGGGCAATTCAAAGTGGCCCCCAAAAATTCTCTCAGTCTCTCTGCCTCCACAAGGTGCTGCTTCCAAAAAGTTCTTCTGCCTCTCTCTTGTCTCTCCAAATCTACACAGCTCCTCCCAGTTCAGGACTTTCTTTTCACATCAACAAGTCCATCCCACAGGTGGGATTAACAAGCTCTGGGTTTTAACACAATCAGTTTGAAAACCAAGCCAATACAGGGGAATCTTTAATTGCCATTACTATCACATCTTCTTGAGTTGAAATCTGCCTCAGACATTTATTAACTGTGTGACCATGGACAAATCACTTTACTCTTTTTGCCTCAGTTCCTCATCCTCAAAATAAACTGGAGAATAAAATGGCAAACCACTCCAGTATCTTTGCCAAGAAAACCCCAAATGGGTTCATGGAGAGAAAGACACGACTAAATAAATGACTTAACAACTACAATAATGTAGAAATTTGTTTTGTGTAATTTCACATGTATAATTAATATTAAATTTCTTGCCTTCTCAAGGAAGGGGGTAAGGGTGAGAGAGAGGGAGATAATGTGGAACTCAACTTTTTTTTAATGATGGTTAAAAAATGTATATGTAATTGAGAATTATTTAATGAAATAAAAAAATATTTTTGAAAAAATAAATAATTGGGTCACTCAAGTAAAATTTTCAGGAATAAACAGTCTCCCCTTATGTTTTACAAGTAAACTGATCTCCCTGGTTGAGGTTTTGGAAGGAAATGAAGTAAGGAGATTCTTCTCATGGAGAAACCCCCACATACACTAGACACACCCTCAAGAACAGGGGCTGCTTGGTCAGTACTTACCAATATGGTCTCAGTATACATAGCTAGCTATAAAAGAGAAATATGATCAACTAACTTGTTGAAATTTATTACAACCTTTCATATATTTCAAAAACAACAATAACAGTAGTTCTGGTTCCAGGGAAAATCACTCTTTGATTTTCAGTAGAACTAGTTAACAAAGAATAGCCTTTAGACAGCTAGTATAGTATGATGGAGAGGGTGTTGGACTAGCAGTCAGAGTACCTGTGTTTAAGTCCTTTCTCTAGGCAAGACCACTTCTCCTCAGAACCTCAGTTTCCTTTTCTTTAAAATGAGGGCAGGGGCAGCTAGGTGGTGCAGTGGATAGAGCACAGGCCCTGGAGTCAGGAGGACATGAGTTCAAATGCAGCCTTAGACACTTAACACTTACTAGTTATGTGACCTTGGGCAAGTCATTTAACCCTAATTGCCTGGACTTCTCCCCTCCAAAAAGCAAAATAAGCAAATAAATAAAAAGTAAAATAAAATGAGGGCATCTAACAAGATGATACCTAAGATCTATTTCAGCTTTAATGGCCCATGATGCTTTCTTTAAACGTAGTCATTGGATTTTTAGAGCAGGGAGCCCATCTAGAGCTCATCTAGTTAACCCCACACTACTTCATTAGCTGTGTGTATGTCTGTGTGCACACGTGCGTGAACTTCATCCATTCTTAACTCTGAGAAAAAGGTTGTTATGCAATGCCAAATAATTATACTACCATTCTGTCAAGCTGGGAGGAGAATAAAAAAGAGACTAAGGAAAACTCAATAATCAGAATTCTTCATTTATGGAAAATTAGGGAAGTTATCTTTTTGGGGGCCTCATATTGTGGTGTTATGTAGGACACTTACCTGGGAGTCAGAAAACCTGGGTTCTAGGCCTATCTCCCCTACCACTCAGGTATGCAACATTAAGCAAGACATACCACATCATGTTTGGTCATTTTCAGTTGTGTCTGACTCTTCATGACCCCATATGGAGTTTTCTTGGCAAAGAAAGTAAAGTGGTTTGCCTTTCCTTATCTAGCTCATTTTATAGATGAGGAAACTGAGGCACTCAGGATTAAGTGATTTGACTATGGTCGCACAACTAGTAAGTGTCAGACTGGATTTGAACTCATGAAGATGAGTCTTCCTAATTCCAAGTATCCATTTTGCCACCTAGCTGCCTTCTATCACTTCTTAGGATCTCAGTTTCTACAGCTGCATCATGAAAGTGTTAGATTAGGGACATGCTCCAACATTCCTTCTTTTCTAAAATGCTATAATTCTAACTGCGCAAAACAGAAAATGAAAATTATTCACAAGGGTGTCATAGAGCATTAATGCAGAGCTAGAAGGAATCTTAAAAACTATCTAGCCAAGACTTTCCTTTTACATATGGGAGGCTTAGTTCCAGGGACCCAGAATCCCTTGGGCCCAAGGATACACAGGAAGTAGAAGGCACAGACAGGATTCAAACCCAGATCTTAGGGCTCCAAATCCAGTGAACTTTCTATTTAAATCATTCTATCTGTCAGTGTAAATCATAAAGATTTTATTCATAAAGAAATTGATTGTGAAGGGTTGTTTCTAGGCTCAAATAGTAGTGCCACACTGTAAAGTGATAGGTTTAAAAATTAGTCCCACCCCATGCAATTTGTAAACAAAATCAGTTTTAAATATTAGACCTTCTTGGTTGGTTGTTTATAAGTCACTTCAGGAGATGCATAGACATGATACTATTTGGAAATATATGAAAAAGTAGAGCTCTATTCTGGGCTTCTCACCCAAGGGCTACCTCTTCCGGTTGGTTTGGAAATCCATCTCTGGCAATCACAAATCATAATTGTAGACATTATTTTATATAGTCATAGAATTTACTCAATCTAAAGCTGAAGAACTGAGGAAATTGAGGGGATTAGAAGGGTAAGTGGTTAATTGTGGGAACTGAGTGAACCACACTAACTCCATTTTGTGATTCCGTTCTGGATCTATCTCAGTTTCCTTTCTATTCAATTATGGGTCGAGTCCAATTTCTGCCTTGTGAGAAAAAATGTATTCAATTATGGGAATTGTGAGAAAACCTTATTTCATTGTTTGAACTTAGCCCTGCGTGGCTGGGAAACTGGACCACTTCTACCTGTTGCTTAGAAACCCTTAACTAAGGACCTAGGTTATGCTGACCACAAATCCATTAAGATCCAAAGATTGATGCAAGAAATTTTCTTATAATGACACATCTCAAGCAACCTGTATGTTTTATCTGAAAACTGGCCTCATACTGGTCAATCAATTATTGTTTCTATGTGCCTTTGATTGTTTATAGACACTTGAGGGAAATGAGATACCTTTTTTTTTTAATTTCAGGGAATTACACTTGTTTGCTCTCCCCTTCCCAGATTGTAAAGTCCCTAATCTTTCTTCCAAATACAAATCAGAAATTAGAAATTTTACATCCTAGTCAATTTTTCTTTTAATTAATTGGTCTTATTTGATTGTTTTTAATACATGAAAGTCTATATCCCCCTGTGTTTGGGGTCCAGTGCCAAAGCTGAAGAAAGTGACTGGTTCCAATTTGTTAGGCAATCAGCATTCATTGCTAAATAAATCGATATGTTCAGAAGTTTAAATCTTTGTTTCTCCAGCCATTTCATCCTTCACCTGCCACAGAACAAGGACAAAGCCTAAAATAGTTGGCTAACATCTAGACACATTTTAGATTTCCATTTTGGTAAAGTGTCCCCACTTTTAACTACAAATGGGTAGAGGACCCCTGAGATTTCTGTGTTAAAATGTGTGGAGTCTTCAGTATTTTAAGATACTGTAAATGAGAGTCTCTAAGGAGTTCCTTAGGCAAGATGGAATCGATTTTAACATGCAAATATTTTAACTACTCACATCAATATACTGATGACAAAATGCTTTACATACATTTTCTTATTTCTCCCAATAACCCATAGAAGTAGGTCATGCAAAAACCATTTCCCCCTTTTTTACAACTGAGAAAACTAAAGTTCACCAAGGCTAATTGACCTGTTAGGTCACAGAGATGGTCAGTAGCAAAGCCAGGGTAAATCAGATGTCTTCTGATTTCAAACCTAGTGGTGGAGCTATGCTTTTAAAAGGAGGGGAAAGGGAGGGACAGGGAGGCATGGGGGAAAATGAGGAGAGCTTGCTCTAGAATATCCAGGAGACACACCACCAGAAGAAGAGCTTGTGCCAAATTCTGGCCAGTGAGAAGACAGAATTCCTACACATAACCAAAGAGGACATCAGTTCAGTTGATAAGAGTGGAGTTACAGTCACAGTGGTTTCCACATGAGCCAGAAGGTGTTATTGGGAACAAAAACAGGGGAGACCAATTTTGTTCCTGAGACCAAAAGGGACTGGAGAGCCCTAAGGACTTTTCAATGGACCAGAGAGTTGAAGTAGGGCTCTTCTAGCCAAAACTGTAACCCCCTATGTCCCTGGCTTAGAGGAAAGATCTGCAAACTAAAGAACAATGATGATGGGGAACACCTGGAAAGGGTTACTGCTTCTTTAAGCCAGAGTCAGAACTGAATAATATTAGATTGTATTTGTGACATACCTTACCTGTATTTATTTAGGCCCTAAAATGCCCTGCCACGGTAATAAAATGCTATACAACTGAACTTCCTGCTGGACAGGATAAGAAAAAAGGATTGCCATGGTAGAAGAGAGAATAAGGAAATCAGTGTCAACGGGCAGGGAACATTGATTTTGACCAAAAAAAACCTCCTTTGACAGAAAAAGTAACTACTTTTCTCTTTGGCTTTAAGAGTGAAGAGGAAACACTATTAATAAGTAGATAAAAGAGGAAACCCAGACGAGGTAAAGATGACAGACCTCAAAAACATAGGAGAATTTTGGCTATAAGTGGTCATCATTTGTCTTAGGTGATCATTTCTCATTTCTATTTTGTCTTACCAAAAGTGTGATGCGGGTTGATTAGGGAGGCTCTGATCCACCCAATTTAATTGATGATAGTGGTGTCCTTTGGACCACCTACGGAGGATAGAAGATAGGTATTCACACTGGCACCTTGTTGAGAAAACATGTGGAATTCATTTGACTGCTCTCTGGTGAATGAGGCTTTCTCCAAGATGATCAGTAACTGAGCCAGATGGATGAATTGTTGTTGGAGAAGTCTATCTTCTCTTCATGGTCTATATTTAGAAAGTTGATGGCCTCTCTCTTCTAGACTCTCTATTTACTTTTCCTTAGTACTTTTTTTTTCTGGGGATGTGATAAGAGATGAAAGAGATTTCCCTTCCCATCATGGCAACTTATGTGGGAAAAGCACACGGCTGAGTCACATTTGCTTGTTCAGATGGCTCGACAGGTGAGTTAATAGACTTTGAGGTCTTGGCCTCCTTCTGTCTTTTTGTTTCTTTTTCTGAACACAGGTCAGAAAGCAGAGTTCCTGAAAATATGCTTTCCTTATCCAGGATATTGCAGAAGCCAGAGTATTGTTAGAGGGCTTAAGAAGGAAATTAGCCAATTCAAGCATTACTATCCCCATTTTATAGATGCTGTAACTGAGGCTCTGGACAATTAAGTGATAGGCCCAAGTAAGGGACCAAGGCAGGTCTCAAACTCATGTTTTCTCTAAGTCCAGTTTTTTTTTTTTCCACTCTAACATAGCATTCTATCCTATGCTCTGTTATTTGCTTATAGAATGTTTGGTCTCTCTAGATGACTCTTGCCAATTCTTTATTGAATTTCCTGGGAAAGTCTAACATGTTCTGCCCTGCCCCCTCACTAAAACTGGGTTAATAGACTCCATAATCTGATACTTGGGCTCCCTGGCCATTATTTACATGTTACATTTGCTTAGTTCTTTAGCTACACTTGGGGCACAAGGCTATGATTGTTATTTCTGGGAAAATAGTCACTTACTTTTTACATTCCTTTCCACAAATATTCTGCTTCATTGCTGGATTCTTGGTCAATTTACCTATGCATTCAGAAGAAAGGTCCTTCCTAAGTCAAGTACTCTTCATACCACAGGCATGATAGACTTTCCCCAGTTGAATGGTATTGGTACCCCACTCTTAGACAAACCTATGGCAGGTTCAAGAAACCTTAGGTGGGGAGATGGATTCTGTGACATGCCTGTTGAGTTGGAGAGGGATCTTTGGGTTACTCCACTTCCTGAAATCACAGCTGTGTTCTTTGGGGTCAACGCTGCAATTCTTGGTACCACATATTCCATTATCAGCATCCTAAAAAAAGAAAGTTCGGGCATGCAATTTGTGATCCCTCAAATCCCTTGTGAGGAAAATCCCCAGTGAATCTGGGAAGAATGGCAAATTTACCTACTTTCCTTCTTAAAGAGTTATAGCAAAATAATAACAAGAGAGTACTTTGGAGGAAAGACAAAAGAAGTACTAATTCAACTCAGGTCTAGATCAATTGGATCTTAATTGTCAACAGCCAATAAACCTTTAAGTGTTACTATGTGCTTGGCACTGTGCTAAGCATTGTGGAAATAAATACACAAAATTATATTCCCTGCCCTGAAGGAGCTTACAATATAATGAGGCAAGCTAACACATAAAGGAAAGTTGAAAGGCAGAAAAGGGGGAGAAGGAAGTACATGGCATGGGGGAATGGTAGAAAAGCCAAAATCCAAAAAGGAATGAAGTTGGGTAAGAAATAAGTTCATGTCAATTCTGTTTCCCCCCTCCTTAAATGGAGGAATGCACGACTCCACTAGCCTCCAATCAGAGGAGCAGAGAGTTTTGATGATGTATAAGTAGTTTAATATCCAAGGAATGTGCACCATGACTTTTTTTGCATTCTCTTTGTCCTTTCACTTGTGATGTGCTCTCAGAATATAAAAGACCTAGATACACTTTGGGCAACCTTTCCTCTCCTCATCAAAATGTCACTGATGTAGAAAGCTCCCAAAGAGGAGATCCCCTTCACCAACACAGATTGTTTTTCAACTTGTTGATTTAGAGATTTACCTGGGTGCTAAAAGAGTTAAATAACTGTCCACCCACTGTCACCCAGCTGTTTTCTAGCTGCGACTTGAAATCAGGTCTTCTCAACATTTAAGCCACCTCTCTATCCAATATGCCACAATGTCCCCCACATGCTCTTCAAAAATAATGTTTTATTGATCATGTTTGTTTTTACATCATTTATGTCCAGATATCACATTACCACCCAATAAGTCATCCTTTGCCACAAAGAAAAACAACCAAGTAAGTGTGATACCATGAGCACATCTAACTGGATACAACAGTCCAGACCCAGAGTCCAACCAAGGGAGGGAGGGAGCTCCATGTCCCCAGCAGGGCCATAAACTGTTACAATTATTCAGCATTCAACTTTATTCATTTACATTGTTATTATAGTTACAGCATATAGAGTTCTCTATTAGTTCGTACAAGTCTTTGCAGATTTCTTAGAATCCTTCATATGTAATTTTTTCTACCCCATGCTGCTCCATTTCACTTGTTCACCACAATTTATTCAATCCAAATGATAAGTACTCACTTTGGTACTTTCAGAGATTTCTCATTTCTCTAACTGGTAAACCCAATCAGAAATCACCACCGGAAACTACTTTCCAAAGCTCTCATCAGCTCCTCTTAACAAATCCAAAATTTACAAAATTAAATAAACTTTTATTGAAAAATCAAAGGAAATAGAACAGATGCTCCCAATCCCCGTCTCCCTTTAGAACCTAAGAATACATGTATTATCCAGTGAAGAACTATCTGCCAAACATGAGTCATTTTACAGTCCCAAATAAGTAAAGTTCTCTCCCAGCTTCTCCAAAAAGGTGTGGCCATGTGGTGTCCAAATTTCCTCCTTGTTTTCCAGGTAGTTTTATATGTACATCAATATTTATATGTACATCAATATTGATGTACAATTTATATGTACATCAAAGGTGGGTAGTGGAAGACATTGCTTTCAGGCAAGACCAAAACCATGTGCTTTCTGTATTAAAATTCAGAATTAGATACTTTTCTAGCTATGTGATAAGTCACTGCCCAAATCACTCAATCTCTCTGTGCTGTAAAGTGGGAGTGATGAATCAAACCTACCTCCTAGTGTTATTGTAAGGGTAAAAGGAGATAATATGTGTAAAGAAATTTACAAAGTTAAAGAGCTACATCAAAACCATAATTATTTTTACATGCAATATTTATGCCCACAAAACGAAGGACCCCTGGGGAGGCTAGGTGGTACAATGAATAGAGCACCGGCCCTGGAGTCAGGAGGACCTGAGTTCAAATCCGGCCTCAGACACTCAACACACACACAAAAACTAGCCATGTGACCTTGGGCAAGTCACTTAACCCCAATTGCCCTCAAAAAAAAGAAAAAAGGAAGGACCCCCAGAATTTTCCCTGCTCAGCAATCTTTCCTACATTACTGCTTTAGTGATATAGTCCTAAATAAGTAAATTGTTCTCAAAGATACAATTCCTACACGCCCCCCCCCCAGCACCACTACTGTTGTAGTAAACAGGACTCTGATTCTCTCCAACTTCAAGAGATACCCTGTCACCAGTTCCAGATTCTGATACAATAAGTAAAAAATGTGATGTCTTTTTTTCCCTTCTGTCATGTGAGAGGGGTGTTCCTCACTTAAGAGAGCACTCTTTACAATTCCAGAGCTGAGAAAGCAACCCAATTTCTCCCTAATTCTCTCTCAAGTACTGGAAAGTTAAATTCATGTATGATTTAACCCTTAGCACTCTAAATATGGGAGCTTTGTCCAATGACCAAAAATATGCATATTACTGAAGGAAAGAAGCCACATAAATATTATCACACTCACAATAAATCTAATCAAAAGGCATAAGGAAATTGAAGCTCAGTGGAAGGATAGCTTGTAAGTTCTCAGAGGCAAATAAAGGAGTTGGTGAAGTTAGTTTTATCATGTGCCTAGAGACAATAAAAAAATGCCATTTCATGAGACACCTGGTCTTCTCACCTTGTAATATTTATAAGTATAAACAAAAATACTTCCTTGAGGATAACTACAGCTTATATTCCAACATCTGTTGCAGAAGTTAGAGAATAATAGAATTTGACAAGTCTCTTAAAACCAAGTCAACACATAGTTTATTATTCATTGACTCCAATGCAAAGGTGGGCATAGGACAGAATAACAAAAAGGTCTTTTTTGTCTTTCTAGCCAATATGTGTAACTTTAGAAATATAAAGCTCACACATTCTTCAAGAAGAGAGGTAGAAGGCAGTAAGCATGGTAAGTGATAGACAATCTTATTTCTAAAAGCTGAAATTGGTCAGGTGTGGTAGTGCACAATTATAATCCTTGATACTGGGGGTGAGGAGGGCCTGAAGCTGTTAGATCACTTGCATTTGGGAGTTTTGAGCTGCATTAGGGCTTATGTTGATCTGTTATCCACATTAAGTCTAGCACCAATATGGTGAACCCTTAGGATTGGGAGGGGGAAGAAAGGAAGGAAGGAAGGAAGGAAGGAAGGAAGGAAGGAAGGAAGGAAG